>NW_027315968.1:600000-1153486 GCF_026437365.1 Eucyclogobius newberryi
GTGTGTGTAACTGGTGTGTAATTGGTGTGTAACTGGTGTGTATCTGTGAGTAACTGGTGTGTAACTGGTGTGTAACTGGTGTGTAACTGGTGTGTATCTGGTGTGTAACTGGTGTGTTACTGGTGTGTAAGTGTGTTAAACTGGTGTGTAACTGGTGTGTAACTGGTGTGTATCTGGTATGTAACTGGTGTGTATCTGGTGTGTAACTGGTGAGTAACTGGTGTGTATCTGGTGTGTAACTGGTGTGTAACTGGTGTGTATCTGGTGTGTAACTGGTGTGTAACTGGTGTGTAACTGATGTGTATCTGGTGTGTAACTGGTGTGTAACTCTGTGTAACTGGTGTGTAACTGTGTGTAACTGGTGTTTAACTCTGTGTAACTGGTGTGTAACTGGTATGTAACTGGTGTGTAACTGGTGTGTAACTGGTGTGTTACTGTGTGTAACTGTGTGTAACAGTTTGTAACTCAGTGTAACTGGTGTGTAACTGTGTGTAACTGGTGTGTAACTGTTTGTAACTGGTGTGTATCTGGTGTGTAACTGTGTGTAACTGTGTGTACCTGGTGTGTTACTAGTGTGTAACAGTGTGTAACTGGTTTGTAACAGTGTGTAACTGTGTGTATCTGGTTTGTAACTGGTATGTATCTGGTGTGTAACTGGTGTGTATCTGGTGTGTAAGTATGTGTAACTGGTGTGTAACTGGTGTGTATCTGGTGTGTAACTGGTATGTAACTGGTGGGTATCTGGTGTGTATCTGGTGTGTAACTGGTGTGTATCTGGTGTGTAACTGGTGTGTATCTGGTGTGTAACTGGTGTGTAACTGGTGTGTAATTGTGTGTAACTGGTGTGTAAATGTGTGTAACAGTGTGTAACAGTGTGTAACTGGTGTGTAACTGTGTGTTACTGGTGTGTAAGTGTGTTAAACTGGTGTGTAACTGGTGTGTATCTGGTGTGTAACTGGTGTGTAACTGGTGTGTATCTGGTGTGTAACTGGTGTGTATCTGGTATGTAACTGGTGTGTATCTGGTGTGTAACTGGTGAGTAACTGGTGTGTATCTGGTGTGTAACTGGTGTGTATCTGGTGTGTATCTGGTGTGTATCTGGTGTGTAACTGGTGTGTAACTGGTGTGTATCTGGTGTGTAACTGGTGTGTAACTGATGTGTATCTGGTGTGTAACTGGTGTGTAACTCTGTGTAACTGGTGTGTAACTGTGTGTAACTGGTGTTTAACTCTGTGTAACTGGTGTGTAACTGGTGTGTATCTGGTGTGTAACTGGTGTGTAACTGGTGTGTTACTGTGTGTAACTGTGTGTAACAGTTTGTAACTCAGTGTAACTGGTGTGTAACTGTGTGTAACTGGTGTGTAACTGGTGTGTATCTGGTGTGTAACTGGTGTGTAACTGGTGTGTATCTGGTGTGTAACTGGTGTGTAACTGGTGTGTATCTGGTGTGTAACTGGTGTGTATCTGGTATGTAACTGGTGTGTATCTGGTGTGTAACTGGTGAGTAACTGGTGTGTATCTGGTGTGTAACTGGTGTGTAACTGGTGTGTATCTGGTGTGTATCTGGTGTGTATCTGGTGTGTAACTGGTGTGTAACTGGTGTGTATCTGGTGTGTAACTGGTGTGTATCTGGTGTGTAACTGGTGTGTAACTGGTGTGTATCTGGTGTGTAACAGTGTGTAACTGTGTGTAACTGGTGTGTAACTGGTGTGTAACTGGTGTGTATCTGGTGTGTATCTGGTGTGTAAGTGTGTGTAACTGGTGTGTAATTGGTGTGTAACTGGTGTGTATCTGTGAGTAACTGGTGTGTAACTGGTGTGTAACTGGTGTGTATCTGGTGTGTAACTGGTGTGTTACTGGTGTGTAAGTGTGTTAAACTGGTGTGTAACTGGTGTGTAACTGGTGTGTATCTGGTATGTAACTGGTGTGTATCTGGTGTGTAACTGGTGAGTAACTGGTGTGTATCTGGTGTGTAACTGGTGTGTAACTGGTGTGTATCTGGTGTGTAACTGGTGTGTAACTGGTGTGTAACTGATGTGTATCTGGTGTGTAACTGGTGTGTAACTCTGTGTAACTGGTGTGTAACTGTGTGTAACTGGTGTTTAACTCTGTGTAACTGGTGTGTAACTGGTATGTAACTGGTGTGTAACTGGTGTGTAACTGGTGTGTTACTGTTTGTAACTGTGTGTAACAGTTTGTAACTCAGTGTAACTGGTGTGTAACTGTGTGTAACTGGTGTGTAACTGTTTGTAACTGGTGTGTATCTGGTGTGTAACTGTGTGTAACTGTGTGTACCTGGTGTGTTACTAGTGTGTAACAGTGTGTAACTGGTTTGTAACAGTGTGTAACTGTGTGTATCTGGTTTGTAACTGGTATGTATCTGGTGTGTAACTGGTGTGTATCTGGTGTGTAAGTATGTGTAACTGGTGTGTAACTGGTGTGTATCTGGTGTGTAACTGGTATGTAACTGGTGGGTATCTGGTGTGTATCTGGTGTGTAACTGGTGTGTATCTGGTGTGTAACTGGTGTGTATCTGGTGTGTAACTGGTGTGTAACTGGTGTGTAATTGTGTGTAACTGGTGTGTAAATGTGTGTAACAGTGTGTAACAGTGTGTAACTGGTGTGTAACTGTGTGTTACTGGTGTGTAAGTGTGTTAAACTGGTGTGTAACTGGTGTGTATCTGGTGTGTAACTGGTGTGTAACTGGTGTGTATCTGGTGTGTAACTGGTGTGTATCTGGTATGTAACTGGTGTGTATCTGGTGTGTAACTGGTGAGTAACTGGTGTGTATCTGGTGTGTAACTGGTGTGTATCTGGTGTGTATCTGGTGTGTATCTGGTGTGTAACTGGTGTGTAACTGGTGTGTATCTGGTGTGTAACTGGTGTGTAACTGATGTGTATCTGGTGTGTAACTGGTGTGTAACTCTGTGTAACTGGTGTGTAACTGTGTGTAACTGGTGTTTAACTCTGTGTAACTGGTGTGTAACTGGTGTGTATCTGGTGTGTAACTGGTGTGTAACTGGTGTGTTACTGTGTGTAACTGTGTGTAACAGTTTGTAACTCAGTGTAACTGGTGTGTAACTGTGTGTAACTGGTGTGTAACTGTGTGTAACTGGTGTGTACCTGGTGTGTAACTGGTTTGTAACAGTGTGTAACTGTGTGTATCTGGTGTGTAACTGGTATGTATCTGGTGTGTAACTGGTGTGTATCTGGTGTGTAAGTATGTGTAACTGGTGTGTAACTGGTGTGTAACTGGTGTGTATCTGGTTTGTAACTGGTGTGTATCTGGTGTGTAACTGGTGTGTAACTGTTGTGTAATTGTGTGTAACTGGTGTGTAAATGTGTGTAACAGTGTGTAACAGTGTGTAACTGGTGTGTAACTGGTGTGTAATTGTGTGTAACTGGTGTGTAAATGTGTGTAACAGTGTGTAACAGTGTGTAACTGGTGTGTAACTGTGTGTTACTGGTGTGTAAGTGTGTTAAACTGGTGTGTAACTGGTGTGTATCTGGTGTGTAACTGGTGTGTATCTGGTGTGTAACTGGTGTGTATCTGGTATGTAACTGGTGTGTATCTGGTGTGTAACTGGTGAGTAACTGGTGTGTATCTGGTGTGTAACTGGTGTGTAACTGGTGTGTATCTGGTGTGTATCTGGTGTGTATCTGGTGTGTAACTGGTGTGTAACTGGTGTGTATCTGGTGTGTAACTGGTGTGTATCTGGTGTGTAACTGGTGTGTAACTGGTGTGTATCTGGTGTGTAACAGTGTGTAACTGTGTGTAACTGGTGTGTAACTGGTGTGTAACTGGTGTGTATCTGGTGTGTATCTGGTGTGTAAGTGTGTGTAACTGGTGTGTAATTGGTGTGTAACTGGTGTGTATCTGTGAGTAACTGGTGTGTAACTGGTGTGTAACTGGTGTGTATCTGGTGTGTAACTGGTGTGTAACTGGTGTGTATCTGGTGTGTAACTGGTGTGTAACTGGTGTGTAACTGTTTGTTACTGTGTGCAATTGTGTTTAACTGGTGTGTAACTGTGTGTAACTGGTGTGTATCTGGTGTGTAACTGGTGTGTAACTGTTGTGTAACTGGTGTGTAACTGGTGTGTATCTGGTGTGTATCTGGTGTGTATCTGGTGTGTAAGTGTGTGTAACTGGTGTGTAACTGGTGTGTAACTGGTGTGTATCTGGTGTGTAACTGGTGTGTAACTGGTGTGTTACTGTGTGTAACTGTGTGTAACTGTGTGTAACAGTGTGTAACTGTGTAACTGGTGTGTAACTGTGTGTAACTGATGTGTATCTGGTGTGTAACTGTGTGTAACTGGTGTGTAACTGTATGTAACTGGTGTGTTACTAGTGTGTAACTGTGTGTAACTGTGTATAACAGTGTGTAACTGTGTGTAACTGGTGAGCATCTGGTGTGTAACTGGTGGGTTACTGTGTGTAACTGTGTGTTACTGTGAGTAACAGTGTGTAACGTGTGTAACTGTGTGTAACTGGTGTGTAACTGGTGTGTATCTGGTGTGTAACAGTGTGTAACTGTGTGTAACTGGTGTGTTACTGTGTGTAACTGTGTGTTACTGTGAGTAACAGTGTGTAACGTGTGTAACAGTGTGTAACTGTGTGTAACTGGTGTGTAACTGGTGTGTAACTGGTGTGTATCTGGTGTGTAACTGGTGTGTAACTGGTGTGTAACTGGTGTGTAACTGGTGTGTAACTGTTTGTAACTGGTGTGTAACTGTGTGTAACTGTTTGTAACTGGTGTGTAACTGGTGTGTATCTGGTGCGTAACTGGTGTGTATATGGTGTGTAACTGGTGTGTAACTGGTGTGTATCTGGTGTGTAACTGGTGTGTAACTGGTGTGTAACTGTTTGTAACTGGTGTGTAACTGGTCTGTAACTGTGTGTAAATGTGTGTAACAGTGTGTAACTGGTGTGTAACTGGTGTTTTACTAGTGTGTAACTGTGTGGAACAGTGTGTAACAGTGTGTAACTGTGTGTAACTGGAGTGTATCTGGTGTGTAACTGGTGTGTAACTGGTGTGTATCTGGTGTGTTACTAGTGTGTAATTGTGTGTAACTGGTGTGCATCTGGTGTGTAACTGGTGTGTAACTGTGTGTTACTGTGTGTAATTGTGTGTAACTGGTGTGTAACTGTATGTAACTGGTGTGTTACTAGTGTGTAACTGTGTATAACAGTGTGTAACTGTGTGTAACTGGTGAGCATCTGGTGTGTAACTGGTGGGTTACTGTGTGTAACTGTGTGTTACTGTGAGTAACAGTGTGTAACGTGTGTAACTGTGTGTAACTGGTGTGTAACTGGTGTGTATCTGGTGTGTAACAGTGTGTAACTGTGTGTAACTGGTGTGTAACTGGTGTGTTACTGTGTGTAACTGTGTGTTACTGTGAGTAACAGTGTCTAACGTGTGTAACAGTGTGTAACTGTGTGTAACTGGTGTGTAACTGGTGTGTATCTGGTGTGTAACTGGTGTGTAACTGGTGTGTAACTGGTGTGTAACTGGTGTGTAATTGGTGTGTATCTGGTGTGTAAGTGTGTTTAACTGGTGTGTAACTGGTGTGTAACTGGTGTGTATCTGTGAGTAACTGGTGTGTAACTGGTGTGTAACTGGTGTGTATCTGGTGTGTATCTGGTGTGTAACTGGTGTGTATCTGGTGTGTAACTGGTGTGTAACTGGTGTGTAACTGGTTGTAACTGGTGTGTAACTGGTGTGTAACTGTGTGTAAATGTGTGTAACAGTGTGTAACTGGTGTGTAACTGGTGTGTATCTGGTGTGTAACTGGTGTGTAACTGGTATGTATCTGGTGTGTTACTAGTGTGTAATTGTGTGTAACTGGTGTGCATCTGGTGTGTAACTGGTGTGTAACTGTGTGTTACTGTGTGTAATTGTGTGTAACTGGTGTGTATCTGGTGTGTAACTGGTGTGTATCTGGTGTGTAAGTGTGTGTAACTGGTGTGTAACTGGTGTGTATCTGGTGTGTAACTGGTGTGTAACTGGTGTGTTACTGTGTGTAACTGTGTGTAACTATGTGTAACAGTGTGTAACTGTGTAACTGGTGTGTAACTGTGTGTAACTGATGTGTATCTGGTGTGTAACTGTGTGTAACTGGTGTGTAACTGTATGTAACTGGTGTGTTAATAGTGTGTAACTGTGTGTAACTGTGTATAACTGTGTGTAACTGTGTGTAACTGGTGAGCATCTGGTGTGTAACTGGTGTGTTACTGTGTGTAACTGTGTGTTACTGTGAGTAACAGTGTGTAACGTGTGTAACTGGTGTGTAACTGGTGTGTATCTGGTGTGTAACAGTGTGTAACTGTGTGTAACTGGTGTGTAACTGGTGTGTAACTGGTGTGTATCTGGTGTGTATCTGGTGTGTAAGTGTGTGTAACTGGTGTGTAACTGGTGTGTATCTGTGAGTAACTGGTGTGTAACTGGTGTGTAACTGGTGTGTATCTGGTGTCTAACTGGTGTGTAACTGGTGTGTATCTGGTGTGTAACTGGTGTGTAACTGGTGTGTAACTGTTTGTTACTGTGTGCAATTGTGTGTAACTGGTGTGTAACTGTGTGTAACTGGTGTGTATCTGGTGTGTAACTGGTGTGTAACTGTTGTGTAACTGGTGTGTAACTGGTGTGTATCTGGTGTGTCTCTGGTGTGTATCTGGTGTGTATCTGGTGTGTAAGTGTGTGTAACTGGTGTGTAACTGGTGTGTAACTGGTGTGTATCTGGTGTGTAACTGGTGTGTAACTGGTGTGTTACTGTGTGTAACTGTGTGTAACTGTGTGTAACTGTGTGTAACTGTGTGTAACAGTGTGTAACTGTGTAACTGTGTGTAACTGATGTGTATCTGGTGTGTAACTGTGTGTAACTGGTGTGTAACTGTATGTAACTGGTGTGTTACTAGTGTGTAACTGTGTGTAACTGTGTATAACAGTGTGTAATTGTGTGTAACTGGTGAGCATCTGGTGTGTAACTGGTGGGTTACTGTGTGTAACTGTGTGTTACTGTGAGTAACAGTGTGTAACGTGTGTAACTTTGTGTAACTGGTGTGTAACTGGTGTGTATCTGGTGTTTAACAGTGTGTAACTGTTTGTAACTGGTGTGTAACTGGTGTGTTACTGTGTGTAACTGTGTGTTACTGTGAGTAACAGTGTGTAACGTGTGTAACAGTGTGTAACTGTGTGTAACTGGTGAGTATCTGGTGTGTAACTGGTGTGTAACTGGTGTGTATCTGGTGTGTAACTGGTGTGTAACTGGTGTGTAACTGTTTGTAACTGGTGTGTAACTGGTGTGTAACTGTTTGTAACTGGTGTGTAACTGGTGTGTATCTGGTGCGTAACTGGTGTGTATATGGTGTGTAACTGGTGTGTAACTGGTGTGTATCTGGTGTGTAACTGGTGTGTAACTGGTGTGTAACTGTTTGTAACTGGTGTGTAACTGGTCTGTAACTGTGTGTAAATGTGTGTAACAGTGTGTAACTGGTGTGTAACTGGTGTGTTACTAGTGTGTAACTGTGTGTAACAGTGTGTAACAGTGTGTAACTGTGTGTAACTGGTGTGTATCTGGTGTGTAACTGGTGTGTAACTGGTGTGTATCTGGTGTGTTACTAGTGTGTAATTGTGTGTAACTGGTGTGCATCTGGTGTGTAACTGGTGTGTAACTGTGTGTTACTGTGTGTAATTGTGTGTAACTGGTGTGTAACTGTGTGTAACTGGTGTGTATCTGGTGTGTATCTGGTGTGTAACTGGTGTGTTACTGTGTGTAACTGTGTGTAACAGTGTGTAACTGTGTAACTGGTGTGTAACTGTGTGTAACTGATGTGTATCTGGTGTGTAACTGTGTGTAACTGGTGTGTAACTGTGTGTATCTGGTGTGTAACTGGTGTGTATCTGGTGTGTTACTAGTGTGTAACTGTGTGTAACTGGTGAGCATCTGGTGTGTATCTGGTGTGTAACAGTGTGTATCTGGTGTGTAACTGGTGTGTAACTAGTGTGTATCTGGTGTGTAAGTATGTGTAACTGGTGTGTAACTGGTGTGTTACTGATGTGTATCTGGTGTGTAACTGGTGGGTATCTGGTGTGTATCTGGTGTGTAACTGGTGTGTATCTGTTGGGTAACTGGTGTGTATCTGGTGTGTATCTGGTGTGTAACTGGTGTGTATCTGGTGTGTATCTGGTGTGTAACTAGTGTGTATCTGGTGTGTAAGTATGTGTAACTGGTGTGTAACTGGTGTGTAACTGATGTGTATCTGGTGTGTAACTGGTGGGTATCTGGTGTGTATCTGGTGTGTAACTGGTGTGTATCTGTTGGGTAACTGGTGTGTATCTGGTGTGTATCTGGTGTGTAACTGGTGTGTATCTGGTGTGTAACTGGTGAGAAACTGGTGTGTATATGGTGTGTAACTGGTGTGTAAGTGGTGTGTAACTGGTGTGCATTTGGTGTGTAACTGGTGTGTAACTGTGTGTTACTGTGTGTAATTGTGTGTAACTGTGTGTAACAGTGTGTAACTGTGTGTAATTGTGTGTAACTGGTGTGTATCTGGTGTGTAACAGTGTGTAACTGTGTGTAACTGGTGTGTAACTGGTGTGTAACTGGTGTGTATCTGGTGTGTAACTGATATGTATCTGGTGTGTATCTGGTGTGTAACTGGTGTGTTACTGGTGTGTAAGTGTGTGTAACTGGTGTTTAACTGGTGTGTAACTGGTGTGTATCTGGTGTGTAACTGGTGTGTAACTGGTGTGTATCTGGTGTGTAACTTGTGTGTATCTGGTGTGTAACTGGTGAGTAACTGGTGTGTATCTGGTGTGTAACTGGTGTGTAACTGGTGTCTATCTGGTGTGTAACTGGTGTGTAACTGATGTGTATCTGGTGTGTAACTGGTGTGTAACTGTGTGTATCTGGTGTGTAACTGGTGTGTAACTGTGTGTAACTGTGTGTAACAGTGTGTAACTGTGTGTAACTGGTGTGTAACTGGTGTGTTACTAGTGTGTAACTGTGTGTAACTGGTGTGTATCTGGTGTGTAACTGGTGTGTAACTGGTGTGTTACTGGTATTTAAGTGTGTGTAACTAGTGTGTAACTGGTGTGTAACTGGTGTGTAACTGTGTGTAACACTGTGTAACTGTGTAACTGGTGTGTTACTAGTGTGTAACCGTGTGCAACTGTGTGTAACAGTGTGTAATTGTGTGTAACTGGTGTGTAACTGGTGTGTATCTGGTGTGTAACTGGTGTGTAACTGGTTTGTATCTGGTGTGTAACTGGTGTGTAACTGGTGTGTATCTGATGTGCATCTGGTGTGTAACTGGTGTGTATCTGGTGTGTACCTGGTGTGTATCTGGTGGGTAACTGGTGTGTATCTGGTGTTTAACTGGTGTGTAACTGGTGTCTATCTGGTGTGTATCTGGTGTGTTACTAGTGTGTAACTGTGTGTAACAGTGTGTAACTGTGTGTAACTGGTGTGTAACAGTGTGTATCTGGTGTGTAACTGGTGTGTATCTGGTGTGTATCTGGTGTGTATCTGGTGTGTAACTGGTGTGTTACTAGTGTGTAACGTGTGTAACAGTGTGTAACTGTGTGTAACTGGTGTGTAACTGGTGTGTATCTGGTGTGTAACTGGTGTCTAACTGGTGTGTATCTGGTGTGTTACTAGTGTGTAACTGTGTGTAACAGTGTGTAACTGTGTGTAACTGGTGTGTAACAGTGTGTATCTGGTGTGTAACTGGTGTGTATCTGGTGTGTATCTGGTGTGTAACTGGTGTGTATCTGGTGTGTAAGTATGTGTAATTGGTGTGTATCTGGTGTGTAACTGGTGTGTAACTGGTGTGTAACTGGTGTGTAACTGGTGTGTATCTGGTGTGTAAGTATGTGTAACTGGTGTGTATCAGGTGTGTAACTGGTGTGTAACTGTGTGTAACTGGTGTGTAACTGTATGTAACTGGTGTGTTACTAGTGTGTAACTGTGTGTAACTGTGTATAACAGTGTGTAACTGTGTGTAACTGGTGAGCATCTGGTGTGTAACTGGTGGGTTACTGTGTGTAACTGTGTGTTACTGTGAGTAACAGTGTGTAACGTGTGTAACTGTGTGTAACTGGTGTGTAACTGGTGTGTATCTGGTGTGTAACAGTGTGTAACTGTGTGTAACTGGTGTGTTACTGTGTGTTACTGTGTGTAACTGTGTGTTACTGTGAGTAACAGTGTGTAACGTGTGTAACAGTGTGTAACTGTGTGTAACTGGTGTGTAACTGGTGTGTAACTGGTGTGTATCTGGTGTGTAACTGGTGTGTAACTGGTGTGTAACTGGTGTGTAACTGGTGTGTAACTGTTTGTAACTGGTGTGTAACTGTGTGTAACTGTTTGTAACTGGTGTGTAACTGGTGTGTATCTGGTGCGTAACTGGTGTGTATATGGTGTGTAACTGGTGTGTAACTGGTGTGTATCTGGTGTGTAACTGGTGTGTAACTGGTGTGTAACTGTTTGTAACTGGTGTGTAACTGGTCTGTAACTGTGTGTAAATGTGTGTAACAGTGTGTAACTGGTGTGTAACTGGTGTGTTACTAGTGTGTAACTGTGTGTAACAGTGTGTAACAGTGTGTAACTGTGTGTAACTGGAGTGTATCTGGTGTGTAACTGGTGTGTAACTGGTGTGTATCTGGTGTGTTACTAGTGTGTAATTGTGTGTAACTGGTGTGCATCTGGTGTGTAACTGGTGTGTAACTGTGTGTTACTGTGTGTAATTGTGTGTAACTGGTGTGTAACTGTATGTAACTGGTGTGTTACTAGTGTGTAACTGTGTATAACAGTGTGTAACTGTGTGTAACTGGTGAGCATCTGGTGTGTAACTGGTGGGTTACTGTGTGTAACTGTGTGTTACTGTGAGTAACAGTGTGTAACGTGTGTAACTGTGTGTAACTGGTGTGTAACTGGTGTGTATCTGGTGTGTAACAGTGTGTAACTGTGTGTAACTGGTGTGTAACTGGTGTGTTACTGTGTGTAACTGTGTGTTACTGTGAGTAACAGTGTCTAACGTGTGTAACAGTGTGTAACTGTGTGTAACTGGTGGGTATCTGGTGTGTATCTGGTGTGTAACTGGTGTGTATCTGTTGGGTAACTGGTGTGTATCTGGTGTGTATCTGGTGTGTAACTGGTGTGTATCTGGTGTGTATCTGGTGTGTAACTAGTGTGTATCTGGTGTGTAAGTATGTGTAACTGGTGTGTAACTGGTGTGTAACTGATGTGTATCTGGTGTGTAACTGGTGGGTATCTGGTGTGTATCTGGTGTGTAACTGGTGTGTATCTGTTGGGTAACTGGTGTGTATCTGGTGTGTATCTGGTGTGTAACTGGTGTGTATCTGGTGTGTAACTGGTGAGAAACTGGTGTGTATATGGTGTGTAACTGGTGTGTAAGTGGTGTGTAACTGGTGTGCATTTGGTGTGTAACTGGTGTGTAACTGTGTGTTACTGTGTGTAATTGTGTGTAACTGTGTGTAACAGTGTGTAACTGTGTGTAATTGTGTGTAACTGGTGTGTATCTGGTGTGTAACAGTGTGTAACTGTGTGTAACTGGTGTGTAACTGGTGTGTAACTGGTGTGTATCTGGTGTGTAACTGATATGTATCTGGTGTGTATCTGGTGTGTAACTGGTGTGTTACTGGTGTGTAAGTGTGTGTAACTGGTGTTTAACTGGTGTGTAACTGGTGTGTATCTGGTGTGTAACTGGTGTGTAACTGGTGTGTATCTGGTGTGTAACTTGTGTGTATCTGGTGTGTAACTGGTGAGTAACTGGTGTGTATCTGGTGTGTAACTGGTGTGTAACTGGTGTCTATCTGGTGTGTAACTGGTGTGTAACTGATGTGTATCTGGTGTGTAACTGGTGTGTAACTGTGTGTATCTGGTGTGTAACTGGTGTGTAACTGTGTGTAACTGTGTGTAACAGTGTGTAACTGTGTGTAACTGGTGTGTAACTGGTGTGTTACTAGTGTGTAACTGTGTGTAACTGGTGTGTATCTGGTGTGTAACTGGTGTGTAACTGGTGTGTTACTGGTATTTAAGTGTGTGTAACTAGTGTGTAACTGGTGTGTAACTGGTGTGTAACTGTGTGTAACACTGTGTAACTGTGTAACTGGTGTGTTACTAGTGTGTAACCGTGTGCAACTGTGTGTAACAGTGTGTAATTGTGTGTAACTGGTGTGTAACTGGTGTGTATCTGGTGTGTAACTGGTGTGTAACTGGTTTGTATCTGGTGTGTAACTGGTGTGTAACTGGTGTGTATCTGATGTGCATCTGGTGTGTAACTGGTGTGTATCTGGTGTGTACCTGGTGTGTATCTGGTGGGTAACTGGTGTGTATCTGGTGTTTAACTGGTGTGTAACTGGTGTCTATCTGGTGTGTATCTGGTGTGTTACTAGTGTGTAACTGTGTGTAACAGTGTGTAACTGTGTGTAACTGGTGTGTAACAGTGTGTATCTGGTGTGTAACTGGTGTGTATCTGGTGTGTATCTGGTGTGTATCTGGTGTGTAACTGGTGTGTTACTAGTGTGTAACGTGTGTAACAGTGTGTAACTGTGTGTAACTGGTGTGTAACTGGTGTGTATCTGGTGTGTAACTGGTGTCTAACTGGTGTGTATCTGGTGTGTTACTAGTGTGTAACTGTGTGTAACAGTGTGTAACTGTGTGTAACTGGTGTGTAACAGTGTGTATCTGGTGTGTAACTGGTGTGTATCTGGTGTGTATCTGGTGTGTAACTGGTGTGTATCTGGTGTGTAAGTATGTGTAATTGGTGTGTATCTGGTGTGTAACTGGTGTGTAACTGGTGTGTAACTGGTGTGTAACTGGTGTGTATCTGGTGTGTAAGTATGTGTAACTGGTGTGTATCAGGTGTGTAACTGGTGTGTAACTGTGTGTAACTGGTGTGTAACTGTATGTAACTGGTGTGTTACTAGTGTGTAACTGTGTGTAACTGTGTATAACAGTGTGTAACTGTGTGTAACTGGTGAGCATCTGGTGTGTAACTGGTGGGTTACTGTGTGTAACTGTGTGTTACTGTGAGTAACAGTGTGTAACGTGTGTAACTGTGTGTAACTGGTGTGTAACTGGTGTGTATCTGGTGTGTAACAGTGTGTAACTGTGTGTAACTGGTGTGTTACTGTGTGTAACTGTGTGTTACTGTGAGTAACAGTGTGTAACGTGTGTAACAGTGTGTAACTGTGTGTAACTGGTGTGTAACTGGTGTGTAACTGGTGTGTATCTGGTGTGTAACTGGTGTGTAACTGGTGTGTAACTGGTGTGTAACTGGTGTGTAACTGTTTGTAACTGGTGTGTAACTGTGTGTAACTGTTTGTAACTGGTGTGTAACTGGTGTGTATCTGGTGCGTAACTGGTGTGTATATGGTGTGTAACTGGTGTGTAACTGGTGTGTATCTGGTGTGTAACTGGTGTGTAACTGGTGTGTAACTGTTTGTAACTGGTGTGTAACTGGTCTGTAACTGTGTGTAAATGTGTGTAACAGTGTGTAACTGGTGTGTAACTGGTGTGTTACTAGTGTGTAACTGTGTGTAACAGTGTGTAACAGTGTGTAACTGTGTGTAACTGGAGTGTATCTGGTGTGTAACTGGTGTGTAACTGGTGTGTATCTGGTGTGTTACTAGTGTGTAATTGTGTGTAACTGGTGTGCATCTGGTGTGTAACTGGTGTGTAACTGTGTGTTACTGTGTGTAATTGTGTGTAACTGGTGTGTAACTGTATGTAACTGGTGTGTTACTAGTGTGTAACTGTGTATAACAGTGTGTAACTGTGTGTAACTGGTGAGCATCTGGTGTGTAACTGGTGGGTTACTGTGTGTAACTGTGTGTTACTGTGAGTAACAGTGTGTAACGTGTGTAACTGTGTGTAACTGGTGTGTAACTGGTGTGTATCTGGTGTGTAACAGTGTGTAACTGTGTGTAACTGGTGTGTAACTGGTGTGTTACTGTGTGTAACTGTGTGTTACTGTGAGTAACAGTGTCTAACGTGTGTAACAGTGTGTAACTGTGTGTAACTGGTGTGTAACTGGTGTGTATCTGGTGTGTAACTGGTGTGTAACTGGTGTGTAACTGGTGTGTAACTGGTGTGTAATTGGTGTGTATCTGGTGTGTAAGTGTGTTTAACTGGTGTGTAACTGGTGTGTAACTGGTGTGTATCTGTGAGTAACTGGTGTGTAACTGGTGTGTAACTGGTGTGTATCTGGTGTGTATCTGGTGTGTAACTGGTGTGTATCTGGTGTGTAACTGGTGTGTAACTGGTGTGTAACTGGTTGTAACTGGTGTGTAACTGGTGTGTAACTGTGTGTAAATGTGTGTAACAGTGTGTAACTGGTGTGTAACTGGTGTGTATCTGGTGTGTAACTGGTGTGTAACTGGTATGTATCTGGTGTGTTACTAGTGTGTAATTGTGTGTAACTGGTGTGCATCTGGTGTGTAACTGGTGTGTAACTGTGTGTTACTGTGTGTAATTGTGTGTAACTGGTGTGTATCTGGTGTGTAACTGGTGTGTATCTGGTGTGTAAGTGTGTGTAACTGGTGTGTAACTGGTGTGTATCTGGTGTGTAACTGGTGTGTAACTGGTGTGTTACTGTGTGTAACTGTGTGTAACTATGTGTAACAGTGTGTAACTGTGTAACTGGTGTGTAACTGTGTGTAACTGATGTGTATCTGGTGTGTAACTGTGTGTAACTGGTGTGTAACTGTATGTAACTGGTGTGTTAATAGTGTGTAACTGTGTGTAACTGTGTATAACTGTGTGTAACTGTGTGTAACTGGTGAGCATCTGGTGTGTAACTGGTGTGTTACTGTGTGTAACTGTGTGTTACTGTGAGTAACAGTGTGTAACGTGTGTAACTGGTGTGTAACTGGTGTGTATCTGGTGTGTAACAGTGTGTAACTGTGTGTAACTGGTGTGTAACTGGTGTGTAACTGGTGTGTATCTGGTGTGTATCTGGTGTGTAAGTGTGTGTAACTGGTGTGTAACTGGTGTGTATCTGTGAGTAACTGGTGTGTAACTGGTGTGTAACTGGTGTGTATCTGGTGTCTAACTGGTGTGTAACTGGTGTGTATCTGGTGTGTAACTGGTGTGTAACTGGTGTGTAACTGTTTGTTACTGTGTGCAATTGTGTGTAACTGGTGTGTAACTGTGTGTAACTGGTGTGTATCTGGTGTGTAACTGGTGTGTAACTGTTGTGTAACTGGTGTGTAACTGGTGTGTATCTGGTGTGTCTCTGGTGTGTATCTGGTGTGTATCTGGTGTGTAAGTGTGTGTAACTGGTGTGTAACTGGTGTGTAACTGGTGTGTATCTGGTGTGTAACTGGTGTGTAACTGGTGTGTTACTGTGTGTAACTGTGTGTAACTGTGTGTAACTGTGTGTAACAGTGTGTAACTGTGTAACTGGTGTGTAACTGTGTGTAACTGATGTGTATCTGGTGTGTAACTGTGTGTAACTGGTGTGTAACTGTATGTAACTGGTGTGTTACTAGTGTGTATCTGGTGTGTAACTGGTGTGTAACTGGTGTGTAACTGTTTGTAACTGGTGTGTAACTGGTGTGTAACTGTTTGTAACTGGTGTGTAACTGGTGTGTATCTGGTGCGTAACTGGTGTGTATATGGTGTGTAACTGGTGTGTAACTGGTGTGTATCTGGTGTGTAACTGGTGTGTAACTGGTGTGTAACTGTTTGTAACTGGTGTGTAACTGGTCTGTAACTGTGTGTAAATGTGTGTAACAGTGTGTAACTGGTGTGTAACTGGTGTGTTACTAGTGTGTAACTGTGTGTAACAGTGTGTAACAGTGTGTAACTGTGTGTAACAGGTGTGTATCTGGTGTGTAACTGGTGTGTAACTGGTGTGTATCTGGTGTGTTACTAGTGTGTAATTGTGTGTAACTGGTGTGCATCTGGTGTGTAACTGGTGTGTAACTGTGTGTTACTGTGTGTAATTGTGTGTAACTGGTGTGTAACTGTGTGTAACTGGTGTGTATCTGGTGTGTATCTGGTGTGTAACTGGTGTGTTACTGTGTGTAACTGTGTGTAACAGTGTGTAACTGTGTAACTGGTGTGTAACTGTGTGTAACTGATGTGTATCTGGTGTGTAACTGTGTGTAACTGGTGTGTAACTGTGTGTATCTGGTGTGTAACTGGTGTGTATCTGGTGTGTTACTAGTGTGTAACTGTGTGTAACTGGTGAGCATCTGGTGTGTATCTGGTGTGTAACAGTGTGTATCTGGTGTGTAACTGGTGTGTAACTAGTGTGTATCTGGTGTGTAAGTATGTGTAACTGGTGTGTAACTGGTGTGTTACTGATGTGTATCTGGTGTGTAACTGGTGGGTATCTGGTGTGTATCTGGTGTGTAACTGGTGTGTATCTGTTGGGTAACTGGTGTGTATCTGGTGTGTATCTGGTGTGTAACTGGTGTGTATCTGGTGTGTATCTGGTGTGTAACTAGTGTGTATCTGGTGTGTAAGTATGTGTAACTGGTGTGTAACTGGTGTGTAACTGATGTGTATCTGGTGTGTAACTGGTGGGTATCTGGTGTGTATCTGGTGTGTAACTGGTGTGTATCTGTTGGGTAACTGGTGTGTATCTGGTGTGTATCTGGTGTGTAACTGGTGTGTATCTGGTGTGTAACTGGTGAGAAACTGGTGTGTATATGGTGTGTAACTGGTGTGTAAGTGGTGTGTAACTGGTGTGCATTTGGTGTGTAACTGGTGTGTAACTGTGTGTTACTGTGTGTAATTGTGTGTAACTGTGTGTAACAGTGTGTAACTGTGTGTAATTGTGTGTAACTGGTGTGTATCTGGTGTGTAACAGTGTGTAACTGTGTGTAACTGGTGTGTAACTGGTGTGTAACTGGTGTGTATCTGGTGTGTAACTGATATGTATCTGGTGTGTATCTGGTGTGTAACTGGTGTGTTACTGGTGTGTAAGTGTGTGTAACTGGTGTTTAACTGGTGTGTAACTGGTGTGTATCTGGTGTGTAACTGGTGTGTAACTGGTGTGTATCTGGTGTGTAACTGGTGTGTTACTGTGTGTAACTGTGTGTTACTGTGAGTAACAGTGTGTAACGTGTGTAACTGGTGTGTAACTGGTGTGTATCTGGTGTGTAACAGTGTGTAACTGTGTGTAACTGGTGTGTAACTGGTGTGTAACTGGTGTGTATCTGGTGTGTATCTGGTGTGTAAGTGTGTGTAACTGGTGTGTAACTGGTGTGTATCTGTGAGTAACTGGTGTGTAACTGGTGTGTAACTGGTGTGTATCTGGTGTCTAACTGGTGTGTAACTGGTGTGTATCTGGTGTGTAACTGGTGTGTAACTGGTGTGTAACTGTTTGTTACTGTGTGCAATTGTGTGTAACTGGTGTGTAACTGTGTGTAACTGGTGTGTATCTGGTGTGTAACTGGTGTGTAACTGTTGTGTAACTGGTGTGTAACTGGTGTGTATCTGGTGTGTCTCTGGTGTGTATCTGGTGTGTATCTGGTGTGTAAGTGTGTGTAACTGGTGTGTAACTGGTGTGTAACTGGTGTGTATCTGGTGTGTAACTGGTGTGTAACTGGTGTGTTACTGTGTGTAACTGTGTGTAACTGTGTGTAACTGTGTGTAACAGTGTGTAACTGTGTAACTGGTGTGTAACTGTGTGTAACTGATGTGTATCTGGTGTGTAACTGTGTGTAACTGGTGTGTAACTGTATGTAACTGGTGTGTTACTAGTGTGTAACTGTGTGTAACTGTGTATAACAGTGTGTAATTGTGTGTAACTGGTGAGCATCTGGTGTGTAACTGGTGGGTTACTGTGTGTAACTGTGTGTTACTGTGAGTAACAGTGTGTAACGTGTGTAACTTTGTGTAACTGGTGTGTAACTGGTGTGTATCTGGTGTTTAACAGTGTGTAACTGTTTGTAACTGGTGTGTAACTGGTGTGTTACTGTGTGTAACTGTGTGTTACTGTGAGTAACAGTGTGTAACGTGTGTAACAGTGTGTAACTGTGTGTAACTGGTGAGTATCTGGTGTGTAACTGGTGTGTAACTGGTGTGTATCTGGTGTGTAACTGGTGTGTAACTGGTGTGTAACTGTTTGTAACTGGTGTGTAACTGGTGTGTAACTGTTTGTAACTGGTGTGTAACTGGTGTGTATCTGGTGCGTAACTGGTGTGTATATGGTGTGTAACTGGTGTGTAACTGGTGTGTATCTGGTGTGTAACTGGTGTGTAACTGGTGTGTAACTGTTTGTAACTGGTGTGTAACTGGTCTGTAACTGTGTGTAAATGTGTGTAACAGTGTGTAACTGGTGTGTAACTGGTGTGTTACTAGTGTGTAACTGTGTGTAACAGTGTGTAACAGTGTGTAACTGTGTGTAACAGGTGTGTATCTGGTGTGTAACTGGTGTGTAACTGGTGTGTATCTGGTGTGTTACTAGTGTGTAATTGTGTGTAACTGGTGTGCATCTGGTGTGTAACTGGTGTGTAACTGTGTGTTACTGTGTGTAATTGTGTGTAACTGGTGTGTAACTGTGTGTAACTGGTGTGTATCTGGTGTGTATCTGGTGTGTAACTGGTGTGTTACTGTGTGTAACTGTGTGTAACAGTGTGTAACTGTGTAACTGGTGTGTAACTGTGTGTAACTGATGTGTATCTGGTGTGTAACTGTGTGTAACTGGTGTGTAACTGTGTGTATCTGGTGTGTAACTGGTGTGTATCTGGTGTGTTACTAGTGTGTAACTGTGTGTAACTGGTGAGCATCTGGTGTGTATCTGGTGTGTAACAGTGTGTATCTGGTGTGTAACTGGTGTGTAACTAGTGTGTATCTGGTGTGTAAGTATGTGTAACTGGTGTGTAACTGGTGTGTTACTGATGTGTATCTGGTGTGTAACTGGTGGGTATCTGGTGTGTATCTGGTGTGTAACTGGTGTGTATCTGTTGGGTAACTGGTGTGTATCTGGTGTGTATCTGGTGTGTAACTGGTGTGTATCTGGTGTGTATCTGGTGTGTAACTAGTGTGTATCTGGTGTGTAAGTATGTGTAACTGGTGTGTAACTGGTGTGTAACTGATGTGTATCTGGTGTGTAACTGGTGGGTATCTGGTGTGTATCTGGTGTGTAACTGGTGTGTATCTGTTGGGTAACTGGTGTGTATCTGGTGTGTATCTGGTGTGTAACTGGTGTGTATCTGGTGTGTAACTGGTGAGAAACTGGTGTGTATATGGTGTGTAACTGGTGTGTAAGTGGTGTGTAACTGGTGTGCATTTGGTGTGTAACTGGTGTGTAACTGTGTGTTACTGTGTGTAATTGTGTGTAACTGTGTGTAACAGTGTGTAACTGTGTGTAATTGTGTGTAACTGGTGTGTATCTGGTGTGTAACAGTGTGTAACTGTGTGTAACTGGTGTGTAACTGGTGTGTAACTGGTGTGTATCTGGTGTGTAACTGATATGTATCTGGTGTGTATCTGGTGTGTAACTGGTGTGTTACTGGTGTGTAAGTGTGTGTAACTGGTGTTTAACTGGTGTGTAACTGGTGTGTATCTGGTGTGTAACTGGTGTGTAACTGGTGTGTATCTGGTGTGTAACTTGTGTGTATCTGGTGTGTAACTGGTGAGTAACTGGTGTGTATCTGGTGTGTAACTGGTGTGTAACTGGTGTCTATCTGGTGTGTAACTGGTGTGTAACTGATGTGTATCTGGTGTGTAACTGGTGTGTAACTGTGTGTATCTGGTGTGTAACTGGTGTGTAACTGTGTGTAACTGTGTGTAACAGTGTGTAACTGTGTGTAACTGGTGTGTAACTGGTGTGTTACTAGTGTGTAACTGTGTGTAACTGGTGTGTATCTGGTGTGTAACTGGTGTGTAACTGGTGTGTTACTGGTATTTAAGTGTGTGTAACTAGTGTGTAACTGGTGTGTAACTGGTGTGTAACTGTGTGTAACACTGTGTAACTGTGTAACTGGTGTGTTACTAGTGTGTAACCGTGTGCAACTGTGTGTAACAGTGTGTAATTGTGTGTAACTGGTGTGTAACTGGTGTGTATCTGGTGTGTAACTGGTGTGTAACTGGTTTGTATCTGGTGTGTAACTGTTGTGTAACTGGTGTGTATCTGATGTGCATCTGGTGTGTAACTGGTGTGTATCTGGTGTGTACCTGGTGTGTATCTGGTGGGTAACTGGTGTGTATCTGGTGTTTAACTGGTGTGTAACTGGTGTCTATCTGGTGTGTAACTGGTGTGTAACTGGTGTGCAACTGGTGTGTATCTGGTGTGTAACTGGTGTGTTACTAGTGTGTAACGTGTGTAACAGTGTGTAACTGTGTGTAACTGGTGTGTAACTGGTGTGTATCTGGTGTGTAACTGGTGTCTAACTGGTGTGTATCTGGTGTGTTACTAGTGTGTAACTGTGTGTAACAGTGTGTAACTGTGTGTAACTGGTGTGTAACAGTGTGTATCTGGTGTGTAACTGGTGTGTATCTGGTGTGTATCTGGTGTGTAACTGGTGTGTATCTGGTGTGTAAGTATGTGTAATTGGTGTGTATCTGGTGTGTAACTGGTGTGTAACTGGTGTGTAACTGGTGTGTAACTGGTGTGTATCTGGTGTGTAAGTATGTGTAACTGGTGTGTATCAGGTGTGTAACTGGTGTGTAACTGGTGTGTAACTGGTGTGTAACAGTGTGTATCTGGTGTGTAACTGGTGTGTATCTGGTGTGTAACTGTTGGTATCTGGTGTGTATCTGGTGTGTATCTGGTTTGTATCTGGTGTGTAACTAGTGTGTATCTGGTGTGTAACTGGTGTGTTACTGGTGTGTAAGTGTGTTAAACTGGTGTGTAACTGGTGTGTAACTGGTGTGTATCTGGTATGTAACTGGTGTGTATCTGGTGTGTAACTGGTGAGTAACTGGTGTGTATCTGGTGTGTAACTGGTGTGTAACTGGTGTGTATCTGGTGTGTAACTGGTGTGTAACTGGTGTGTAACTGATGTGTATCTGGTGTGTAACTGGTGTGTAACTCTGTGTAACTGGTGTGTAACTGTGTGTAACTGGTGTTTAACTCTGTGTAACTGGTGTGTAACTGGTGTGTAACTGGTGTGTAACTGGTGTGTAACTGGTGTGTTACTGTGTGTAACTGTGTGTAACAGTTTGTAACTCAGTGTAACTGGTGTGTAACTGTGTGTAACTAGTGTGTAACTGTTTGTAACTGGTGTGTATCTGGTGTGTAACTGTGTGTAACTGTGTGTACCTGGTGTGTTACTAGTGTGTAACAGTGTGTAACTGGTTTGTAACAGTGTGTAACTGTGTGTATCTGGTTTGTAACTGGTATGTATCTGGTGTGTAACTGGTGTGTATCTGGTGTGTAAGTATGTGTAACTGGTGTGTAACTGGTGTGTATCTGGTGTGTAACTGGTATGTAACTGGTGGGTATCTGGTGTGTATCTGGTGTGTAACTGGTGTGTATCTGGTGTGTAACTGGTGTGTATCTGGTGTGTAACTGGTGTGTAACTGGTGTGTAATTGTGTGTAACTGGTGTGTAAATGTGTGTAACAGTGTGTAACAGTGTGTAACTGGTGTGTAACTGTGTGTTACTGGTGTGTAAGTGTGTTAAACTGGTGTGTAACTGGTGTGTATCTGGTGTGTAACTGGTGTGTAACTGGTGTGTATCTGGTGTGTAACTGGTGTGTATCTGGTATGTAACTGGTGTGTATCTGGTGTGTAACTGGTGAGTAACTGGTGTGTATCTGGTGTGTAACTGGTGTGTAACTGGTGTGTATCTGGTGTGTATCTGGTGTGTATCTGGTGTGTAACTGGTGTGTAACTGGTGTGTATCTGGTGTGTAACTGGTGTGTAACTGATGTGTATCTGGTGTGTAACTGGTGTGTAACTCTGTGTAACTGGTGTGTAACTGTGTGTAACTGGTGTTTAACTCTGTGTAACTGGTGTGTAACTGGTGTGTATCTGGTGTGTAACTGGTGTGTAACTGGTGTGTTACTGTGTGTAACTGTGTGTAACAGTTTGTAACTCAGTGTAACTGGTGTGTAACTGTGTGTAACTGGTGTGTAACTGTGTGTAACTGGTGTGTACCTGGTGTGTAACTGGTTTGTAACAGTGTGTAACTGTGTGTATCTGGTGTGTAACTGGTATGTATCTGGTGTGTAACTGGTGTGTATCTGGTGTGTAAGTATGTGTAACTGGTGTGTAACTGGTGTGTAACTGGTGTGTATCTGGTTTGTAACTGGTGTGTATCTGGTGTGTAACTGGTGTGTAACTGTTGTGTAATTGTGTGTAACTGGTGTGTAAATGTGTGTAACAGTGTGTAACAGTGTGTAACTGGTGTGTAACTGGTGTGTAATTGTGTGTAACTGGTGTGTAAATGTGTGTAACAGTGTGTAACAGTGTGTAACTGGTGTGTAACTGTGTGTTACTGGTGTGTAAGTGTGTTAAACTGGTGTGTAACTGGTGTGTATCTGGTGTGTAACTGGTGTGTAACTGGTGTGTATCTGGTGTGTAACTGGTGTGTATCTGGTATGTAACTGGTGTGTATCTGGTGTGTAACTGGTGAGTAACTGGTGTGTATCTGGTGTGTAACTGGTGTGTAACTGGTGTGTATCTGGTGTGTATCTGGTGTGTATCTGGTGTGTAACTGGTGTGTATCTGGTGTGTAACTGGTGTGTAACTGATGTGTATCTGGTGTGTAACTGGTGTGTAACTCTGTGTAACTGGTGTGTAACTGTGTGTAACTGGTGTTTAACTCTGTGTAACTGGTGTGTAACTGGTGTGTATCTGGTGTGTAACTGGTGTGTAACTGGTGTGTTACTGTGTGTAACTGTGTGTAACAGTTTGTAACTCAGTGTAACTGGTGTGTAACTGTGTGTAACTGGTGTGTAACTGTGTGTAACTGGTGTGTACCTGGTGTGTAACTGGTTTGTAACAGTGTGTAACTGTGTGTATCTGGTGTGTAACTGGTATGTATCTGGTGTGTAACTGGTGTGTATCTGGTGTGTAAGTATGTGTAACTGGTGTGTAACTGGTGTGTAACTGGTGTGTATCTGGTTTGTAACTGGTGTGTATCTGGTGTGTAACTGGTGTGTAACTGTTGTGTAATTGTGTGTAACTGGTGTGTAAATGTGTGTAACAGTGTGTAACAGTGTGTAACTGGTGTGTAACTGGTGTGTATCTGGTGTGTAACTGGTGTGTAACTGGTGTGCATTTGGTGTGTAACTGGTGTGTAACTGTGTGTAATTGTGTGTAACAGTGTGTAACTGTGTGTAATTGTGTGTAACTGGTGTGTAACTGGTGTGTATATGGTGTGTAACTGGTGTGTTACTGGTGTGTAAGTGTGTTAAACTGGTGTGTAACTGGTGTGTAACTGTTGTGTATCTGGTGTGTAACTGGTGTGTAACTGGTGTGTATCTGGTGTGTATCTGGTGTGTAACTGGTGTGTATCTGGTGTGTAACTGGTGTGTATCTGGTGTGTAACTGATGTGTATCTGGTGTGTAACTGGTGTGTAACTCTGTGTAACTGGTGTGTAACTGGTGTGTAACTGGTGTGTATCTGGTGTGTAACTGTGCGTAACTGGTGTGTATCTGGTGTGTAACTGGTGTGTAACTGGTGTGTAACTGGTGTGTATCTGGTGTGTAACTGGTGTGTATCTGGTGTGTATCTGGTGTGTTACTGTTGTGTATCTTGTGTGTAACTGGTGTGCAACTGGTGTGTATCTGGTGTGTAACTGGTGTGTAACTGGTGTGTATCTGGTGTGTAACTGGTGTGTATCTTGTGTGTAACTGGTGTGCAACTGGTGTGTATCTGGTGTGTAACTGGTGTGTAACTGTGTGTAACTGGTGTGTAAATATGTGTATCTGGTGTGTAAGTATGTGTAACTGGTGTGTATCTGGTGTGTAACTGGTGTGTAACTGGTGGGTATCTGGTGTGTATCTGGTGTGTAACTGGTGTGTAACTGTATGTAACTGGTGAGCAGCTGGTGTGTAACTGGTGTGTTACTGTGTGTAACTGTGTGTTACTGTGTGTAACTGGTGTGTATCTGGTGTGTAACTGTGTGTAACTGGTGTGTAACTGGTGTGTATCTGGTGTGTAACAGTGTGTAACTGTGTGTAACTGGTGTGTATCTGGTGTGTATCTGGTGTGTATCTGGTGTGTAAGTGTGTGTAACTGGTGTGTAACTGGTGTGTATCTGTGAGTAACTGGTGTGTAACTGGTGTGTATCTGGTGTGTAACTGGTGTGTAACTGGTGTGTATCTGGTGTGTAACTGGTGTGTAACTGGTGTGTAACTGTTTGTAACTGGTGTGTAACTGGTGTGTAACTGTGTGTAAATGTGTGTAACAGTGTGTAACTGGTGTGTAACTGGTGTGTTACTAGTGTGTAACTGTGTGTAACAGTGTGTAACAGTGTGTAACTGGTGTGTATCTGGTGTGTAACTGGTGTGTAACTGGTGTGTATCTGGTGTGTTACTAGTGTGTAATTGTGTGTAACTGGTGTGCATCTGGTGTGTAACTGGTGTGTAACTGTGTGTTACTGTGTGTAATTGTGTGTAACTGGTGTGTATCTGGTGTGTAACTGGTGTGTAACTGATGTGTATCTGGTGTGAAACTGGTGTGTCTGGTGTGTATCTGGTGTGTAACTGGTGTGTATCTGGTGTGTAAGTGTGTGTAACTGGTGTGTAACTGGTGTGTAACTGGTGTGTATCTGGTGTGTAACTGGTGTGTAACTGGTGTGTTACTGTGTGTAACTATGTGTAACAGTGTGTAACTGTGTAACTGGTGTGTAACTGTGTGTAACTGATGTGTATCTGGTGTGTAACTGTGTGTAACTGGTGTGTAACTGTATGTAACTGGTGTGTTAATAGTGTGTAACTGTGTGTAACTGTGTATAACAGTGTGTAACTGTGTGTAACTGGTGAGCATCTGGTGTGTAACTGGTGTGTTACTGTGTGTAACTGTGTGTTACTGTGAGTAACAGTGTGTAACTTGTGTAACTGTGTGTAACTGGTGTGTAACTGGTGTGTAACAGTGTGTAACTGTGTATAACTGGTGTGTAACTGGTGTGTATCTGGTGTGTATCTGGTGTGTAAGTGTGTGTAACTGGTGTGTAACTGGTGTGTAACTGGTGTGTATCTGTGAGTAACTGGTGTGTAACTGGTGTGTATCTGGTGTGTATCTGGTGTGTAACTGGTGTGTAACTGGTGTGTATCTGGTGTGTAACTGGTGTGTAACTGGTGTGTAACTGTTTGTTACTGTGTGTAACTGTGTGTAACTGTGTGTAACAGTGTGTAACTGTGTAACTGGTGTGTAACTGTGTGTAACTGATGTGTATCTGGTGTGTAACTGTGTGTAACTGGTGTGTAACTGTATGTAACTGGTGTGTTACTAGTGTGTAACTGTGTGTAACTGTGTATAACAGTGTGTAACTGTGTGTAACTGGTGAGCATCTGGTGTGTAACTGGTGGGTTACTGTGTGTAACTGTGTGTTACTGTGAGTAACAGTGTGTAACGTGTGTAACTGTGTGTAACTGGTGTGTAACTGGTGTGTATCTGGTGTGTAACAGTGTGTAACTTTGTGTAACTGGTGTGTAACTGGTGTGTAACTGGTGTGTTACTTTGTGAAACAGTTTTTAACTGTGTGTAACTGGTGTGCATCTGGTGTGTAACTGGTGTGTAACTGGTGTGTTACTGTGTGTAACAGTGTGTAACTGTGTAACTGGTGTGTAACTGTGTGTAACTGGTGTGTAACTGGTGTGTAACTGATGTGTATCTGGTGTGTAACTGTGTGTAACTGGTGTGTAACTGGTGTGTAACTGGTGTGTATCTGGTGTGTAACTGGTGTGTATCTGGTGTGTATCTGGTGTGTTACTGTTGTGTATCTTGTGTGTAACTGGTGTGCAACTGGTGTGTATCTGGTGTGTAACTGGTGTGTAACTGGTGTGTATCTGGTGTGTAACTGGTGTGTATCTTGTGTGTAACTGGTGTGCAACTGGTGTGTATCTGGTGTGTAACTGGTGTGTAACTGTGTGTAACTGGTGTGTAAATATGTGTATCTGGTGTGTAAGTATGTGTAACTGGTGTGTATCTGGTGTGTAACTGGTGTGTAACTGGTGGGTATCTGGTGTGTATCTGGTGTGTAACTGGTGTGTAACTGTATGTAACTGGTGAGCAGCTGGTGTGTAACTGGTGTGTTACTGTGTGTAACTGTGTGTTACTGTGTGTAACTGGTGTGTATCTGGTGTGTAACTGTGTGTAACTGGTGTGTAACTGGTGTGTATCTGGTGTGTAACAGTGTGTAACTGTGTGTAACTGGTGTGTATCTGGTGTGTATCTGGTGTGTAAGTGTGTGTAACTGGTGTGTAACTGGTGTGTATCTGTGAGTAACTGGTGTGTAACTGGTGTGTATCTGGTGTGTAACTGGTGTGTAACTGGTGTGTATCTGGTGTGTAACTGGTGTGTAACTGGTGTGTAACTGTTTGTAACTGGTGTGTAACTGGTGTGTAACTATGTGTAAATGTGTGTAACAGTGTGTAACTGGTGTGTAACTGGTGTGTTACTAGTGTGTAACTGTGTGTAACAGTGTGTAACAGTGTGTAACTGGTGTGTATCTGGTGTGTAACTGGTGTGTAACTGGTGTGTATCTGGTGTGTTACTAGTGTGTAATTGTGTGTAACTGGTGTGCATCTGGTGTGTAACTGGTGTGTAACTGTGTGTTACTGTGTGTAATTGTGTGTAACTGGTGTGTATCTGGTGTGTAACTGGTGTGTAACTGATGTGTATCTGGTGTGAAACTGGTGTGTCTGGTGTGTATCTGGTGTGTAACTGGTGTGTATCTGGTGTGTAAGTGTGTGTAACTGGTGTGTAACTGGTGTGTAACTGGTGTGTATCTGGTGTGTAACTGGTGTGTAACTGGTGTGTTACTGTGTGTAACTATGTGTAACAGTGTGTAACTGTGTAACTGGTGTGTAACTGTGTGTAACTGATGTGTATCTGGTGTGTAACTGTGTGTAACTGGTGTGTAACTGTATGTAACTGGTGTGTTAATAGTGTGTAACTGTGTGTAACTGTGTATAACAGTGTGTAACTGTGTGTAACTGGTGAGCATCTGGTGTGTAACTGGTGTGTTACTGTGTGTAACTGTGTGTTACTGTGAGTAACAGTGTGTAACTTGTGTAACTGTGTGTAACTGGTGTGTAACTGGTGTGTAACAGTGTGTAACTGTGTATAACTGGTGTGTAACTGGTGTGTATCTGGTGTGTATCTGGTGTGTAAGTGTGTGTAACTGGTGTGTAACTGGTGTGTAACTGGTGTGTATCTGTGAGTAACTGGTGTGTAACTGGTGTGTATCTGGTGTGTATCTGGTGTGTAACTGGTGTGTAACTGGTGTGTATCTGGTGTGTAACTGGTGTGTAACTGGTGTGTAACTGTTTGTTACTGTGTGTAACTGTGTGTAACTGTGTGTAACAGTGTGTAACTGTGTAACTGGTGTGTAACTGTGTGTAACTGATGTGTATCTGGTGTGTAACTGTGTGTAACTGGTGTGTAACTGTATGTAACTGGTGTGTTACTAGTGTGTAACTGTGTGTAACTGTGTATAACAGTGTGTAACTGTGTGTAACTGGTGAGCATCTGGTGTGTAACTGGTGGGTTACTGTGTGTAACTGTGTGTTACTGTGAGTAACAGTGTGTAACGTGTGTAACTGTGTGTAACTGGTGTGTAACTGGTGTGTATCTGGTGTGTAACAGTGTGTAACTTTGTGTAACTGGTGTGTAACTGGTGTGTAACTGGTGTGTTACTTTGTGTAACAGTTTTTAACTGTGTGTAACTGGTGTGCATCTGGTGTGTAACTGGTGTGTAACTGGTGTGTTACTGTGTGTAACAGTGTGTAACTGTGTAACTGGTGTGTAACTGTGTGTAACTGGTGTGTAACTGGTGTGTAACTGATGTGTATCTGGTGTGTAACTGTGTGTAACTGGTGTGTAACTGTATGTAACTGGTGTGTTACTAGTGTGTAACTGTGTTTAACTGTGTGTAACAGTGTGTAACTGTGTGTAACTGGTGAGCATCTGGTGTGTAACTGGTGTGTTACCGTGTGTAACTGTGTGTTACTGTGTGTAACTGGTGTGTATCTGGTGTGTAACTGTGTGTTACTAGTGTGTAACTGTGTATAACAGTGTGTAACTGTGTGTAACTGGTGAGCATCTGGTGTGTAACTGGTGGGTTACTGTGTGTAACTGTGTGTTACTGTGAGTAACAGTGTGTAACGTGTGTAACTGTGTGTAACTGGTGTGTAACTGGTGTGTATCTGGTGTGTAACAGTGTGTAACTGTGTGTAACTGGTGTGTAACTGGTGTGTTACTGTGTGTAACTGTGTGTTACTGTGAGTAACAGTGTCTAACGTGTGTAACAGTGTGTAACTGTGTGTAACTGGTGTGTAACTGGTGTGTAACTGGTGTGTATCTGGTGTGTAACTGGTGTGTAACTGGTGTGTATCTGGTGTGTAACTGGTGTGTAACAGTGTGTAACTGTGTGTAACTGATGTGTAACTGGTGTGTAACTGGTGTGTATCTGGTGTGTATCTGGTGTGTAAGTGTGTGTAACTGGTGTGTAACTGGTGTGTAACTGGTGTGTAACTGGTGTGTATCTGTGAGTAACTGGTGTGTAACTGGTGTGTAACTGGTGTGTATCTGGTGTGTAACTGGTGTGTAACTGGTGTGTATCTGGTGTGTAACTGGTGTGTAACTGGTGTGTAACTGGTTGTAACTGGTGTGTAACTGGTGTGTAACTGTGTGTAAATGTGTGTAACAGTGTGTAACTGGTGTGTAACTGGTGTGTTACTAGTGTGTAACTGTGTGTAACAGTGTGTAACTGTGTGTAACTGGTGTGTATCTGGTGTGTAACTGGTGTGTAACTGGTGTGTATCTGGTGTGTTACTAGTGTGTAATTGTGTGTAACTGGTGTGCATCTGGTGTGCATCTGGTGTGTAACTGGTGTGTAACTGTGTGTTACTGTGTGTAATTGTGTGTAACTGGTGTGTATCTGGTGTGTAACTGGTGTGTAACTGATGTGTATCTGGTGTGAAACTGGTGTGTCTGGTGTGTATCTGGTGTGTAACTGGTGTGTATCTGGTGTGTAAGTGTGTGTAACTGGTGTGTAACTGGTGTGTATCTGGTGTGTAACTGGTGTGTAACTGGTGTGTTACTGTGTGTAACTGTGTGTAACTATGTGTAAAAGTGTGTAACTGTGTAACTGGTGTGTAACTGTGTGTAACTGATGTGTATCTGGTGTGTAACTGTGTGTAACTGGTGTGTAACTGTATGTAACTGGTGTGTTAATAGTGTGTAACTGTGTGTAACTGTGTATAACAGTGTGTAACTGTGTGTAACTGGTGAGCATCTGGTGTGTAACTGGTGTGTTACTGTGTGTAACTGTGTGTTACTGTTAGTAACAGTGTGTAACGTGTGTAACTGGTGTGTATCTGGTGTGTAACAGTGTGTAACTGTGTGTAACTGGTGTGTAACTGGTGTGTAACTGGTGTGTATCTGGTGTGTATCTGGTGTGTAAGTGTGTGTAACTGGTGTGTAACTGGTGTGTAACTGGTGTGTATCTGTGAGTAACTGGTGTGTAACTGGTGTGTAACTGGTGTGTATCTGGTGTGTAACTGGTGTGTATCTGGTGTGTAACTGGTGTGTAACTGGTGTGTAACTGTTTGTTACTGTGTGCAATTGTGTGTAACTGGTGTGTAACTGTGTGTAACTGGTGTGTATCTGGTGTGTAACTGGTGTGTAACTGTTGTGTAACTGTTGTGTAACTGGTGTGTATCTGGAGTGTATCTGGTGTGTAAGTGTGTGTAACTGGTGTGTAACTGGTGTGTAACTGGTGTGTATCTGGTGTGTAACTGGTGTGTAACTGGTGTGTTACTGTGTGTAACTGTGTGTAACTGTGTGTAACTGTGTGGAACTGTGTGGAACTGTGTGTAACTGTGTAACTGGTGTGTAACTGTGTGTAACTGATGTGTATCTGGTGTGTAACTGGTGTGTAACTGTATGTAACTGGTGTGTTACTAGTGTGTAACTGTGTGTAACTGTGTATAACAGTGTGTAACTGTGTGTAACTGGTGAGCATCTGGTGTGTAACTGTGTGTAACTGGTGTGTATCTGGTGTGTATCTGGTGTGTAAGTGTGTGTAACTGGTGTGTATCTGGTGAGTAACTGGTGTGTAACTGGTGTGTTACTGTGTGTAACAGTGTGTAACTGTGTGTAACTGGTGTGCATCTGGTGTGTAACTGGTGTGTAACTGGTGTGTTACTGTGTGTAACAGTGTGTAACTGTGTAACTGGTGTGTAACTGTGTGTAACTGGTGTGTAACTGGTGTGTAACTGATGTGTATCTGGTGTGTAACTGTGTGTAACTGGTGTGTAACCGTATGTAACTGGTGTGTTACTAGTGTGTAACTGTGTTTAACTGTGTGTAACAGTGTGTAACTGTGTGTAACTGGTGAGCAGCTGGTGTGTAACTGGTGTGTTACTGTGTGTAACTGTGTGTTACTGTGTGTAACTGGTGTGTATCTGGTGTGTAACTGTGTGTAACTGGTGTGTAACTGGTGTGTATCTGGTGTGTAACAGTGTGTAACTGTGTGTAACTGGTGTGTATCTGGTGTGTATCTGGTGTGTAAGTGTGTGTAACTGGTGTGTAACTGGTGTGTAACTGGTGTGTATCTGTGAGTAACTGGTGTGTAACTGGTGTGTATCTGGTGTGTAACTGGTGTGTAACTGGTGTGTATCTGGTGTGTAACTGGTGTGTAACTGGTGTGTAACTGTTTGTAACTGGTGTGTAACTGGTGTGTAACTGTGTGTAAATGTGTGTAACAGTGTGTAACTGGTGTGTAACTGGTGTGTTACTAGTGTGTAACTGTGTGTAACAGTGTGTAACTGTGTGTAACTGGTGTGTATCTGGTGTGTAACTGGTGTGTAACTGGTGTGTATCTGGTGTGTTACTAGTGTGTAATTGTGTGTAACTGGTGTGCATCTGGTGTGTAACTGGTGTGTAACTGTGTGTTAATGTGTGTAATTGTGTGTAACTGGTGTGTATCTGGTGTGTAACTGGTGTGTAACTGATGTGTATCTGGTGTGAAACTGGTGTGTCTGGTGTGTATCTGGTGTGTAACTGGTGTGTATCTGGTGTGTAAGTGTGTGTAACTGGTGTGTAACTGGTGTGTAACTGGTGTGTATCTGGTGTGTAACTGGTGTGTAACTGGTGTGTTACTGTGTGTAACTGTGTGTAACTATGTGTAACAGTGTGTAACTGTGTAACTGGTGTGTAACTGTGTGTAACTGATGTGTATCTGGTGTGTAACTGTGTGTAACTGGTGTGTAACTGTATGTAACTGGTGTGTTAATAGTGTGTAACTGTGTGTAACTATGTATAACAGTGTGTAACTGTGTGTAACTGGTGAGCATCTGGTGTGTAACTGGTGTGTTACTGTGTGTAACTGTGTGTTACTGTGAGTAACAGTGTATAACTTGTGTAACTGTGTGTAACTGGTGTGTAACTGGTGTGTAACAGTGTGTAACTGTGTATAACTGGTGTGTAACTGGTGTGTATCTGGTGTGTATCTGGTGTGTAAGTGTGTGTAACTGGTGTGTAACTGGTGTGTAACTGGTGTGTATCTGTGAGTAACTGGTGTGTAACTGGTGTGTATCTGGTGTGTATCTGGTGTGTAACTGGTGTGTAACTGGTGTGTATCTGGTGTGTAACTGGTGTGTAACTGGTGTGTAACTGTTTGTTACTGTGTGTAACTGTGTGTAACAGTGTGTAACTGTGTAACTGGTGTGTAACTGTGTGTAACTGATGTGTATCTGGTGTGTAACTGTGTGTAACTGGTGTGTAACTGTATGTAACTGGTGTGTTACTAGTGTGTAACTGTGTGTAACTGTGTATAACAGTGTGTAACTGTGTGTAACTGGTGAGCATCTGGTGTGTAACTGGTGGGTTACTGTGTGTAACTGTGTGTTACTGTGAGTAACAGTGTGTAACGTGTGTAACTGTGTGTAACTGGTGTGTAACTGGTGTGTATCTGGTGTGTAACAGTGTGTAACTGTGTGTAACTGGTGTGTAACTGGTGTGTAACTGGTGTGTTACTGTGTGTAACAGTGTGTAACTGTGTGTAACTGGTGTGCATCTGGTGTGTAACTGGTGTGTAACTGGTGTGTTACTGTGTGTAACAGTGTGTAACTGTGTAACTGGTGTGTAACTGTGTGTAACTGGTGTGTAACTGGTGTGTAACTGATGTGTATCTGGTGTGTAACTGTGTGTAACTGGTGTGTAACTGTATGTAACTGGTGTGTTACTAGTGTGTAACTGTGTTTAACTGTGTGTAACAGTGTGTAACTGTGTGTAACTGGTGAGCATCTGGTGTGTAACTGGTGTGTTACTGTGTGTAACTGTGTGTTACTGTGTGTAACTGGTGTGTATCTGGTGTGTAACTGTGTGTAACTGGTGTGTAACTGGTGTGTATCTGGTGTGTAACAGTGTGTAACTGTGTGTAACTGGTGTGTAACTGGTGTGTATCTGGTGTGTATCTGGTGTGTAAGTGTGTGTAACTGGTGTGTAACTGGTGTGTAACTGGTGTGTATCTGTGAGTAACTGGTGTGTAACTGGTGTGTAACTGGTGTGTATATGGTGTGTAACTGGTGTGTAACTGGTGTGTATCTGGTGTGTAACTGGTGTGTAACTGGTGTGTAACTGTTTGTAACTGGTGTGTAACTGGTGTGTAACTGTGTGTAAATGTGTGTAACAGTGTGTAACTGGTGTTTAACTGGTGTGTTACTAGTGTGTAACTGTGTGTAACAGTGTGTAACTGTGTGTAACTGGTGTGTATCTGGTGTGTAACTGGTGTGTAACTGGTGTGTATCTGGTGTGTTACTAGTGTGTAATTGTGTGTAACTGGTGTGCATCTGGTGTGTAACTGGTGTGTAACGGTGTGTTACTGTGTGTAATTGTGTGTAACTGGTGTGTATCTGGTGTGTAACTGGTGTGTAACTGATGTGTATCTGGTGTGAAACTGGTGTGTCTGGTGTGTATCTGGTGTGTAACTGGTGTGTAAGTGTGTGTAACTGGTGTGTATCTGGTGAGTAACTGGTGTGTAACTGGTGTGTTACTGTGTGTAACAGTGTGTAACTGTGTGTAACTGGTGTGCATCTGGTGTGTAACTGGTGTGTAACTGGTGTGTTACTGTGTGTAACAGTGTGTAACTGTGTAACTGGTGTGTAACTGTGTGTAACTGGTGTGTAACTGGTGTGTAACTGATGTGTATCTGGTGTGTAACTGTGTGTAACTGGTGTGTAACCGTATGTAACTGGTGTGTTACTAGTGTGTAACTGTGTTTAACTGTGTGTAACAGTGTGTAACTGTGTGTAACTGGTGAGCAGCTGGTGTGTAACTGGTGTGTTACTGTGTGTAACTGTGTGTTACTGTGTGTAACTGGTGTGTATCTGGTGTGTAACTGTGTGTAACTGGTGTGTAACTGGTGTGTATCTGGTGTGTAACAGTGTGTAACTGTGTGTAACTGGTGTGTATCTGGTGTGTATCTGGTGTGTAAGTGTGTGTAACTGGTGTGTAACTGGTGTGTATCTGTGAGTAACTGGTGTGTAACTGGTGTGTATCTGGTGTGTAACTGGTGTGTAACTGGTGTGTATCTGGTGTGTAACTGGTGTGTAACTGGTGTGTAACTGTTTGTAACTGGTGTGTAACTGGTGTGTAACTGTGTGTAAATGTGTGTAACAGTGTGTAACTGGTGTGTAACTGGTGTGTTACTAGTGTGTAACTGTGTGTAACAGTGTGTAACTGTGTGTAACTGGTGTGTATCTGGTGTGTAACTGGTGTGTAACTGGTGTGTATCTGGTGTGTTACTAGTGTGTAATTGTGTGTAACTGGTGTGCATCTGGTGTGTAACTGTGTGTTAATGTGTGTAATTGTGTGTAACTGGTGTGTATCTGGTGTGTAACTGGTGTGTAACTGATGTGTATCTGGTGTGAAACTGGTGTGTCTGGTGTGTATCTGGTGTGTAACTGGTGTGTATCTGGTGTGTAAGTGTGTGTAACTGGTGTGTAACTGGTGTGTAACTGGTGTGTATCTGGTGTGTAACTGGTGTGTAACTGGTGTGTTACTGTGTGTAACTGTGTGTAACTATGTGTAACAGTGTGTAACTGTGTAACTGGTGTGTAACTGTGTGTAACTGATGTGTATCTGGTGTGTAACTGTGTGTAACTGGTGTGTAACTGTATGTAACTGGTGTGTTAATAGTGTGTAACTGTGTGTAACTATGTATAACAGTGTGTAACTGTGTGTAACTGGTGAGCATCTGGTGTGTAACTGGTGTGTTACTGTGTGTAACTGTGTGTTACTGTGAGTAACAGTGTATAACTTGTGTAACTGTGTGTAACTGGTGTGTAACTGGTGTGTAACAGTGTGTAACTGTGTATAACTGGTGTGTAACTGGTGTGTATCTGGTGTGTATCTGGTGTGTAAGTGTGTGTAACTGGTGTGTAACTGGTGTGTAACTGGTGTGTATCTGTGAGTAACTGGTGTGTAACTGGTGTGTATCTGGTGTGTATCTGGTGTGTAACTGGTGTGTAACTGGTGTGTATCTGGTGTGTAACTGGTGTGTAACTGTTTGTTACTGTGTGTAACTGTGTGTAACAGTGTGTAACTGTGTAACTGGTGTGTAACTGTGTGTAACTGATGTGTATCTGGTGTGTAACTGTGTGTAACTGGTGTGTAACTGTATGTAACTGGTGTGTTACTAGTGTGTAACTGTGTGTAACTGTGTATAACAGTGTGTAACTGTGTGTAACTGGTGAGCATCTGGTGTGTAACTGGTGGGTTACTGTGTGTAACTGTGTGTTACTGTGAGTAACAGTGTGTAACGTGTGTAACTGTGTGTAACTGGTGTGTAACTGGTGTGTATCTGGTGTGTAACAGTGTGTAACTGTGTGTAACTGGTGTGTAACTGGTGTGTAACTGGTGTGTTACTGTGTGTAACAGTGTGTAACTGTGTGTAACTGGTGTGCATCTGGTGTGTAACTGGTGTGTAACTGGTGTGTTACTGTGTGTAACAGTGTGTAACTGTGTAACTGGTGTGTAACTGTGTGTAACTGGTGTGTAACTGGTGTGTAACTGATGTGTATCTGGTGTGTAACTGTGTGTAACTGGTGTGTAACTGTATGTAACTGGTGTGTTACTAGTGTGTAACTGTGTTTAACTGTGTGTAACAGTGTGTAACTGTGTGTAACTGGTGAGCATCTGGTGTGTAACTGGTGTGTTACTGTGTGTAACTGTGTGTTACTGTGTGTAACTGGTGTGTATCTGGTGTGTAACTGTGTGTAACTGGTGTGTAACTGGTGTGTATCTGGTGTGTAACAGTGTGTAACTGTGTGTAACTGGTGTGTAACTGGTGTGTAACTGGTGTGTATCTGGTGTGTAACTGGTGTGTAACTGGTGTGTAACTGTTTGTAACTGGTGTGTAACTGGTGTGTAACTGTGTGTAAATGTGTGTAACAGTGTGTAACTGGTGTTTAACTGGTGTGTTACTAGTGTGTAACTGTGTGTAACAGTGTGTAACTGTGTGTAACTGGTGTGTATCTGGTGTGTAACTGGTGTGTAACTGGTGTGTATCTGGTGTGTTACTAGTGTGTAATTGTGTGTAACTGGTGTGCATCTGGTGTGTAACTGGTGTGTAACGGTGTGTTACTGTGTGTAATTGTGTGTAACTGGTGTGTATCTGGTGTGTAACTGGTGTGTAACTGATGTGTATCTGGTGTGAAACTGGTGTGTCTGGTGTGTATCTGGTGTGTAACTGGTGTGTAAGTGTGTGTAACTGGTGTGTATCTGGTGAGTAACTGGTGTGTAACTGGTGTGTTACTGTGTGTAACAGTGTGTAACTGTGTGTAACTGGTGTGCATCTGGTGTGTAACTGGTGTGTAACTGGTGTGTTACTGTGTGTAACAGTGTGTAACTGTGTAACTGGTGTGTAACTGTGTGTAACTGGTGTGTAACTGGTGTGTAACTGATGTGTATCTGGTGTGTAACTGTGTGTAACTGGTGTGTAACCGTATGTAACTGGTGTGTTACTAGTGTGTAACTGTGTTTAACTGTGTGTAACAGTGTGTAACTGTGTGTAACTGGTGAGCAGCTGGTGTGTAACTGGTGTGTTACTGTGTGTAACTGTGTGTTACTGTGTGTAACTGGTGTGTATCTGGTGTGTAACTGTGTGTAACTGGTGTGTAACTGGTGTGTATCTGGTGTGTAACAGTGTGTAACTGTGTGTAACTGGTGTGTATCTGGTGTGTATCTGGTGTGTAAGTGTGTGTAACTGGTGTGTAACTGGTGTGTATCTGTGAGTAACTGGTGTGTAACTGGTGTGTATCTGGTGTGTAACTGGTGTGTAACTGGTGTGTATCTGGTGTGTAACTGGTGTGTAACTGGTGTGTAACTGTTTGTAACTGGTGTGTAACTGGTGTGTAACTGTGTGTAAATGTGTGTAACAGTGTGTAACTGGTGTGTAACTGGTGTGTTACTAGTGTGTAACTGTGTGTAACAGTGTGTAACTGTGTGTAACTGGTGTGTATCTGGTGTGTAACTGGTGTGTAACTGGTGTGTATCTGGTGTGTTACTAGTGTGTAATTGTGTGTAACTGGTGTGCATCTGGTGTGTAACTGTGTGTTAATGTGTGTAATTGTGTGTAACTGGTGTGTATCTGGTGTGTAACTGGTGTGTAACTGATGTGTATCTGGTGTGAAACTGGTGTGTCTGGTGTGTATCTGGTGTGTAACTGGTGTGTATCTGGTGTGTAAGTGTGTGTAACTGGTGTGTAACTGGTGTGTAACTGGTGTGTATCTGGTGTGTAACTGGTGTGTAACTGGTGTGTTACTGTGTGTAACTGTGTGTAACTATGTGTAACAGTGTGTAACTGTGTAACTGGTGTGTAACTGTGTGTAACTGATGTGTATCTGGTGTGTAACTGTGTGTAACTGGTGTGTAACTGTATGTAACTGGTGTGTTAATAGTGTGTAACTGTGTGTAACTATGTATAACAGTGTGTAACTGTGTGTAACTGGTGAGCATCTGGTGTGTAACTGGTGTGTTACTGTGTGTAACTGTGTGTTACTGTGAGTAACAGTGTATAACTTGTGTAACTGTGTGTAACTGGTGTGTAACTGGTGTGTAACAGTGTGTAACTGTGTATAACTGGTGTGTAACTGGTGTGTATCTGGTGTGTATCTGGTGTGTAAGTGTGTGTAACTGGTGTGTAACTGGTGTGTAACTGGTGTGTATCTGTGAGTAACTGGTGTGTAACTGGTGTGTATCTGGTGTGTATCTGGTGTGTAACTGGTGTGTAACTGGTGTGTATCTGGTGTGTAACTGGTGTGTAACTGTTTGTTACTGTGTGTAACTGTGTGTAACAGTGTGTAACTGTGTAACTGGTGTGTAACTGTGTGTAACTGATGTGTATCTGGTGTGTAACTGTGTGTAACTGGTGTGTAACTGTATGTAACTGGTGTGTTACTAGTGTGTAACTGTGTGTAACTGTGTATAACAGTGTGTAACTGTGTGTAACTGGTGAGCATCTGGTGTGTAACTGGTGGGTTACTGTGTGTAACTGTGTGTTACTGTGAGTAACAGTGTGTAACGTGTGTAACTGTGTGTAACTGGTGTGTAACTGGTGTGTATCTGGTGTGTAACAGTGTGTAACTGTGTGTAACTGGTGTGTAACTGGTGTGTAACTGGTGTGTTACTGTGTGTAACAGTGTGTAACTGTGTGTAACTGGTGTGCATCTGGTGTGTAACTGGTGTGTAACTGGTGTGTTACTGTGTGTAACAGTGTGTAACTGTGTAACTGGTGTGTAACTGTGTGTAACTGGTGTGTAACTGGTGTGTAACTGATGTGTATCTGGTGTGTAACTGTGTGTAACTGGTGTGTAACTGTATGTAACTGGTGTGTTACTAGTGTGTAACTGTGTTTAACTGTGTGTAACAGTGTGTAACTGTGTGTAACTGGTGAGCATCTGGTGTGTAACTGGTGTGTTACTGTGTGTAACTGTGTGTTACTGTGTGTAACTGGTGTGTATCTGGTGTGTAACTGTGTGTAACTGGTGTGTAACTGGTGTGTATCTGGTGTGTAACAGTGTGTAACTGTGTGTAACTGGTGTGTAACTGGTGTGTATCTGGTGTGTATCTGGTGTGTAAGTGTGTGTAACTGGTGTGTAACTGGTGTGTAACTGGTGTGTATCTGTGAGTAACTGGTGTGTAACTGGTGTGTAACTGGTGTGTATATGGTGTGTAACTGGTGTGTAACTGGTGTGTATCTGGTGTGTAACTGGTGTGTAACTGGTGTGTAACTGTTTGTAACTGGTGTGTAACTGGTGTGTAACTGTGTGTAAATGTGTGTAACAGTGTGTAACTGGTGTTTAACTGGTGTGTTACTAGTGTGTAACTGTGTGTAACAGTGTGTAACTGTGTGTAACTGGTGTGTATCTGGTGTGTAACTGGTGTGTAACTGGTGTGTATCTGGTGTGTTACTAGTGTGTAATTGTGTGTAACTGGTGTGCATCTGGTGTGTAACTGGTGTGTAACGGTGTGTTACTGTGTGTAATTGTGTGTAACTGGTGTGTATCTGGTGTGTAACTGGTGTGTAACTGATGTGTATCTGGTGTGAAACTGGTGTGTCTGGTGTGTATCTGGTGTGTAACTGGTGTATATCTGGTGTGTAAGTGTGTGTAACTGGTGTGTAACTGGTGTGTAACTGGTGTGTATCTGGTGTGTAACTGGTGTGTAACTGGTGTGTTACTGTGTGTAACTGTGTGTAACTATGTGTAACAGTGTGTAACTGTGTAACTGGTGTGTAACTGTGTGTAACTGATGTGTATCTGGTGTGTAATTGTGTGTAACTGGTGTGTAACTGTATGTAACTGGTGTGTTAATAGTGTGTAACTGTGTGTAACTGTGTATAACAGTGTGTAACTGTGTGTAACTGGTGAGCATCTGGTGTGTAACTGGTGTGTTACTGTGTGTAACTGTGTGTTACTGTGAGTAACAGTGTGTAACGTGTGTAACTGTGTGTAACTGGTGTGTAACTGGTGTGTATCTGGTGTGTAACAGTGTGTAACTGTGTGTAACTGGTGTGCATCTGGTGTGTAACTGGTGTGTAACGGTGTGTTACTGTGTGTAATTGTGTGTAACTGGTGTGTATCTGGTGTGTAACTGGTGTGTAACTGATGTGTATCTGGTGTGAAACTGGTGTGTCTGGTGTGTATCTGGTGTGTAACTGGTGTATATCTGGTGTGTAAGTGTGTGTAACTGGTGTGTAACTGGTGTGTAACTGGTGTGTATCTGGTGTGTAACTGGTGTGTAACTGGTGTGTTACTGTGTGTAACTGTGTGTAACTATGTGTAACAGTGTGTAACTGTGTAACTGGTGTGTAACTGTGTGTAACTGATGTGTATCTGGTGTGTAACTGTGTGTAACTGGTGTGTAACTGTATGTAACTGGTGTGTTAATAGTGTGTAACTGTGTGTAACTGTGTATAACAGTGTGTAACTGTGTGTAACTGGTGAGCATCTGGTGTGTAACTGGTGTGTTACTGTGTGTAACTGTGTGTTACTGTGAGTAACAGTGTGTAACGTGTGTAACTGTGTGTAACTGGTGTGTAACTGGTGTGTATCTGGTGTGTAACAGTGTGTAACTGTGTGTAACTGGTGTATAACTGGTGTGTAACTGGTGTGTATCTGGTGTGTATCTGGTGTGTAAGTGTGTGTAACTGGTGTGTAACTGGTGTGTAACTGGTGTGTATCTGTGAGTAACTGGTGTGTAACTGGTGTGTATCTGGTGTGTATCTGGTGTGTAACTGGTGTGTAACTGGTGTGTATCTGGTGTGTAACTGGTGTGTAACTGGTGTGTAACTGTTTGTTACTGTGTGCAATTGTGTGTAACTGGTGTGTAACTGTGTGTAACTGGTGTGTATCTGGTGTGTAACTGGTGTGTAACTAGTGTGTAACTGGTGTGTATCTGGTGTGTATCTGGTGTGTATCTGGTGTGTATCTGGTATGTAAGTGTGTGTAACTGGTGTGTAACTGGTGTGTAACTGGTGTGTATCTGGTGTGTAACTGGTGTGTAACTGGTGTGTTACTGTGTGTAACTGTGTGTAACAGTGTGTAACTGTGTAACTGGTGTGTAACTGTGTGTAACTGATGTGTATCTGGTGTGTAACTGTGTGTAACTGATGTGTAACTGTATGTAACTGGTGTGTTACTAGTGTGTAACTGTGTGTAACTGTGTATAACAGTGTGTAACTGTGTGTAACTGGTGAGCATCTGGTGTGTATATGGTGTGTAAGTGTGTGTAACTGGTGTGTAACTGGTGTGTAACTGGTGTGTAACTGGTGTGTATCTGGTGTGTATCTGGTGTGTAAGTGTGTGTAACTGGTGTGTAACTGGTGTGTAACTGGTGTGTAACTGGTGTGCATCTGGTGTGTAACTGGTGTGTAACGGTGTGTTACTGTGTGTAATTGTGTGTAACTGGTGTGTATCTGGTGTGTAACTGGTGTGTAACTGATGTGTATCTGGTGTGAAACTGGTGTGTCTGGTGTGTATCTGGTGTGTAACTGGTGTATATCTGGTGTGTAAGTGTGTGTAACTGGTGTGTAACTGGTGTGTAACTGGTGTGTATCTGGTGTGTAACTGGTGTGTAACTGGTGTGTTACTGTGTGTAACTGTGTGTAACTATGTGTAACAGTGTGTAACTGTGTAACTGGTGTGTAACTGTGTGTAACTGATGTGTATCTGGTGTGTAACTGTGTGTAACTGGTGTGTAACTGTATGTAACTGGTGTGTTAATAGTGTGTAACTGTGTGTAACTGTGTATAACAGTGTGTAACTGTGTGTAACTGGTGAGCATCTGGTGTGTAACTGGTGTGTTACTGTGTGTAACTGTGTGTTACTGTGAGTAACAGTGTGTAACGTGTGTAACTGTGTGTAACTGGTGTGTAACTGGTGTGTATCTGGTGTGTAACAGTGTGTAACTGTGTGTAACTGGTGTATAACTGGTGTGTAACTGGTGTGTATCTGGTGTGTATCTGGTGTGTAAGTGTGTGTAACTGGTGTGTAACTGGTGTGTAACTGGTGTGTATCTGTGAGTAACTGGTGTGTAACTGGTGTGTATCTGGTGTGTATCTGGTGTGTAACTGGTGTGTAACTGGTGTGTATCTGGTGTGTAACTGGTGTGTAACTGGTGTGTAACTGTTTGTTACTGTGTGCAATTGTGTGTAACTGGTGTGTAACTGTGTGTAACTGGTGTGTATCTGGTGTGTAACTGGTGTGTAACTAGTGTGTAACTGGTGTGTATCTGGTGTGTATCTGGTGTGTATCTGGTGTGTATCTGGTATGTAAGTGTGTGTAACTGGTGTGTAACTGGTGTGTAACTGGTGTGTATCTGGTGTGTAACTGGTGTGTAACTGGTGTGTTACTGTGTGTAACTGTGTGTAACAGTGTGTAACTGTGTAACTGGTGTGTAACTGTGTGTAACTGATGTGTATCTGGTGTGTAACTGTGTGTAACTGATGTGTAACTGTATGTAACTGGTGTGTTACTAGTGTGTAACTGTGTGTAACTGTGTATAACAGTGTGTAACTGTGTGTAACTGGTGAGCATCTGGTGTGTATATGGTGTGTAAGTGTGTGTAACTGGTGTGTAACTGGTGTGTAACTGGTGTGTAACTGGTGTGTATCTGGTGTGTATCTGGTGTGTAAGTGTGTGTAACTGGTGTGTAACTGGTGTGTAACTGGTGTGTAACTGGTGTGTATCTGTGAGTAACTGGTGTGTAACTGGTGTGTAACTGGTGTGTATCTGGTGTGTAACTGGTGTGTAACTGGTGTGTATCTGGTGTGTAACTGGTGTGTAACTGGTGTGTAACTGGTTGTAACTGGTGTGTAACTGGTGTGTAACTGTGTGTAAATGTGTGTAACAGTGTGTAACTGGTGTGTAACTGGTGTGTTACTAGTGTGTAACTGTGTGTAACTGGTGTGTATCTGGTGTGTAACTGGTGTGTAACTGGTGTGTATCTGGTGTGTTACTAGTGTGTAATTGTGTGTAACTGGTGTGCATCTGGTGTGTAACTGGTGTGTAACTGTGTGTTACTAGTGTGTAACTGTGTGTAACAGTGTGTAACTGTGTGTAACTGGTGTGTAACTGGTGTGTAACTGGTGTGTATCTGGTGTGTATCTGGTGTGTAAGTGTGTGTAACTGGTGTGTAACTGGTGTGTAACTGGTGTGTAACTGGTGTGTATCTGTGAGTAACTGGTGTGTAACTGGTGTGTAACTGGTGTGTATCTGGTGTGTAACTGGTGTGTAACTGGTGTGTATCTGGTGTGTAACTGGTGTGTAACTGGTGTGTAACTGGTTGTAACTGGTGTGTAACTGGTGTGTAACTGTGTGTAAATGTGTGTAACAGTGTGTAACTGGTGTGTAACTGGTGTGTTACTAGTGTGTAACTGTGTGTAACAGTGTGTAACTGTGTGTAACTGGTGTGTATCTGGTGTGTAACTGGTGTGTAACTGGTGTGTATCTGGTGTGTTACTAGTGTGTAATTGTGTGTAACTGGAGTGCATATGGTGTGTAACTGGTGTGTAACTGTGTGTTACTGTGTGTAATTGTGTGTAACTGGTGTGTATCTGGTGTGTAACTGGTGTGTAACTGGTGTGTAACTGATGTGTATCTGGTGTGAAACTGGTGTGTCTGGTGTGTATCTGGTGTGTAACTGGTGTGTATCTGGTGTGTAAGTGTGTGTAACTGGTGTGTAACTGGTGTGTAACTGGTGTGTAACTGGTGTGTTACTGTGTGTAACTGTGTGTAACTGTGTGTAACTATGTGTAACAGTGTGTAACTGTGTAACTGGTGTGTAACTGTGTGTAACTGATGTGTATCTGGTGTGTAACTGTGTGTAACTGGTGTGTAACTGTATGTAACTGGTGTGTTAATAGTGTGTAACTGTGTGTAACTGTGTATAACAGTGTGTAACTGTGTGTAACTGGTGAGCATCTGGTGTGTAACTGGTGTGTTACTGTGTGTAACTGTATGTTACTGTGAGTAACAGTGTGTAACTGTGTGTAACTGGTGTGTAACTGGTGTGTATCTGGTGTGTAACAGTGTGTAACTGTGTGTAACTGGTGTGTAACTGGTGTGTAACTGGTGTGTATCTGGTGTGTATCTGGTGTGTAAGTGTGTGTAACTGGTGTGTAACTGGTGTGTAACTGGTGTGTATCTGTGAGTAACTGGTGTGTAACTGGTGTGTAACTGGTGTGTATCTGGTGTGTAACTGGTGTGTAACTGGTGTGTATCTGGTGTGTAACTGGTGTGTAACTGGTGTGTAACCGTTTGTTACTGTGTGCAATTGTGTTTAACTGGTGTGTAACTGTGTGTAACTGGTGTGTATCTGGTGTGTAACTGGTGTGTAACTGTTGTGTAACTGGTGTGTAACTGGTGTGTATCTGGTGTGTATCTGGTGTGTATCTGGTGTGTAAGTGTGTGTAACTGGTGTGTAACTGGTGTGTAACTGGTGTGTATCTGGTGTGTAACTGGTGTGTAACTGGTGTGTTACTGTGTGTAACTGTGTGTAACTGTGTGTAACAGTGTGTAACTGTGTAACTGGTGTGTAACTGTGTGTAACTGATGTGTATCTGGTGTGTAACTGTGTGTAACTGGTGTGTAACTGTATGTAACTGGTGTGTTACTAGTGTGTAACTGTGTGTAACTGTGTATAACAGTGTGTAACTGTGTGTAACTGGTGAGCATCTGGTGTGTAACTGGTGGGTTACTGTGTGTAACTGTGTGTAACTGGTGAGCATCTGGTGTGTAACTGGTGGGTTACTGTGTGTAACTGTGTGTTACTGTGAGTAACAGTGTGTAACGTGTGTAACTGTGTGTAACTGGTGTGTAACTGGTGTGTATCTGGTGTGTAACAGTGTGTAACTGTGTGTAACTGGTGTGTAACTGGTGTGTTACTGTGTGTAACTGTGTGTTACTGTGAGTAACAGTGTGTAACGTGTGTAACAGTGTGTAACTGTGTGTAACTGGTGTGTAACTGGTGTGTAACTGGTGTGTATCTGGTGTGTAACTGGTGTGTAACTGGTGTGTATCTGGTGTGTAACTGGTGTGTAACTGGTGTGTAACTGTTTGTAACTGGTGTGTAACTGGTGTGTAACTGTTTGTAACTGGTGTGTAACTGGTGTGTATCTGGTGCGTAACTGGTTTGTATATGGTGTGTAACTGGTGTGTAACTGGTGTGTAACTGTTTGTAACTGGTGTGTAACTGGTCTGTAACTGTGTGTAAATGTGTGTAACAGTGTGTAACTGGTGTGTAACTGGTGTGTTACTAGTGTGTAACTGTGTGTAACAGTGTGTAACAGTGTGTAACTGTGTGTAACTGGAGTGTATCTGGTGTGTAACTGGTGTGTAACTGGTGTGTATCTGGTGTGTTACTAGTGTGTAATTGTGTGTAACTGGTGTGAATCTGGTGTGTAACTGGTGTGTAACTGTGTGTTACTGTGTGTAATTGTGTGTAACTGGTGTGTAACTGTATGTAACTAGTGTGTTACTAGTGTGTAACTGTGTATAACAGTGTGTAACTGTGTGTAACTGGTGAGCATCTGGTGTGTAACTGGTGGGTTACTGTGTGTAACTGTGAGTTACTGTGAGTAACAGTGTGTAACGTGTGTAACTGTGTGTAACTGGTGTGTAACTGGTGTGTATCTGGTGTGTAACAGTGTGTAACTGTGTGTAACTGGTGTGTAACTGGTGTGTTACTGTGTGTAACTGTGTGTTACTGTGAGTAACAGTGTCTAACGTGTGTAACAGTGTGTAACTGTGTGTAACTGGTGTGTAACTGGTGTGTATCTGGTGTGTAACTGGTGTGTAACTGGTGTGTATCTGGTGTGTAACTGGTGTGTAACAGTGTGTAACTGTGTGTAACTGGTGTGTAACTGGTGTGTAACTGGTGTGTATCTGGTGTGTATCTGGTGTGTAAGTGTGTTTAACTGGTGTGTAACTGGTGTGTAACTGGTGTGTAACTGGTGTGTATCTGTGAGTAACTGGTGTGTAACTGGTGTGTAACTGGTGTGTATCTGGTGTGTATCTGGTGTGTAACTGGTGTGTATCTGGTGTGTAACTGGTGTGTAACTGGTGTGTAACTGGTTGTAACTGGTGTGTAACTGGTGTGTAACTGTGTGTAAATGTGTGTAACAGTGTGTAACTGGTGTGTAACTGGTGTGTTACTAGTGTGTAACTGTGTGTAACAGTGTGTAACTGTGTGTAACTGGTGTGTATCTGGTGTGTAACTGGTGTGTAACTGGTATGTATCTGGTGTGTTACTAGTGTGTAATTGTGTGTAACTGGTGTGCATCTGGTGTGTAACTGGTGTGTAACTGTGTGTTACTGTGTGTAATTGTGTGTAACTGGTGTGTATCTGGTGTGTAACTGGTGTGTATCTGGTGTGTAAGTGTGTGTAACTGGTGTGTAACTGGTGTGTATCTGGTGTGTAACTGGTGTGTAACTGGTGTGTTACTGTGTGTAACTGTGTGTAACTATGTGTAACAGTGTGTAACTGTGTAACTGGTGTGTAACTGTGTGTAACTGATGTGTATCTGGTGTGTAACTGTGTGTAACTGGTGTGTAACTGTATGTAACTGGTGTGTTAATAGTGTGTAACTGTGTGTAACTGTGTATAACTGTGTGTAACTGTGTGTAACTGGTGAGCATCTGGTGTCTAACTGGTGTGTTACTGTGTGTAACTGTGTGTTACTGTGAGTAACAGTGTGTAACTGGTGTGTAACTGGTGTGTATCTGGTGTGTAACAGTGTGTAACTGTGTGTAACTGGTGTGTAACTGGTGTGTAACTGGTGTGTATCTGGTGTGTATCTGGTGTGTAAGTGTGTGTAACTGGTATGTAACTGGTGTGTATCTGTGAGTAACTGGTGTGTAACTGGTGTGTAACTGGTGTGTATCTGGTGTCTAACTGGTGTGTAACTGGTGTGTATCTGGTGTGTAACTGGTGTGTAACTGGTGTGTAACTGTTTGTTACTGTGTGCAATTGTGTGTAACTGGTGTGTAACTGTGTGTAACTGGTGTGTATCTGGTGTGTAACTGGTGTGTAACTATTGTGTAACTGGTGTGTAACTGGTGTGTATCTGGTGTGTCTCTGGTGTGTATCTGGTGTGTATCTGTTGTGTAAGTGTGTGTAACTGGTGTGTAACTGGTGTGTAACTGGTGTGTATCTGGTGTGTAACTGGTGTGTAACTGGTGTGTTACTGTGTGTAACGTGTGTAACTGTGTGTAACTGTGTGTAACAGTGTGTAACTGTGTAACTGGTGTGTAACTGTGTGTAACTGATGTGTATCTGGTGTGTAACTGTGTGTAACTGGTGTGTAACTGTATGTAACTGGTGTGTTACTAGTGTGTAACTGTGTGTAACTGTGTATAACAGTGTGTAACTGTGTGTAACTGGTGAGCATCTGGTGTGTAACTGGTGGGTTACTGTGTGTAACTGTGTGTTACTGTGAGTAACAGTGTGTAACGTGTGTAACTGTGTGTAACTGGTGTGTAACTGGTGTGTATCTGGTGTGTAACAGTGTGTAACTGTTTGTAACTGGTGTGTAACTGGTGTGTTACTGTGTGTAACTGTGTGTTACTGTGAGTAACAGTGTGTAACGTGTGTAACAGTGTGTAACTGTGTGTAACTGGTGTGTAACTGGTGTGTATCTGGTGTGTAACTGGTGTGTAACTGGTGTGTATCTGGTGTGTAACTGGTGTGTAACTGGTGTGTAACTGTTTGTAACTGGTGTGTAACTGGTGTGTAACTGTTTGTAACTGGTGTGTAACTGGTGTGTATCTGGTGCGTAACTGGTGTGTATATGGTGTGTAACTGGTGTGTAACTGGTGTGTATCTGGTGTGTAACTGGTGTGTAACTGGTGTGTAACTGTTTGTAACTGGTGTGTAACTGGTCTGTAACTGTGTGTAAATGTGTGTAACAGTGTGTAACTGTGTGTAACTGGTGTGTATCTGGTGTGTAACTGGTGTGTAACTGGTGTGTATCTGGTGTGTTACTAGTGTGTAATTGTGTGTAACTGGTGTGCATCTGGTGTGTAACTGGTGTGTAACTGTGTGTTACTGTGTGTAATTGTGTGTAACTGGTGTGTAACTGTGTGTAACTGGTGTGTATCTGGTGTGTATCTGGTGTGTAACTGGTGTGTTACTGTGTGTAACTGTGTGTAACAGTGTGTAACTGTGTAACTGGTGTGTAACTGTGTGTAACTGATGTGTATCTGGTGTGTAACTATGTGTAACTGGTGTGTAACTGTGTGTATCTGGTGTGTAACTGGTGTGTAACTGGTGTGTATCTGGTGTGTTACTAGTGTGTAACTGTGTGTAACTGGTGAGCATCTGGTGTGTATCTGGTGTGTAACAGTGTGTATCTGGTGTATAACTGGTGTGTATCTGGTGTGTATCTGGTGTGTAACTAGTGTGTATCTGGTGTGTAAGTATGTGTAACTGGTGTGTAACTGGTGTGTAACTGATGTGTATCTGATGTGTAACTGGTGGGTATCTGGTTTGTATCTGGTGTGTAACTGGTGTGTATCTGTTGGGTAACTGGTGTGTATCTGGTGTGTATCTGGTGTGTAACTGGTGAGTAACTGGTGTGTATATGGTGTGTAACTGGTGTGTAAGTGGTGTGTAACTGGTGTGCATTTGGTGTGTAACTGGTGTGTAACTGTGTGTTACTGTGTGTAATTGTGTGTAACAGTGTGTAACAGTGTGTAACTGTGTGTAATTGTGTGTAACTGGTGTGTATCTGGTGTGTAACAGTGTGTAACTGTGTGTAACTGGTGTGTAACTGGTGTGTAACTGGTGTGTATCTGGTGTGTAACTGATATGTATCTGGTGTGTATCTGGTGTGTAACTGGTGTGTTACTGGTGTGTAAGTGTGTGTAACTGGTGTTTAACTGGTGTGTAACTGGTGTGTATCTGGTGTGTAACTGGTGTGTAACTGGTGTGTATCTGGTGTGTAACTTGTGTGTATCTGGTGTGTAACTGGTGAGTAACTGGTGTGTATCTGGTGTGTAACTGGTGTGTAACTGGTGTGTATCTGGTGTGTAACTGGTGTGTAACTGGTGTGTATCTGGTGTGTAACTGTTGTGTAACTGGTGTGTAACTGTTTGTAACTGGTGTGTAACTGGTGTGTAACTGTTTGTAACTGGTGTGTAACTGGTGTGTATCTGGTGCGTAACTGGTGTGTATATGGTGTGTAACTGGTGTGTAACTGGTGTGTATCTGGTGTGTAACTGGTGTGTAACTGGTGTGTAACTGTTTGTAACTGGTGTGTAACTGGTCTGTAACTGTGTGTAAATGTGTGTAACAGTGTGTAACTGGTGTGTAACTGGTGTGTTACTAGTGTGTAACTGTGTGTAACAGTGTGTAACAGTGTGTAACTGTGTGTAACTGGTGTGTATCTGGTGTGTAACTGGTGTGTAACTGGTGTGTATCTGGTGTGTTACTAGTGTGTAATTGTGTGTAACTGGTGTGCATCTGGTGTGTAACTGGTGTGTAACTGTGTGTTACTGTGTGTAATTGTGTGTAACTGGTGTGTAACTGTGTGTAACTGGTGTGTATCTGGTGTGTATCTGGTGTGTAACTGGTGTGTTACTGTGTGTAACTGTGTGTAACAGTGTGTAACTGTGTAACTGGTGTGTAACTGTGTGTAACTGATGTGTATCTGGTGTGTAACTGGTGTGTATCTGGTGTGTTACTAGTGTGTAACTGTGTGTAACTGGTGAGCATCTGGTGTGTATCTGGTGTGTAACAGTGTGTATCTGGTGTATAACTGATGTGTATCTGGTGTGTAACTGGTGGGTATCTGGTGTGTATCTGGTGTGTAACTGGTGTGTATCTGTTGGGTAACTGGTGTGTATCTGGTGTGTATCTGGTGTGTAACTGGTGTGTATCTGGTGTGTAACTGGTGTGTATCTGGTATGTAACTGGTGTGTATATGGTGTGTAACTGGTGTGTATATGGTGTGTAACTGGTGTGTAAGTGGTGTGTAACTGGTGTGCATTTGGTGTGTAACTGGTGTGTAACTGTGTGTTACTGTGTGTAATTGTGTGTAACAGTGTGTAACAGTGTGTAACTGTGTGTAATTGTGTGTAACTGGTGTGTATCTGGTGTGTAACAGTGTGTAACTGTGTGTAACTGGTGTGTAACTGGTGTGTAACTGGTGTGTATCTGGTGTGTAACTGATATGTATCTGGTGTGTATCTGGTGTGTAACTGGTGTGTTACTGGTGTGTAAGTGTGTGTAACTGGTGTTTAACTGGTGTGTAACTGGTGTGTATCTGGTGTGTAACTGGTGTGTAACTGGTGTGTATCTGGTGTGTAACTTGTGTGTATCTGGTGTGTAACTGGTGAGTAACTGGTGTGTATCTGGTGTGTAACTGGTGTGTAACTGGTGTCTATCTGGTGATTAACTGGTGTGTAACTGATGTGTATCTGGTGTGTAACTGGTGTGTAACTGTGTGTATCTGGTGTGTAACTGGTGTGTAACTGTGTGTAACTGTGTGTAACAGTGTGTAACTGTGTGTAACTGGTGTGTTACTAGTGTGTAACTGTGTGTAACTGGTGTGTATCTGGTGTGTAACTGGTGTGTAACTGGTGTGTTACTGGTATTTAAGTGTGTGTAACTAGTGTGTAACTGGTGTGTATCTGGTGTGTAACTGTGTGTAACTGGTGTGTAACTGGTGTGTATCTGGTGTGTAACAGTGTGTAACTGTGTGTAACTGGTGTGTAACTGGTGTGTATCTGGTGTGTATCTGGTGTGTAAGTGTGTGTAACTGGTGTGTAACTGGTGTGTAACTGGTGTGTATCTGTGAGTAACTGGTGTGTAACTGGTGTGTAACTGGTGTGTATATGGTGTGTAACTGGTGTGTAACTGGTGTGTATCTGGTGTGTAACTGGTGTGTAACTGGTGTGTAACTGTTTGTAACTGGTGTGTAACTGGTGTGTAACTGTGTGTAAATGTGTGTAACAGTGTGTAACTGGTGTTTAACTGGTGTGTTACTAGTGTGTAACTGTGTGTAACAGTGTGTAACTGTGTGTAACTTGTGTGTATCTGGTGTGTAACTGGTGTGTAACTGGTGTGTATCTGGTATGTTACTAGTGTGTAATTGTGTGTAACTGGTGTGCATCTGGTGTGTAACTGGTGTGTAACGGTGTGTTACTGTGTGTAATTGTGTGTAACTGGTGTGTATCTGGTGTGTAACTGGTGTGTAACTGATGTGTATCTGGTGTGAAACTGGTGTGTCTGGTGTGTATCTGGTGTGTAACTGGTGTATATCTGGTGTGTAAGTGTGTGTAACTGGTGTGTAACTGGTGTGTAACTGGTGTGTATCTGGTGTGTAACTGGTGTGTAACTGGTGTGTTACTGTGTGTAACTGTGTGTAACTATGTGTAACAGTGTGTAACTGTGTAACTGGTGTGTAACTGTGTGTAACTGATGTGTATCTGGTGTGTAACTGTGTGTAACTGGTGTGTAACTGTATGTAACTGGTGTGTTAATAGTGTGTAACTGTGTGTAACTGTGTATAACAGTGTGTAACTGTGTGTAACTGGTGAGCATCTGGTGTGTAACTGGTGTGTTACTGTGTGTAACTGTGTGTTACTGTGAGTAACAGTGTGTAACGTGTGTAACTGTGTGTAACTGGTGTGTAACTGGTGTGTATCTGGTGTGTAACAGTGTGTAACTGTGTGTAACTGGTGTATAACTGGTGTGTAACTGGTGTGTATCTGGTGTGTAAGTGTGTGTAACTGGTGTGTAACTGGTGTGTAACTGGTGTGTATCTGTGAGTAACTGGTGTGTAACTGGTGTGTAACTGGTGTGTATCTGGTGTGTATCTGGTGTGTAACTGGTGTGTAACTGGTGTGTATCTGGTGTGTAACTGGTGTGTAACTGGTGTGTAACTGTTTGTTACTGTGTGCAATTGTGTGTAACTGGTGTGTAACTGTGTGTAACTGGTGTGTATCTGGTGTGTAACTGGTGTGTAACTGGTGTGTAACTGGTGTGTATCTGGTGTGTATCTGGTGTGTATCTGGTGTGTATCTGGTGTGTAAGTGTGTGTAACTGGTGTGTAACTGGTGTGTAACTGGTGTGTATCTGGTGTGTAACTGGTGTGTAACTGGTGTGTTACTGTGTGTAACTGTGTGTAACAGTGTGTAACTGTGTAACTGGTGTGTAACTGTGTGTAACTGATGTGTATCTGGTGTGTAACTGTGTGTAACTGGTGTGTAACTGTATGTAACTGGTGTGTTACTAGTGTGTAACTGTGTGTAACTGTGTATAACAGTGTGTAACTGTGTGTAACTGGTGAGCATCTGGTGTGTATCTGGTGTGTATCTGGTGTGTAAGTGTGTGTAACTGGTGTGTAACTGGTGTGTAACTGGTGTGTAACTGGTGTGTATCTGGTGTGTATCTGGTGTGTAAGTGTGTGTAACTGGTGTGTAACTGGTGTGTAACTGGTGTGTAACTGGTGTGTATCTGTGAGTAACTGGTGTGTAACTGGTGTGTATCTGGTGTGTAACTGGTGTGTAACTGGTGTGTATCTGGTGTGTAACTGGTGTGTAACTGGTGTGTAACTGGTTGTAACTGGTGTGTAACTGGTGTGTAACTGTGTGTAAATGTGTGTAACAGTGTGTAACTGGTGTGTAACTGGTGTGTTACTAGTGTGTAACTGTGTGTAACTGGTGTGTATCTGGTGTGTAACTGGTGTGTAACTGGTGTGTATCTGGTGTGTTACTAGTGTGTAATTGTGTGTAACTGGTGTGCATCTGGTGTGTAACTGGTGTGTAACTGTGTGTTACTAGTGTGTAACTGTGTGTAACAGTGTGTAACTGTGTGTAACTGGTGTGTAACTGGTGTGTAACTGGTGTGTATCTGGTGTGTATCTGGTGTGTAAGTGTGTGTAACTGGTGTGTAACTGGTGTGTAACTGGTGTGTATCTGTGAGTAACTGGTGTGTAACTGGTGTGTATCTGGTGTGTAACTGGTGTGTAACTGGTGTGTATCTGGTGTGTAACTGGTGTGTAACTGGTGTGTAACTGGTTGTAACTGGTGTGTAACTGGTGTGTAACTGTGTGTAAATGTGTGTAACAGTGTGTAACTGGTGTGTAACTGGTGTGTTACTAGTGTGTAACTGTGTGTAACAGTGTGTAACTGTGTGTAACTGGTGTGTATCTGGTGTGTAACTGGTGTGTAACTGGTGTGTATCTGGTGTGTTACTAGTGTGTAATTGTGTGTAACTGGTGTGCATCTGGTGTGTAACTGGTGTGTAACTGTGTGTTACTGTGTGTAATTGTGTGTAACTGGTGTGTATCTGGTGTGTAACTGGTGTGTAACTGGTGTGTAACTGATGTGTATCTGGTGTGTAACAGTGTGTAACTGTGTGTAACTGGTGTATAACTGGTGTGTAACTGGTGTGTATCTGGTGTGTATCTGGTGTGTAAGTGTGTGTAACTGGTGTGTAACTGGTGTGTAACTGGTGTGTATCTGTGAGTAACTGGTGTGTAACTGGTGTGTATCTGGTGTGTATCTGGTGTGTAACTGGTGTGTAACTGGTGTGTATCTGGTGTGTAACTGGTGTGTAACTGGTGTGTAACTGTTTGTTACTGTGTGCAATTGTGTGTAACTGGTGTGTAACTGTGTGTAACTGGTGTGTATCTGGTGTGTAACTGGTGTGTAACTGGTGTGTAACTGGTGTGTATCTGGTGTGTATCTGGTGTGTATCTGGTGTGTATCTGGTGTGTAAGTGTGTGTAACTGGTGTGTAACTGGTGTGTAACTGGTGTGTATCTGGTGTGTAACTGGTGTGTAACTGGTGTGTTACTGTGTGTAACTGTGTGTAACAGTGTGTAACTGTGTAACTGGTGTGTAACTGTGTGTAACTGAAGTGTATCTGGTGTGTAACTGTGTGTAACTGGTGTGTAACTGTATGTAACTGGTGTGTTACTAGTGTGTAACTGTGTGTAACTGTGTATAACAGTGTGTAACTGTGTGTAACTGGTGAGCATCTGGTGTGTATCTGGTGTGTATCTGGTGTGTAAGTGTGTGTAACTGGTGTGTAACTGGTGTGTAACTGGTGTGTAACTGGTGTGTATCTGGTGTGTATCTGGTGTGTAAGTGTGTGTAACTGGTGTGTAACTGGTGTGTAACTGGTGTGTAACTGGTGTGTATCTGTGAGTAACTGGTGTGTAACTGGTGTGTATCTGGTGTGTAACTGGTGTGTAACTGGTGTGTATCTGGTGTGTAACTGGTGTGTAACTGGTGTGTAACTGGTTGTAACTGGTGTGTAACTGGTGTGTAACTGTGTGTAAATGTGTGTAACAGTGTGTAACTGGTGTGTAACTGGTGTGTTACTAGTGTGTAACTGTGTGTAACTGGTGTGTATCTGGTGTGTAACTGGTGTGTAACTGGTGTGTATCTGGTGTGTTACTAGTGTGTAATTGTGTGTAACTGGTGTGCATCTGGTGTGTAACTGGTGTGTAACTGTGTGTTACTAGTGTGTAACTGTGTGTAACAGTGTGTAACTGTGTGTAACTGGTGTGTAACTGGTGTGTATCTGGTGTGTATCTGGTGTGTAAGTGTGTGTAACTGGTGTGTAACTGGTGTGTAACTGGTGTGTATCTGTGAGTAACTGGTGTGTAACTGGTGTGTATCTGGTGTGTAACTGGTGTGTAACTGGTGTGTATCTGGTGTGTAACTGGTGTGTAACTGGTGTGTAACTGGTTGTAACTGGTGTGTAACTGGTGTGTAACTGTGTGTAAATGTGTGTAACAGTGTGTAACTGGTGTGTAACTGGTGTGTTACTAGTGTGTAACTGTGTGTAACAGTGTGTAACTGTGTGTAACTGGTGTGTATCTGGTGTGTAACAGTGTGTAACTGTGTGTAACTGGTGTGTAACTGGTGTGTTACTGTGTGTAACTGTGTGTTACTGTGAGTAACAGTGTCTAACGTGTGTAACAGTGTGTAACTGTGTGTAACTGGTGTGTAACTGGTGTGTATCTGGTGTGTAACTGGTGTGTAACTGGTGTGTATCTGGTGTGTAACTGGTGTGTAACAGTGTGTAACTGTGTGTAACTGGTGTGTAACTGGTGTGTAACTGGTGTGTATCTGGTGTGTATCTGGTGTGTAAGTGTGTTTAACTGGTGTGTAACTGGTGTGTAACTGGTGTGTAACTGGTGTGTATCTGTGAGTAACTGGTGTGTAACTGGTGTGTAACTGGTGTGTATCTGGTGTGTATCTGGTGTGTAACTGGTGTGTATCTGGTGTGTAACTGGTGTGTAACTGGTGTGTAACTGGTTGTAACTGGTGTGTAACTGGTGTGTAACTGTGTGTAAATGTGTGTAACAGTGTGTAACTGGTGTGTAACTGGTGTGTTACTAGTGTGTAACTGTGTGTAACAGTGTGTAACTGTGTGTAACTGGTGTGTATCTGGTGTGTAACTGGTGTGTAACTGGTATGTATCTGGTGTGTTACTAGTGTGTAATTGTGTGTAACTGGTGTGCATCTGGTGTGTAACTGGTGTGTAACTGTGTGTTACTGTGTGTAATTGTGTGTAACTGGTGTGTATCTGGTGTGTAACTGGTGTGTATCTGGTGTGTAAGTGTGTGTAACTGGTGTGTAACTGGTGTGTATCTGGTGTGTAACTGGTGTGTAACTGGTGTGTTACTGTGTGTAACTGTGTGTAACTATGTGTAACAGTGTGTAACTGTGTAACTGGTGTGTAACTGTGTGTAACTGATGTGTATCTGGTGTGTAACTGTGTGTAACTGGTGTGTAACTGTATGTAACTGGTGTGTTAATAGTGTGTAACTGTGTGTAACTGTGTATAACTGTGTGTAACTGTGTGTAACTGGTGAGCATCTGGTGTGTAACTGGTGTGTTACTGTGTGTAACTGTGTGTTACTGTGAGTAACAGTGTGTAACTGGTGTGTAACTGGTGTGTATCTGGTGTGTAACAGTGTGTAACTGTGTGTAACTGGTGTGTAACTGGTGTGTAACTGGTGTGTATCTGGTGTGTATCTGGTGTGTAAGTGTGTGTAACTGGTATGTAACTGGTGTGTATCTGTGAGTAACTGGTGTGTAACTGGTGTGTAACTGGTGTGTATCTGGTGTCTAACTGGTGTGTAACTGGTGTGTATCTGGTGTGTAACTGGTGTGTAACTGGTGTGTAACTGTTTGTTACTGTGTGCAATTGTGTGTAACTGGTGTGTAACTGTGTGTAACTGGTGTGTATCTGGTGTGTAACTGGTGTGTAACTATTGTGTAACTGGTGTGTAACTGGTGTGTATCTGGTGTGTCTCTGGTGTGTATCTGGTGTGTATCTGTTGTGTAAGTGTGTGTAACTGGTGTGTAACTGGTGTGTAACTGGTGTGTATCTGGTGTGTAACTGGTGTGTAACTGGTGTGTTACTGTGTGTAACGTGTGTAACTGTGTGTAACTGTGTGTAACAGTGTGTAACTGTGTAACTGGTGTGTAACTGTGTGTAACTGATGTGTATCTGGTGTGTAACTGTGTGTAACTGGTGTGTAACTGTATGTAACTGGTGTGTTACTAGTGTGTAACTGTGTGTAACTGTGTATAACAGTGTGTAACTGTGTGTAACTGGTGAGCATCTGGTGTGTAACTGGTGGGTTACTGTGTGTAACTGTGTGTTACTGTGAGTAACAGTGTGTAACGTGTGTAACTGTGTGTAACTGGTGTGTAACTGGTGTGTATCTGGTGTGTAACAGTGTGTAACTGTTTGTAACTGGTGTGTAACTGGTGTGTTACTGTGTGTAACTGTGTGTTACTGTGAGTAACAGTGTGTAACGTGTGTAACAGTGTGTAACTGTGTGTAACTGGTGTGTAACTGGTGTGTATCTGGTGTGTAACTGGTGTGTAACTGGTGTGTATCTGGTGTGTAACTGGTGTGTAACTGGTGTGTAACTGTTTGTAACTGGTGTGTAACTGGTGTGTAACTGTTTGTAACTGGTGTGTAACTGGTGTGTATCTGGTGCGTAACTGGTGTGTATATGGTGTGTAACTGGTGTGTAACTGGTGTGTATCTGGTGTGTAACTGGTGTGTAACTGGTGTGTAACTGTTTGTAACTGGTGTGTAACTGGTCTGTAACTGTGTGTAAATGTGTGTAACAGTGTGTAACTGTGTGTAACTGGTGTGTATCTGGTGTGTAACTGGTGTGTAACTGGTGTGTATCTGGTGTGTTACTAGTGTGTAATTGTGTGTAACTGGTGTGCATCTGGTGTGTAACTGGTGTGTAACTGTGTGTTACTGTGTGTAATTGTGTGTAACTGGTGTGTAACTGTGTGTAACTGGTGTGTATCTGGTGTGTATCTGGTGTGTAACTGGTGTGTTACTGTGTGTAACTGTGTGTAACAGTGTGTAACTGTGTAACTGGTGTGTAACTGTGTGTAACTGATGTGTATCTGGTGTGTAACTATGTGTAACTGGTGTGTAACTGTGTGTATCTGGTGTGTAACTGGTGTGTAACTGGTGTGTATCTGGTGTGTTACTAGTGTGTAACTGTGTGTAACTGGTGAGCATCTGGTGTGTATCTGGTGTGTAACAGTGTGTATCTGGTGTATAACTGGTGTGTATCTGGTGTGTATCTGGTGTGTAACTAGTGTGTATCTGGTGTGTAAGTATGTGTAACTGGTGTGTAACTGGTGTGTAACTGATGTGTATCTGGTGTGTAACTGGTGGGTATCTGGTTTGTATCTGGTGTGTAACTGGTGTGTATCTGTTGGGTAACTGGTGTGTATCTGGTGTGTATCTGGTGTGTAACTGGTGTGTATCTGGTGTGTAACTGGTGAGTAACTGGTGTGTATATGGTGTGTAACTGGTGTGTAAGTGGTGTGTAACTGGTGTGCATTTGGTGTGTAACTGGTGTGTAACTGTGTGTTACTGTGTGTAATTGTGTGTAACAGTGTGTAACAGTGTGTAACTGTGTGTAATTGTGTGTAACTGGTGTGTATCTGGTGTGTAACAGTGTGTAACTGTGTGTAACTGGTGTGTAACTGGTGTGTAACTGGTGTGTATCTGGTGTGTAACTGATATGTATCTGGTGTGTATCTGGTGTGTAACTGGTGTGTTACTGGTGTGTAAGTGTGTGTAACTGGTGTTTAACTGGTGTGTAACTGGTGTGTATCTGGTGTGTAACTGGTGTGTAACTGGTGTGTATCTGGTGTGTAACTTGTGTGTATCTGGTGTGTAACTGGTGAGTAACTGGTGTGTATCTGGTGTGTAACTGGTGTGTAACTGGTGTGTATCTGGTGTGTAACTGGTGTGTAACTGGTGTGTATCTGGTGTGTAACTGGTGTGTAACTGGTGTGTAACTGTTTGTAACTGGTGTGTAACTGGTGTGTAACTGTTTGTAACTGGTGTGTAACTGGTGTGTATCTGGTGCGTAACTGGTGTGTATATGGTGTGTAACTGGTGTGTAACTGGTGTGTATCTGGTGTGTAACTGGTGTGTAACTGGTGTGTAACTGTTTGTAACTGGTGTGTAACTGGTCTGTAACTGTGTGTAAATGTGTGTAACAGTGTGTAACTGGTGTGTAACTGGTGTGTTACTAGTGTGTAACTGTGTGTAACAGTGTGTAACAGTGTGTAACTGTGTGTAACTGGTGTGTATCTGGTGTGTAACTGGTGTGTAACTGGTGTGTATCTGGTGTGTTACTAGTGTGTAATTGTGTGTAACTGGTGTGCATCTGGTGTGTAACTGGTGTGTAACTGTGTGTTACTGTGTGTAATTGTGTGTAACTGGTGTGTAACTGTGTGTAACTGGTGTGTATCTGGTGTGTATCTGGTGTGTAACTGGTGTGTTACTGTGTGTAACTGTGTGTAACAGTGTGTAACTGTGTAACTGGTGTGTAACTGTGTGTAACTGATGTGTATCTGGTGTGTAACTGGTGTGTATCTGGTGTGTTACTAGTGTGTAACTGTGTGTAACTGGTGAGCATCTGGTGTGTATCTGGTGTGTAACAGTGTGTATCTGGTGTATAACTGATGTGTATCTGGTGTGTAACTGGTGGGTATCTGGTGTGTATCTGGTGTGTAACTGGTGTGTATCTGTTGGGTAACTGGTGTGTATCTGGTGTGTATCTGGTGTGTAACTGGTGTGTATCTGGTGTGTAACTGGTGAGTAACTGGTGTGTATATGGTGTGTAACTGGTGTGTAAGTGGTGTGTAACTGGTGTGCATTTGGTGTGTAACTGGTGTGTAACTGTGTGTTACTGTGTGTAATTGTGTGTAACAGTGTGTAACAGTGTGTAACTGTGTGTAATTGTGTGTAACTGGTGTGTATCTGGTGTGTAACAGTGTGTAACTGTGTGTAACTGGTGTGTAACTGGTGTGTAACTGGTGTGTATCTGGTGTGTAACTGATATGTATCTGGTGTGTATCTGGTGTGTAACTGGTGTGTTACTGGTGTGTAAGTGTGTGTAACTGGTGTTTAACTGGTGTGTAACTGGTGTGTATCTGGTGTGTAACTGGTGTGTAACTGGTGTGTATCTGGTGTGTAACTTGTGTGTATCTGGTATGTAACTGGTGAGTAACTGGTGTGTATCTGGTGTGTAACTGGTGTGTAACTGGTGTCTATCTGGTGATTAACTGGTGTGTAACTGATGTGTATCTGGTGTGTAACTGGTGTGTAACTGTGTGTATCTGGTGTGTAACTGGTGTGTAACTGTGTGTAACTGTGTGTAACAGTGTGTAACTGTGTGTAACTGGTGTGTTACTAGTGTGTAACTGTGTGTAACTGGTGTGTATCTGGTGTGTAACTGGTGTGTAACTGGTGTGTTACTGGTATTTAAGTGTGTGTAACTAGTGTGTAACTGGTGTGTATCTGGTGTGTAACTGTGTGTAACTGGTGTGTAACTGGTGTGTATCTGGTGTGTAACAGTGTGTAACTGTGTGTAACTGGTGTGTAACTGGTGTGTATCTGGTGTGTATCTGGTGTGTAAGTGTGTGTAACTGGTGTGTAACTGGTGTGTAACTGGTGTGTATCTGTGAGTAACTGGTGTGTAACTGGTGTGTAACTGGTGTGTATATGGTGTGTAACTGGTGTGTAACTGGTGTGTATCTGGTGTGTAACTGGTGTGTAACTGGTGTGTAACTGTTTGTAACTGGTGTGTAACTGGTGTGTAACTGTGTGTAAATGTGTGTAACAGTGTGTAACTGGTGTTTAACTGGTGTGTTACTAGTGTGTAACTGTGTGTAACAGTGTGTAACTGTGTGTAACTTGTGTGTATCTGGTGTGTAACTGGTGTGTAACTGGTGTGTATCTGGTATGTTACTATTGTGTAATTGTGTGTAACTGGTGTGCATCTGGTGTGTAACTGGTGTGTAACGGTGTGTTACTGTGTGTAATTGTGTGTAACTGGTGTGTATCTGGTGTGTAACTGGTGTGTAACTGATGTGTATCTGGTGTGAAACTGGTGTGTCTGGTGTGTATCTGGTGTGTAACTGGTGTATATCTGGTGTGTAAGTGTGTGTAACTGGTGTGTAACTGGTGTGTAACTGGTGTGTATCTGGTGTGTAACTGGTGTGTAACTGGTGTGTTACTGTGTGTAACTGTGTGTAACTATGTGTAACAGTGTGTAACTGTGTAACTGGTGTGTAACTGTGTGTAACTGATGTGTATCTGGTGTGTAACTGTGTGTAACTGGTGTGTAACTGTATGTAACTGGTGTGTTAATAGTGTGTAACTGTGTGTAACTGTGTATAACAGTGTGTAACTGTGTGTAACTGGTGAGCATCTGGTGTGTAACTGGTGTGTTACTGTGTGTAACTGTGTGTTACTGTGAGTAACAGTGTGTAACGTGTGTAACTGTGTGTAACTGGTGTGTAACTGGTGTGTATCTGGTGTGTAACAGTGTGTAACTGTGTGTAACTGGTGTATAACTGGTGTGTAACTGGTGTGTATCTGGTGTGTAAGTGTGTGTAACTGGTGTGTAACTGGTGTGTAACTGGTGTGTATCTGTGAGTAACTGGTGTGTAACTGGTGTGTAACTGGTGTGTATCTGGTGTGTATCTGGTGTGTAACTGGTGTGTAACTGGTGTGTATCTGGTGTGTAACTGGTGTGTAACTGGTGTGTAACTGTTTGTTACTGTGTGCAATTGTGTGTAACTGGTGTGTAACTGTGTGTAACTGGTGTGTATCTGGTGTGTAACTGGTGTGTAACTGGTGTGTAACTGGTGTGTATCTGGTGTGTATCTGGTGTGTATCTGGTGTGTATCTGGTGTGTAAGTGTGTGTAACTGGTGTGTAACTGGTGTGTAACTGGTGTGTATCTGGTGTGTAACTGGTGTGTAACTGGTGTGTTACTGTGTGTAACTGTGTGTAACAGTGTGTAACTGTGTAACTGGTGTGTAACTGTGTGTAACTGATGTGTATCTGGTGTGTAACTGTGTGTAACTGGTGTGTAACTGTATGTAACTGGTGTGTTACTAGTGTGTAACTGTGTGTAACTGTGTATAACAGTGTGTAACTGTGTGTAACTGGTGAGCATCTGGTGTGTATCTGGTGTGTATCTGGTGTGTAAGTGTGTGTAACTGGTGTGTAACTGGTGTGTAACTGGTGTGTAACTGGTGTGTATCTGGTGTGTATCTGGTGTGTAAGTGTGTGTAACTGGTGTGTAACTGGTGTGTAACTGGTGTGTAACTGGTGTGTATCTGTGAGTAACTGGTGTGTAACTGGTGTGTATCTGGTGTGTAACTGGTGTGTAACTGGTGTGTATCTGGTGTGTAACTGGTGTGTAACTGGTGTGTAACTGGTTGTAACTGGTGTGTAACTGGTGTGTAACTGTGTGTAAATGTGTGTAACAGTGTGTAACTGGTGTGTAACTGGTGTGTTACTAGTGTGTAACTGTGTGTAACTGGTGTGTATCTGGTGTGTAACTGGTGTGTAACTGGTGTGTATCTGGTGTGTTACTAGTGTGTAATTGTGTGTAACTGGTGTGCATCTGGTGTGTAACTGGTGTGTAACTGTGTGTTACTAGTGTGTAACTGTGTGTAACAGTGTGTAACTGTGTGTAACTGGTGTGTAACTGGTGTGTAACTGGTGTGTATCTGGTGTGTATCTGGTGTGTAAGTGTGTGTAACTGGTGTGTAACTGGTGTGTAACTGGTGTGTATCTGTGAGTAACTGGTGTGTAACTGGTGTGTATCTGGTGTGTAACTGGTGTGTAACTGGTGTGTATCTGGTGTGTAACTGGTGTGTAACTGGTGTGTAACTGGTTGTAACTGGTGTGTAACTGGTGTGTAACTGTGTGTAAATGTGTGTAACAGTGTGTAACTGGTGTGTAACTGGTGTGTTACTAGTGTGTAACTGTGTGTAACAGTGTGTAACTGTGTGTAACTGGTGTGTATCTGGTGTGTAACTGGTGTGTAACTGGTGTGTATCTGGTGTGTTACTAGTGTGTAATTGTGTGTAACTGGTGTGCATCTGGTGTGTAACTGGTGTGTAACTGTGTGTTACTGTGTGTAATTGTGTGTAACTGGTGTGTATCTGGTGTGTAACTGGTGTGTAACTGGTGTGTAACTGATGTGTATCTGGTGTGTAACAGTGTGTAACTGTGTGTAACTGGTGTATAACTGGTGTGTAACTGGTGTGTATCTGGTGTGTATCTGGTGTGTAAGTGTGTGTAACTGGTGTGTAACTGGTGTGTAACTGGTGTGTATCTGTGAGTAACTGGTGTGTAACTGGTGTGTATCTGGTGTGTATCTGGTGTGTAACTGGTGTGTAACTGGTGTGTATCTGGTGTGTAACTGGTGTGTAACTGGTGTGTAACTGTTTGTTACTGTGTGCAATTGTGTGTAACTGGTGTGTAACTGTGTGTAACTGGTGTGTATCTGGTGTGTAACTGGTGTGTAACTGGTGTGTAACTGGTGTGTATCTGGTGTGTATCTGGTGTGTATCTGGTGTGTATCTGGTGTGTAAGTGTGTGTAACTGGTGTGTAACTGGTGTGTAACTGGTGTGTATCTGGTGTGTAACTGGTGTGTAACTGGTGTGTTACTGTGTGTAACTGTGTGTAACAGTGTGTAACTGTGTAACTGGTGTGTAACTGTGTGTAACTGAAGTGTATCTGGTGTGTAACTGTGTGTAACTGGTGTGTAACTGTATGTAACTGGTGTGTTACTAGTGTGTAACTGTGTGTAACTGTGTATAACAGTGTGTAACTGTGTGTAACTGGTGAGCATCTGGTGTGTATCTGGTGTGTATCTGGTGTGTAAGTGTGTGTAACTGGTGTGTAACTGGTGTGTAACTGGTGTGTAACTGGTGTGTATCTGGTGTGTGTCTGGTGTGTAAGTGTGTGTAACTGGTGTGTAACTGGTGTGTAACTGGTGTGTAACTGGTGTGTATCTGTGAGTAACTGGTGTGTAACTGGTGTGTATCTGGTGTGCAACTGGTGTGTAACTGGTGTGTATCTGGTGTGTAACTGGTGTGTAACTGGTGTGTAACTGGTTGTAACTGGTGTGTAACTGGTGTGTAACTGTGTGTAAATGTGTGTAACAGTGTGTAACTGGTGTGTAACTGGTGTGTTACTAGTGTGTAACTGTGTGTAACTGGTGTGTATCTGGTGTGTAACTGGTGTGTAACTGGTGTGTATCTGGTGTGTTACTAGTGTGTAATTGTGTGTAACTGGTGTGCATCTGGTGTGTAACTGGTGTGTAACTGTGTGTTACTAGTGTGTAACTGTGTGTAACAGTGTGTAACTGTGTGTAACTGGTGTGTAACTGGTGTGTATCTGGTGTGTATCTGGTGTGTAAGTGTGTGTAACTGGTGTGTAACTGGTGTGTAACTGGTGTGTATCTGTGAGTAACTGGTGTGTAACTGGTGTGTATCTGGTGTGTAACTGGTGTGTAACTGGTGTGTATCTGGTGTGTAACTGGTGTGTAACTGGTGTGTAACTGGTTGTAACTGGTGTGTAACTGGTGTGTAACTGTGTGTAAATGTGTGTAACAGTGTGTAACTGGTGTGTAACTGGTGTGTTACTAGTGTGTAACTGTGTGTAACAGTGTGTAACTGTGTGTAACTGGTGTGTATCTGGTGTGTAACTGGTGTGTAACTGGTGTGTATCTGGTGTGTTACTAGTGTGTAATTGTGTGTAACTGGTGTGCATCTGGTGTGTAACTGGTGTGTAACTGTGTGTTACTGTGTGTAATTGTGTGTAACTGGTGTGTATCTGGTGTGTAACTGGTGTGTAACTGGTGTGTAACTGATGTGTATCTGGTGTGAAACTGGTGTGTCTGGTGTGTATCTGGTGTGTAACTGGTGTGTATCTGGTGTGTAAGTGTGTGTAACTGGTGTGTAACTGGTGTGTATCTGGTGTGTAACTGGTGTGTAACTGGTGTGTTACTGTGTGTAACTGTGTGTAACTGTGTGTAACTATGTGTAACAGTGTGTAACTGTGTAACTGGTGTGTAACTGTGTGTAACTGATGTGTATCTGGTGTGTAACTGTGTGTAACTGGTGTGTAACTGTATGTAACTGGTGTGTTAATAGTGTGTAACTGTGTGTAACTGTGTATAACAGTGTGTAACTGTGTGTAACTGGTGAGCATCTGGTGTGTAACTGGTGTGTTACTGTGTGTAACTGTATGTTACTGTGAGTAACAGTGTGTAACTGTGTGTAACTGGTATGTAACTGGTGTGTATCTGGTGTGTAACAGTGTGTAACTGTGTGTAACTGGTGTGTAACTGGTGTGTAACTGGTGTGTATCTGGTGTGTATCTGGTGTGTAAGTGTGTGTAACTGGTGTGTAACTGGTGTGTAACTGGTGTGTATCTGTGAGTAACTGGTGTGTAACTGGTGTGTAACTGGTGTGTATCTGGTGTGTAACTGGTGTGTAACTGGTGTGTATCTGGTGTGTAACTGGTGTGTAACTGGTGTGTAACTGTTTGTTACTGTGTGCAATTGTGTTTAACTGGTGTGTAACTGTGTGTAACTGGTGTGTATCTGGTGTGTAACTGGTGTGTAACTGTTGTGTAACTGGTGTGTAACTGGTGTGTATCTGGTGTGTATCTGGTGTGTATCTGGTGTGTAAGTGTGTGTAACTGGTGTGTAACTGGTGTGTAACTGGTGTGTATCTGGTGTGTAACTGGTGTGTAACTGGTGTGTTACTGTGTGTAACTGTGTGTAACTGTGTGTAACAGTGTGTAACTGTGTAACTGGTGTGTAACTGTGTGTAACTGATGTGTATCTGGTGTGTAACTGTGTGTAACTGGTGTGTAACTGTATGTAACTGGTGTGTTACTAGTGTGTAACTGTGTGTAACTGTGTATAACAGTGTGTAACTGTGTGTAACTGGTGAGCATCTGGTGTGTAACTGGTGGGTTACTGTGTGTAACTGTGTGTAACTGGTGAGCATCTGGTGTGTAACTGGTGGGTTACTGTGTGTAACTGTGTGTTACTGTGAGTAACAGTGTGTAACGTGTGTAACTGTGTGTAACTGGTGTGTAACTGGTGTGTATCTGGTGTGTAACAGTGTGTAACTGTGTGTAACTGGTGTGTAACTGGTGTGTTACTGTGTGTAACTGTGTGTTACTGTGAGTAACAGTGTGTAACGTGTGTAACAGTGTGTAACAGTGTGTAACTGGTGTGTAACTGGTGTGTAACTGGTGTGTATCTGGTGTGTAACTGGTGTGTAACTGGTGTGTATCTGGTGTGTAACTGGTGTGTAACTGGTGTGTAACTGTTTGTAACTGGTGTGTAACTGGTGTGTAACTGTTTGTAACTGGTGTGTAACTGGTGTGTATCTGGTGCGTAACTGGTTTGTATATGGTGTGTAACTGGTGTGTAACTGGTGTGTATCTGGTGTGTAACTGGTGTGTAACTGGTGTGTAACTGTTTGTAACTGGTGTGTAACTGGTCTGTAACTGTGTGTAAATGTGTGTAACAGTGTGTAACTGGTGTGTAACTGGTGTGTTACTAGTGTGTAACTGTGTGTAACAGTGTGTAACTGTGTGTAACTGTGTGTAACTGGAGTGTATCTGGTGTGTAACTGGTGTGTAACTGGTGTGTATCTGGTGTGTTACTAGTGTGTAATTGTGTGTAACTGGTGTGAATCTGGTGTGTAACTGGTGTGTAACTGTGTGTTACTGTGTGTAATTGTGTGTAACTGGTGTGTAACTAGTGTGTTACTAGTGTGTAACTGTGTATAACAGTGTGTAACTGTGTGTAACTGGTGAGCATCTGGTGTGTAACTGGTGGGTTACTGTGTGTAACTGTGTGTTACTGTGAGTAACAGTGTGTAACGTGTGTAACTGTGTGTAACTGGTGTGTAACTGGTGTGTATCTGGTGTGTAACAGTGTGTAACTGTGTGTAACTGGTGTGTAACTGGTGTGTTACTGTCTGTAACTGTGTGTTACTGTGAGTAACAGTGTCTAACGTGTGTAACAGTGTGTAACTGTGTGTAACTGGTGTGTAACTGGTGTGTATCTGGTGTGTAACTGGTGTGTAACTGGTGTGTATCTGGTGTGTAACTGGTGTGTAACAGTGTGTAACTGTGTGTAACTGGTGTGTAACTGGTGTGTAACTGGTGTGTATCTGGTGTGTATCTGGTGTGTAAGTGTGTTTAACTGGTGTGTAACTGGTGTGTAACTGGTGTGTAACTGGTGTGTATCTGTGAGTAACTGGTGTGTAACTGGTGTGTAACTGGTGTGTATCTGGTGTGTATCTGGTGTGTAACTGGTGTGTATCTGGTGTGTAACTGGTGTGTAACTGGTGTGTAACTGGTTGTAACTGGTGTGTAACTGGTGTGTAACTGTGTGTAAATGTGTGTAACAGTGTGTAACTGGTGTGTAACTGGTGTGTTACTAGTGTGTAACTGTGTGTAACAGTGTGTAACTGTGTGTAACTGGTGTGTATCTGGTGTGTAACTGGTGTGTAACTGGTATGTATCTGGTGTGTTACTAGTGTGTAATTGTGTGTAACTGGTGTGCATCTGGTGTGTAACTGGTGTGTAACTGTGTGTTACTGTGTGTAATTGTGTGTAACTGGTGTGTATCTGGTGTGTAACTGGTGTGTATCTGGTGTGTAAGTGTGTGTAACTGGTGTGTAACTGGTGTGTATCTGGTGTGTTACTGTGTGTAACTGTGTGTAACTATGTGTAACAGTGTGTAACTGTGTAACTGGTGTGTAACTGTGTGTAACTGATGTGTATCTGGTGTGTAACTGTGTGTAACTGGTGTGTAACTGTATGTAACTGGTGTGTTAATAGTGTGTAACTGTGTGTAACTGTGTATAACTGTGTGTAACTGTGTGTAACTGGTGAGCATCTGGTGTGTAACTGGTGTGTTACTGTGTGTAACTGTGTGTTACTGTGAGTAACAGTGTGTAACGTGTGTAACTGGTGTGTAACTGGTGTGTATCTGGTGTGTAACAGTGTGTAACTGTGTGTAACTGGTGTGTAACTGGTGTGTAACTGGTGTGTATCTGGTGTGTATCTGGTGTGTAAGTGTGTGTAACTGGTATGTAACTGGTGTGTATCTGTGAGTAACTGGTGTGTAACTGGTGTGTAACTGGTGTGTATCTGGTGTCTAACTGGTGTGTAACTGGTGTGTATCTGGTGTGTAACTGGTGTGTAACTGGTGTGTAACTGTTTGTTACTGTGTGCAATTGTGTGTAACTGGTGTGTAACTGTGTGTAACTGGTGTGTATCTGGTGTGTAACTGGTGTGTAACTGTTGTGTAACTGGTGTGTAACTGGTGTGTATCTGGTGTGTCTCTGGTGTGTATCTGGTGTGTATCTGGTGTTTAAGTGTGTGTAACTGGTGTGTAACTGGTGTGTATCTGGTGTGTAACTGGTGTGTAACTGGTGTGTTACTGTGTGTAACTGTGTGTAACTGTGTGTAACTGTGTGTAACAGTGTGTAACTGGTGTGTAACTGTGTGTAACTGATGTGTATCTGGTGTGTAACTGTGTGTAACTGGTGTGTAACTGTATGTAACTGGTGTGTTACTAGTGTGTAACTGTGTGTAACTGTGTATAACAGTGTGTAACTGTGTGTAACTGGTGAGCATCTGGTGTGTAACTGGTGGGTTACTGTGTGTAACTGTGTGTTACTGTGAGTAACAGTGTGTAACGTGTGTAACTGTGTGTAACTGGTGTGTAACTGGTGTGTATCTGGTGTGTAACAGTGTGTAACTGTTTGTAACTGGTGTGTAACTGGTGTGTTACTGTGTGTAACTGTGTGTTACTGTGAGTAACAGTGTGTAACGTGTGTAACAGTGTGTAACTGTGTGTAACTGGTGTGTAACTGGTGTGTATCTGGTGTGTAACTGGTGTGTAACTGGTGTGTATCTGGTGTGTAACTGGTGTGTAACTGGTGTGTAACTGTTTGTAACTGGTGTGTAACTGGTGTGTAACTGTTTGTAACTGGTGTGTAACTGGTGTGTATCTGGTGCGTAACTGGTGTGTATATGGTGTGTAACTGGTGTGTAACTGGTGTGTATCTGGTGTGTAACTGGTGTGTAACTGTTTGTAACTGGTGTGTAACTGGTCTGTAACTGTGTGTAAATGTGTGTAACAGTGTGTAACTGGTGTGTAACTAGTGTGTAACTGTGTGTAACAGTGTGTAACAGTGTGTAACTGTGTGTAACTGGTGTGTATCTGGTGTGTAATTGGTGTGTAACTGGTGTGTATCTGGTGTGTTACTAGTGTGTAATTGTGTGTAACTGGTGTGCATCTGGTGTGTAACTGGTGTGTAACTGTGTGTTACTGTGTGTAATTGTGTGTAACTGGTGTGTAACTGTGTGTAACTGGTGTGTATCTGGTGTGTATCTGGTGTGTAACTGGTGTGTTACTGTGTGTAACTGTGTGTAACAGTGTGTAACTTTGTAACTGGTGTGTAACTGTGTGTAACTGATGTGTATCTGGTGTGTAACTGTGTGTAACTGGTGTGTAACTGTGTGTATCTGGTGTGTAACTGGTGTGTATCTGGTGTGTTACTAGTGTGTAACTGTGTGTAACTGGTGAGCATCTGGTGTGTATCTGGTGTGTAACAGTGTGTATCTGGTGTATAACTGGTGTGTATCTGGTGTGTATCTGGTGTGTAACTAGTGTGTATCTGGTGTGTAAGTATGTGTAACTGGTGTATAACTGGTGTGTAACTGATGTGTATCTGGTGTGTAACTGGTGGGTATCTGGTGTGTATCTGGTGTGTAACTGGTGTGTATCTGTTGGGTAACTGGTGTGTATCTGGTGTGTATCTGGTGTGTAACTGGTGTGTATCTGGTGTGTAACTGGTGAGTAACTGGTGTGTATATGGTGTGTAACTGGTGTGTAAGTGGTGTGTAACTGGTGTGCATTTGGTGTGTAACTGGTGTGTAACTGTGTGTTACTGTGTGTAATTGTGTGTAACAGTGTGTAACAGTGTGTAACTGTGTGTAATTGTGTGTAACTGGTGTGTATCTGGTGTGTAACAGTGTGTAACTGTGTGTAACTGGTGTGTAACTGGTGTGTAACTGGTGTGTATCTGGTGTGTAACTGATATGTATCTGGTGTGTATCTGGTGTGTAACTGGTGTGTTACTGGTGTGTAAGTGTGTGTAACTGGTGTTTAACTGGTGTGTAACTGGTGTGTATCTGGTGTGTAACTGGTGTGTAACTGGTGTGTATCTGGTGTGTAACTTGTGTGTATCTGGTGTGTAACTGGTGAGTAACTGGTGTGTATCTGGTGTGTAACTGGTGTGTAACTGGTGTGTATCTGGTGTGTAACTGGTGTGTAACTGGTGTGTATCTGGTGTGTAACTGGTGTGTAACTGGTGTGTAACTGTTTGTAACTGGTGTGTAACTGGTGTGTAACTGTTTGTAACTGGTGTGTAACTGGTGTGTATCTGGTGCGTAACTGGTGTGTATATGGTGTGTAACTGGTGTGTAACTGGTGTGTATCTGGTGTGTAACTGGTGTGTAACTGGTGTGTAACTGTTTGTAACTGGTGTGTAACTGGTCTGTAACTGTGTGTAAATGTGTGTAACAGTGTGTAACTGGTGTGTAACTGGTGTGTTACTAGTGTGTAACTGTGTGTAACAGTGTGTAACAGTGTGTAACAGTGTGTAACTGTGTGTAACTGGTGTGTATCTGGTGTGTAACTGGTGTGTAACTGGTGTGTATCTGGTGTGTTACTAGTGTGTAATTGTGTGTAACTGGTGTGCATCTAGTGTGTAACTGGTGTGTAACTGTGTGTTACTGTGTGTAATTGTGTGTAACTGGTGTGTAACTGTGTGTAACTGGTGTGTATCTGGTGTGTATCTGGTGTGTAACTGGTGTGTTACTGTGTGTAACTGTGTGTAACAGTGTGTAACTGTGTAACTGGTGTGTAACTGTGTGTAACTGATGTGTATCTGGTGTGTAACTGTGTGTAACTGGTGTGTAACTGTGTGTATCTGGTGTGTAACTGGTGTGTATCTGGTGTGTTACTAGTGTGTAACTGTGTGTAACTGGTGAGCATCTGGTGTGTATCTGGTGTGTAACAGTGTGTATCTGGTGTATAACTGATGTGTATCTGGTGTGTAACTGGTGGGTATCTGGTGTGTATCTGGTGTGTAACTGGTGTGTATCTGTTGGGTAACTGGTGTGTATCTGGTGTGTATCTGGTGTGTAACTGGTGTGTATCTGGTGTGTAACTGGTGTGTATATGGTGTGTAACTGGTGTGTAAGTGGTGTGTAACTGGTGTGCATTTGGTGTGTAACTGGTGTGTAACTGTGTGTTACTGTGTGTAATTGTGTGTAACAGTGTGTAACAGTGTGTAACTGTGTGTAATTGTGTGTAACTGGTTTGTATCTGGTGTGTAACAGTGTGTAACTGTGTGTAACTGGTGTGTAACTGGTGTGTAACTGGTGTGTATCTGGTGTGTAACTGATATGTATCTGGTGTGTATCTGGTGTGTAACTGGTGTGTTACTGGTGTGTAAGTGTGTGTAACTGGTGTTTAACTGGTGTGTAACTGGTGTGTATCTGGTGTGTAACTGGTGTGTAACTGGTGTGTATCTGGTGTGTAACTTGTGTGTATCTGGTGTGTAACTGGTGAGTAACTGGTGTGTATCTGGTGTGTAACTGGTGTGTAACTGGTGTCTATCTGGTGTGTAACTGGTGTGTAACTGATGTGTATCTGGTGTGTAACTGGTGTGTAACTGTGTGTATCTGGTGTGTAACTGGTGTGTAACTGTGTGTAACTGTGTGTAACAGTGTGTAACTGTGTGTAACTGGTGTGTTACTAGTGTGTAACTGTGTGTAACTGGTGTGTATCTGGTGTGTAACTGGTGTGTTACTGGTATTTAAGTGTGTGTAACTAGTGTGTAACTGGTGTGTAACTGGTGTGTAACTGTGTGTAACAGTGTGTAACTGTGTAACTGGTGTGTAACTGTGTGTAACTGGTGTGTAACTGATGTGTATCTGGTGTGTAACTGTGTGTAACTGGTGTGTAACCGTATGTAACTGGTGTGTTACTAGTGTGTAACTGTGTTTAACTGTGTGTAACAGTGTGTAACTGTGTGTAACTGGTGAGCAGCTGGTGTGTAACTGGTGTGTTACTGTGTGTAACTGTGTGTTACTGTGTGTAACTGGTGTGTATCTGGTGCGTAACTGTGTGTAACTGGTGTGTAACTGGTGTGTATCTGGTGTGTAACAGTGTGTAACTGTGTGTAACTGGTGTGTAACTGGTGTGTATCTGGTGTGTATCTGGTGTGTAAGTGTGTGTAACTGGTGTGTAACTGGTGTGTAACTGGTGTGTATCTGTGAGTAACTGGTGTGTAACTGGTGTGTATCTGGTGTGTAACTGGTGTGTAACTGGTGTGAATCTGGTGTGTAACTGGTGTGTAACTGGTGTGTAACTGTTTGTAACTGGTGTGTAACTGGTGTGTAACTGTGTGTAAATGTGTGTAACAGTGTGTAACTGGTGTGTAACTGGTGTGTTACTAGTGTGTAACTGTGTGTAACAGTGTGTAACTGTGTGTAACTGGTGTGTATCTGGTGTTTAACTGGTGTGTAACTGGTGTGTATCTGGTGTGTTACTAGTGTGTAATTGTGTGTAACTGGTGTGCATCTGGTGTGTAACTGGTGTGTAACTGTGTGTTACTGTGTGTAATTGTGTGTAACTGGTGTGTATCTGGTGTGTAACTGGTGTGTAACTGATGTGTATCTGGTGTGAAACTGGTGTGTCTGGTGTGTATCTGGTGTGTAACTGGTGTGTATCTGGTGTGTAAGTGTGTATAACTGGTGTGTAACTGGTGTGTAACTGGTGTGTATCTGGTGTGTAACAGTGTGTAACTGGTGTGTAACTGTATGTAACTGGTGTGTTAATAGTGTGTAACTGTGTGTAACTGTGTATAACAGTGTGTAACTGTGTGTAACTGGTGAGCATCTGGTGTGTAACTGGTGTGTTACTGTGTGTAACTGTGTGTTACTGTGAGTAACAGTGTGTAACGTGTGTAACTGTGTGTAACTGGTGTGTAACTGGTGTGTAACTGGTGTGTATCTGTGAGTAACTGGTGTGTAACTGGTGTGTAACTGGTGTGTATCTGGTGTGTACCTGGTGTGTAACTGGTGTGTAACTGGTGTGTATCTGGTGTGTAACTGGTGTGTAACTGGTGTGTATCTGGTGTGTAACAGTGTGTAACTGTGTGTAACTGGTGTGTAACTGGTGTGTAACTGGTGTGTTACTGTGTGTAACTGGTGTGTATCTGGTGTTTAACTGGTGTGTAACTGGTGTGTATCTGGTGTGTTACTAGTGTGTAATTGTGTGTAACTGGTGTGCATCTGGTGTGTAACTGGTGTGTAACTGTGTGTTACTGTGTGTAATTGTTTGTAACTGGTGTGTAACTGTATGTAACTGGTGTGTTACTAGTGTGTAACTGTGTGTAACTGTGTATAACAGTGTGTAACTGTGTGTAACTGGTGAGCATCTGGTGTGTAACTGGTGGGTTACTGTGTGTAACTGTGTGTTACTGTGAGTAACAGTGTGTAACGTGTGTAACTGTGTGTAACTGGTGTGTAACTGGTGTGTATCTGGTGTGTAACAGTGTGTAACTGGTGTGTAACTGGTGTGTTACTGTGTGTAACTGTGTGTTACTGTGAGTAACAGTGTCTAACGTGTGTAACAGTGTGTAACTGTGTGTAACTGGTGTGTAACTGGTGTGTAACTGGTGTGTATCTGGTGTGTAACTGGTGTGTAACTGGTGTGTATCTGGTGTGTAACTGGTGTGTAACAGTGTGTAACTGTGTGTAACTGGTGTGTAACTGGTGTGTAACTGGTGTGTATCTGGTGTGTATCTGGTGTGTAAGTGTGTGTAACTGGTGTGTAACTGGTGTGTAACTGGTGTGTAACTGGTGTGTATCTGTGAGTAACTGGTGTGTAACTGGTGTGTAACTGGTGTGTATCTGGTGTGTAACTGGTGTGTAACTGGTGTGTATCTGGTGTGTAACTGGTGTGTAACTGGTGTGTAACTGGTTGTAACTGGTGTGTATCTGGTGTGTAAGTGTGTGTAACTGGTGTGTAACTGGTGTGTATCTGGTGTGTAACTGGTGTGTAACTGGTGTGTTACTGTGTGTAACTGTGTGTAACTATGTGTAACAGTGTGTAACTGTGTAACTGGTGTGTAACTGTGTGTAACTGATGTGTAACTGTGTGTAACTGGTGTGTAACTGTATGTAACTGGTGTGTTAATAGTGTGTAACTGTGTGTAACTGTGTATAACAGTGTGTAACTGTGTGTAACTGGTGAGCATCTGGTGTGTAACTGGTGTGTTACTTTGTGTAACTGTGTGTTACTGTTAGTAACAGTGTGTAACGTGTGTAACTGGTGTGTATCTGGTGTGTAACAGTGTGTAACTGTGTGTAACTGGTGTGTAACTGGTGTGTAACTGGTGTGTATCTGGTGTGTATCTGGTGTGTAAGTGTGTGTAACTGGTGTGTAACTGGTGTGTAACTGGTGTGTATCTGGTGTGTAACTGGTGTGTATCTGGTGTGTATCTGGTGTGTAAGTGTGTGTAACTGGTATGTAACTGGTGTGTATCTGTGAGTAACTGGTGTGTAACTGGTGTGTAACTGGTGTGTATCTGGTGTCTAACTGGTGTGTAACTGGTGTGTATCTGGTGTGTAACTGGTGTGTAACTGGTGTGTAACTGTTTGTTACTGTGTGCAATTGTGTGTAACTGGTGTGTAACTGTGTGTAACTGGTGTGTATCTGGTGTGTAACTGGTGTGTAACTGTTGTGTAACTGGTGTGTAACTGGTGTGTATCTGGTGTGTCTCTGGTGTGTATCTGGTGTGTATCTGGTGTTTAAGTGTGTGTAACTGGTGTGTAACTGGTGTGTATCTGGTGTGTAACTGGTGTGTAACTGGTGTGTTACTGTGTGTAACTGTGTGTAACTGTGTGTAACTGTGTGTAACAGTGTGTAACTGGTGTGTAACTGTGTGTAACTGATGTGTATCTGGTGTGTAACTGTGTGTAACTGGTGTGTAACTGTATGTAACTGGTGTGTTACTAGTGTGTAACTGTGTGTAACTGTGTATAACAGTGTGTAACTGTGTGTAACTGGTGAGCATCTGGTGTGTAACTGGTGGGTTACTGTGTGTAACTGTGTGTTACTGTGAGTAACAGTGTGTAACGTGTGTAACTGTGTGTAACTGGTGTGTAACTGGTGTGTATCTGGTGTGTAACAGTGTGTAACTGTTTGTAACTGGTGTGTAACTGGTGTGTTACTGTGTGTAACTGTGTGTTACTGTGAGTAACAGTGTGTAACGTGTGTAACAGTGTGTAACTGTGTGTAACTGGTGTGTAACTGGTGTGTATCTGGTGTGTAACTGGTGTGTAACTGGTGTGTATCTGGTGTGTAACTGGTGTGTAACTGGTGTGTAACTGTTTGTAACTGGTGTGTAACTGGTGTGTAACTGTTTGTAACTGGTGTGTAACTGGTGTGTATCTGGTGCGTAACTGGTGTGTATATGGTGTGTAACTGGTGTGTAACTGGTGTGTATCTGGTGTGTAACTGGTGTGTAACTGTTTGTAACTGGTGTGTAACTGGTCTGTAACTGTGTGTAAATGTGTGTAACAGTGTGTAACTGGTGTGTAACTAGTGTGTAACTGTGTGTAACAGTGTGTAACAGTGTGTAACTGTGTGTAACTGGTGTGTATCTGGTGTGTAATTGGTGTGTAACTGGTGTGTATCTGGTGTGTTACTAGTGTGTAATTGTGTGTAACTGGTGTGCATCTGGTGTGTAACTGGTGTGTAACTGTGTGTTACTGTGTGTAATTGTGTGTAACTGGTGTGTAACTGTGTGTAACTGGTGTGTATCTGGTGTGTATCTGGTGTGTAACTGGTGTGTTACTGTGTGTAACTGTGTGTAACAGTGTGTAACTGTGTAACTGGTGTGTAACTGTGTGTAACTGATGTGTATCTGGTGTGTAACTGTGTGTAACTGGTGTGTAACTGTGTGTATCTGGTGTGTAACTGGTGTGTATCTGGTGTGTTACTAGTGTGTAACTGTGTGTAACTGGTGAGCATCTGGTGTGTATCTGGTGTGTAACAGTGTGTATCTGGTGTATAACTGGTGTGTATCTGGTGTGTATCTGGTGTGTAACTAGTGTGTATCTGGTGTGTAAGTATGTGTAACTGGTGTATAACTGGTGTGTAACTGATGTGTATCTGGTGTGTAACTGGTGGGTATCTGGTGTGTATCTGGTGTGTAACTGGTGTGTATCTGTTGGGTAACTGGTGTGTATCTGGTGTGTATCTGGTGTGTAACTGGTGTGTATCTGGTGTGTAACTGGTGAGTAACTGGTGTGTATATGGTGTGTAACTGGTGTGTAAGTGGTGTGTAACTGGTGTGCATTTGGTGTGTAACTGGTGTGTAACTGTGTGTTACTGTGTGTAATTGTGTGTAACAGTGTGTAACAGTGTGTAACTGTGTGTAATTGTGTGTAACTGGTGTGTATCTGGTGTGTAACAGTGTGTAACTGTGTGTAACTGGTGTGTAACTGGTGTGTATCTGGTGTGTAACTGATATGTATCTGGTGTGTATCTGGTGTGTAACTGGTGTGTTACTGGTGTGTAAGTGTGTGTAACTGGTGTTTAACTGGTGTGTAACTGGTGTGTATCTGGTGTGTAACTGGTGTGTAACTGGTGTGTATCTGGTGTGTAACTTGTGTGTATCTGGTGTGTAACTGGTGAGTAACTGGTGTGTATCTGGTGTGTAACTGGTGTGTAACTGGTGTGTATCTGGTGTGTAACTGGTGTGTAACTGGTGTGTATCTGGTGTGTAACTGGTGTGTAACTGGTGTGTAACTGTTTGTAACTGGTGTGTAACTGGTGTGTAACTGTTTGTAACTGGTGTGTAACTGGTGTGTATCTGGTGCGTAACTGGTGTGTATATGGTGTGTAACTGGTGTGTAACTGGTGTGTATCTGGTGTGTAACTGGTGTGTAACTGGTGTGTAACTGTTTGTAACTGGTGTGTAACTGGTCTGTAACTGTGTGTAAATGTGTGTAACAGTGTGTAACTGGTGTGTAACTGGTGTGTTACTAGTGTGTAACTGTGTGTAACAGTGTGTAACAGTGTGTAACAGTGTGTAACTGTGTGTAACTGGTGTGTATCTGGTGTGTAACTGGTGTGTAACTGGTGTGTATCTGGTGTGTTACTAGTGTGTAATTGTGTGTAACTGGTGTGCATCTAGTGTGTAACTGGTGTGTAACTGTGTGTTACTGTGTGTAATTGTGTGTAACTGGTGTGTAACTGTGTGTAACTGGTGTGTATCTGGTGTGTATCTGGTGTGTAACTGGTGTGTTACTGTGTGTAACTGTGTGTAACAGTGTGTAACTGTGTAACTGGTGTGTAACTGTGTGTAACTGATGTGTATCTGGTGTGTAACTGTGTGTAACTGGTGTGTAACTGTGTGTATCTGGTGTGTAACTGGTGTGTATCTGGTGTGTTACTAGTGTGTAACTGTGTGTAACTGGTGAGCATCTGGTGTGTATCTGGTGTGTAACAGTGTGTATCTGGTGTATAACTGATGTGTATCTGGTGTGTAACTGGTGGGTATCTGGTGTGTATCTGGTGTGTAACTGGTGTGTATCTGTTGGGTAACTGGTGTGTATCTGGTGTGTATCTGGTGTGTAACTGGTGTGTATCTGGTGTGTAACTGGTGTGTATATGGTGTGTAACTGGTGTGTAAGTGGTGTGTAACTGGTGTGCATTTGGTGTGTAACTGGTGTGTAACTGTGTGTTACTGTGTGTAATTGTGTGTAACAGTGTGTAACAGTGTGTAACTGTGTGTAATTGTGTGTAACTGGTTTGTATCTGGTGTGTAACAGTGTGTAACTGTGTGTAACTGGTGTGTAACTGGTGTGTAACTGGTGTGTATCTGGTGTGTAACTGATATGTATCTGGTGTGTATCTGGTGTGTAACTGGTGTGTTACTGGTGTGTAAGTGTGTGTAACTGGTGTTTAACTGGTGTGTAACTGGTGTGTATCTGGTGTGTAACTGGTGTGTAACTGGTGTGTATCTGGTGTGTAACTTGTGTGTATCTGGTGTGTAACTGGTGAGTAACTGGTGTGTATCTGGTGTGTAACTGGTGTGTAACTGGTGTCTATCTGGTGTGTAACTGGTGTGTAACTGATGTGTATCTGGTGTGTAACTGGTGTGTAACTGTGTGTATCTGGTGTGTAACTGGTGTGTAACTGTGTGTAACTGTGTGTAACAGTGTGTAACTGTGTGTAACTGGTGTGTTACTAGTGTGTAACTGTGTGTAACTGGTGTGTATCTGGTGTGTAACTGGTGTGTTACTGGTATTTAAGTGTGTGTAACTAGTGTGTAACTGGTGTGTAACTGGTGTGTAACTGTGTGTAACACTGTGTAACTGTGTAACTGGTGTGTTACTAGTGTGTAACCGTGTGCAACTGTGTGTAACAGTGTGTAATTGTGTGTAACTGGTGTGTAACTGGTGTGTATCTGGTGTGTAACTGGTGTGTAACTGGTTTGTATCTGGTGTGTAACTGGTGTGTAACTGGTGTGTATCTGATGTGCATCAAGTGTGTAACTGGTGTGTATCTGGTGTGTACCTGGTGTGTATCTGGTGGGTAACTGGTGTGTATCTGGTGTTTAACTGGTGTGTAACTGGTGTGTAACTGGTGTGCAACTGGTGTGTATCTGGTGTGTAACTGGTGTGTTACTAGTGTGTAACTGTGTGTAACAGTGTGTAACTGTGTGTAACTGGTGTGTAACTGGTGTGTATCTGGTGTGTAACTGGTGTCTAACTGGTGTGTATCTGGTGTGTTACTAGTGTGTAACTGTGTGTAACAGTGTGTAACTGTGTGTAACTGGTGTGTAACAGTGTGTATCTGGTGTGTAACTGGTGTGTATCTGGTGTGTATCTGGTGTGTAACTGGTGTGTATCTGGTGTGTAAGTATGTGTAATTGGTGTGTATCTGGTGTGTAACTGGTGTGTAACTGGTGTGTAACTGGTGTGTATCTGGTGTGTAAGTATGTGTAACTGGTGTGTATCAGGTGTGTAACTGGTGTGTAACTGGTGTGTAACTGGTGTGTAACAGTGTGTATCTGGTGTGTAACTGGTGTGTATCTGGTGTGTAACTGTTGGTATCTGGTGTGTATCTGGTGTGTATCTGGTTTGTATCTGGTGTGTAACTAGTGTGTATCTGGTGTGTAACTGGTGTGTTACTGGTGTGTAAGTGTGTTAAACTGGTGTGTAACTGGTGTGTAACTGGTGTGTATCTGGTATGTAACTGGTGTGTATCTGGTGTGTAACTGGTGAGTAACTGGTGTGTATCTGGTGTGTAACTGGTGTGTAACTGGTGTGTATCTGGTGTGTAACTGGTGTGTAACTGGTGTGTAACTGATGTGTATCTGGTGTGTAACTGGTGTGTAACTGTGTGTAACTGGTGTTTAACTCTGTGTAACTGGTGTGTAACTGGTGTGTATCTGGTGTGTAACTGGTGTGTAACTGGTGTGTTACTGTGTGTAACTGTGTGTAACAGTTTGTAACTCAGTGTAACTGGTGTGTAACTGTGTGTAACTGGTGTGTAACTGTTTGTAACTGGTGTGTATCTGGTGTGTAACTGTGTGTAACTGTGTGTACCTGCAGTTCATTTCTCCCTGTGGCCCTCAGAGGCAACTGTTGTTGTGATTTTGGGCCTTACAAAAATAAATTGATTTGATTTGATTTGATTTGACCTGGTGTGTTACTAGTGTGTAACAGTGTGTAACTGGTTTGTAACAGTGTGTAACTGTGTGTATCTGGTTTGTAACTGGTATGTATCTGGTGTGTAACTGGTGTGTATCTGGTGTGTAAGTATGTGTAACTGGTGTGTAACTGGTGTGTATCTGGTGTGTAACTGGTATGTAACTGGTGGGTATCTGGTGTGTATCTGGTGTGTAACTGGTGTGTATCTGGTGTGTAACTGGTGTGTATCTGGTGTGTAACTGGTGTGTAACTGGTGTGTAATTGTGTGTAACTGGTGTGTAAATGTGTGTAACAGTGTGTAACAGTGTGTAACTGGTGTGTAACTGTGTGTTACTGGTGTGTAAGTGTGTTAAACTGGTGTGTAACTGGTGTGTATCTGGTGTGTAACTGGTGTGTAACTGGTGTGTATCTGGTGTGTAACTGGTGTGTATCTGGTATGTAACTGGTGTGTATCTGGTGTGTAACTGGTGAGTAACTGGTGTGTATCTGGTGTGTAACTGGTGTGTAACTGGTGTGTATCTGGTGTGTAACTGGTGTGTAACTGATGTGTATCTGGTGTGTAACTGGTGTGTAACGCTGTGTAACTGGTGTGTAACTGTGTGTAACTGGTGTTTAACTCTGTGTAACTGGTGTGTAACTGGTGTGTATCTGGTGTGTAACTGGTGTGTAACTGGTGTGTTACTGTGTGTAACTGTGTGTAACAGTTTGTAACTCAGTGTAACTGGTGTGTAACTGTGTGTAACTGGTGTGTAACTGTGTGTAACTGGTGTGTACCTGGTGTGTAACTGGTTTGTAACAGTGTGTAACTGTGTGTATCTGGTGTGTAACTGGTATGTATCTGGTGTGTAACTGGTGTGTATCTGGTGTGTAACTGGTGTGTATCTGGTGTGTTACTAGTGTGTAACTGTGTGTAACTGGTGAGCATCTGGTGTGTATCTGGTGTGTAACAGTGTGTATCTGGTGTATAACTGATGTGTATCTGGTGTGTAACTGGTGGGTATCTGGTGTGTATCTGGTGTGTAACTGGTGTGTATCTGTTGGGTAACTGGTGTGTATCTGGTGTGTAACTGGTGTGTATCTGGTGTGTAACTGGTGAGTAACTGGTGTGTATATGGTGTGTAACTGGTGTGTAAGTGGTGTGTAACTGGTGTGCATTTGGTGTGTAACTGGTGTGTAACTGTGTGTTACTGTGTGTAATTGTGTGTAACAGTGTGTAACAGTGTGTAACTGTGTGTAATTGTGTGTAACTGGTGTGTATCTGGTGTGTAACAGTGTGTAACTGTGTGTAACTGGTGTGTAACTGGTGTGTATCTGGTGTGTAACTGATATGTATCTGGTGTGTATCTGGTGTGTAACTGGTGTGTTACTGGTGTGTAAGTGTGTGTAACTGGTGTTTAACTGGTGTGTAACTGGTGTGTATCTGGTGTGTAACTGGTGTGTAACTGGTGTGTATCTGGTGTGTAACTTGTGTGTATCTGGTGTGTAACTGGTGAGTAACTGGTGTGTATCTGGTGTGTAACTGGTGTGTAACTGGTGTCTATCTGGTGTGTAACTGGTGTGTAACTGATGTGTATCTGGTGTGTAACTGGTGTGTAACTGTGTGTATCTGGTGTGTAACTGGTGTGTAACTGTGTGTAACTGTGTGTAACAGTGTGTAACTGTGTGTAACTGGTGTGTTACTAGTGTGTAACTGTGTGTAACTGGTGTGTATCTGGTGTGTAACTGGTGTGTAACTGGTGTGTTACTGGTATTTAAGTGTGTGTAACTAGTGTGTAACTGGTGTGTAACTGGTGTGTAACTGTGTGTAACACTGTGTAACTGTGTAACTGGTGTGTTACTAGTGTGTAACCGTGTGCAACTGTGTGTAACAGTGTGTAATTGTGTGTAACTGGTGTGTAACTGGTGTGTATCTGGTGTGTAACTGGTGTGTAACTGGTTTGTATCTGGTGTGTAACTGGTGTGTAACTGGTGTGTATCTGATGTGCATCTGGTGTGTAACTGGTGTGTATCTGGTGTGTACCTGGTGTGTATCTGGTGGGTAACTGGTGTGTATCTGGTGTTTAACTGGTGTGTAACTGGTGTGTAACTGGTGTGTAACTGGTGTGCAACTGGTGTGTAACTGGTGTGTAACTGGTGTGTATCTGGTGTGTAACTGGTGTGTTACTAGTGTGTAACTGTGTGTAACAGTGTGTAACTGTGTGTAACTGGTGTGTAACTGGTGTGTATCTGGTGTGTAACTGGTGTCTAACTGGTGTGTATCTGGTGTGTTACTAGTGTGTAACTGTGTGTAACAGTGTGTAACTGGTGTGTAACAGTGTGTATCTGGTGTGTAACTGGTGTGTATCTGGTGTGTATCTGGTGTGTATCTGGTGTGTAAGTATGTGTAATTGGTGTGTATCTGGTGTGTAACTGGTGTGTAACTGGTGTGTAACTGGTGTGTATCTGGTGTGTAAGTATGTGTAACTGGTGTGTATCAGGTGTGTAACTGGTGTGTAACTGGTGTGTAACTGGTGTGTAACAGTGTGTATCTGGTGTGTAACTGGTGTGTATCTGGTGTGTAACTGTTGGTATCTGGTGTGTATCTGGTGTGTATCTGGTTTGTATCTGGTGTGTAACTAGTGTGTATCTGGTGTGTAACTGGTGTGTTACTGGTGTGTAAGTGTGTTAAACTGGTGTGTAACTGGTGTGTAACTGGTGTGTAGCTGGTATGTAACTGGTGTGTATCTGGTGTGTAACTGGTGAGTAACTGGTGTGTATCTGGTGTGTAACTGGTGTGTATCTGGTGTGTAACTGGTGTGTAACTGGTGTGTAACTGATGTGTATCTGGTGTGTAACTGGTGTGTAACTGTGTGTAACTGGTGTTTAACTCTGTGTAACTGGTGTGTAACTGGTGTGTATCTGGTGTGTAACTGGTGTGTAACTGGTGTGTTACTGTGTGTAACTGTGTGTAACAGTTTGTAACTCAGTGTAACTGGTGTGTAACTGTGTGTAACTGGTGTGTAACTGTTTGTAACTGGTGTGTATCTGGTGTGTAACTGTGTGTAACTGTGTGTACCTGCAGTTCATTTCTCCCTGTGGCCCTCAGAGGCAACTGTTGTTGTGATTTTGGGCCTTACAAAAATAAATTGATTTGATTTGATTTGATTTGACCTGGTGTGTTACTAGTGTGTAACAGTGTGTAACTGGTTTGTAACAGTGTGTAACTGTGTGTATCTGGTTTGTAACTGGTATGTATCTGGTGTGTAACTGGTGTGTATCTGGTGTGTAAGTATGTGTAACTGGTGTGTAACTGGTGTGTATCTGGTGTGTAACTGGTATGTAACTGGTGGGTATCTGGTGTGTATCTGGTGTGTAACTGGTGTGTATCTGGTGTGTAACTGGTGTGTATCTGGTGTGTAACTGGTGTGTAACTGGTGTGTAATTGTGTGTAACTGGTGTGTAAATGTGTGTAACAGTGTGTAACAGTGTGTAACTGGTGTGTAACTGTGTGTTACTGGTGTGTAAGTGTGTTAAACTGGTGTGTAACTGGTGTGTATCTGGTGTGTAACTGGTGTGTAACTGGTGTGTATCTGGTGTGTAACTGGTGTGTATCTGGTATGTAACTGGTGTGTATCTGGTGTGTAACTGGTGAGTAACTGGTGTGTATCTGGTGTGTAACTGGTGTGTAACTGGTGTGTATCTGGTGTGTAACTGGTGTGTAACTGGTGTGTAACTGATGTGTATCTGGTGTGTAACTGGTGTGTAACGCTGTGTAACTGGTGTGTAACTGTGTGTAACTGGTGTTTAACTCTGTGTAACTGGTGTGTAACTGGTGTGTATCTGGTGTGTAACTGGTGTGTAACTGGTGTGTTACTGTGTGTAACTGTGTGTAACAGTTTGTAACTCAGTGTAACTGGTGTGTAACTGTGTGTAACTGGTGTGTAACTGTGTGTAACTGGTGTGTACCTGGTGTGTAACTGGTTTGTAACAGTGTGTAACTGTGTGTATCTGGTGTGTAACTGGTATGTATCTGGTGTGTAACTGGTGTGTATCTGGTGTGTAAGTATGTGTAACTGGTGTGTAACTGGTGTGTAACTGGTGTGTATCTGGTGTGTAACTGGTGTGTATCTGGTGTGTAACTGGTGTGTAACTGTTGTGTAATTGTGTGTAACTGGTGTGTAAATGTGTGTAACAGTGTGTAACAGTGTGTAACTGGTGTGTAACTGGTGTGTATCTGGTGTGTAACTGGTGTGTAACTGGTGTGCATTTGGTGTGTAACTGGTGTGTAACTGTGTGTAATTGTGTGTAACAGTGTGTAACTGTGTGTAATTGTGTGTAACTGGTGTGTAACTGGTGTTTATCTGGTGTGTAACTGTGTGTAACTGGTGTGTAACTGGTGTGTATCTGGTGTGTAACTGGTGTGTATCTGGTGTGTAACTGGTGTGTTACTGGTGTGTAAGTGTGTTAAACTGGTGTGTAACTGGTGTGTAACTGTTGTGTATCTGGTGTGTAACTGGTGTGTAACTGGTGTGTATCTGGTGTGTATCTGGTGTGTAACTGGTGTGTAACTGGTGTGTATCTGGTGTGTATCTGGTGTGTAACTGGTGTGTATCTGGTGTGTAACTGGTGTGTATCTGGTGTGTAACTGGTGAGTAACTGGTGTGTAACTGATGTGTATCTGGTGTGTAACTGGTGTGTAACTCTGTGTAACTGGTGTGTAACTGGTGTGTAACTGGTGTGTATCTGGTGTGTAACTGTGCGTAACTGGTGTGTATCTGGTGTGTAACTGGTGTGTAACTGGTGTGTATCTGGTGTGTAACTGGTGTGTATCTGGTGTGTATCTGGTGTGTTACTGTTGTGTATCTTGTGTGTAACTGGTGTGCAACTGGTGTGTATCTGGTGTGTAACTGGTGTGTAACTGGTGTGTATCTGGTGTGTAACTGGTGTGTATCTTGTGTGTAACTGGTGTGCAACTGGTGTGTATCTGGTGTGTAACTGGAGTGTAACTGTGTGTAACTGGTGTGTAAATATGTGTATCTGGTGTGTAAGTATGTGTAACTGGTGTGTATCTGGTGTGTAACTGGTGTGTAACTGGTGGGTATCTGGTGTGTATCTGGTGTGTAACTGGTGTGTAACTGTATGTAACTGGTGTGTTACTAGTGTGTAACTGTGTGTAACTGTGTATAACAATGTGTAACTGTGTGTAACTGTGTGTAACTGGTGTGTATCTGGTGTGTAACTGGTGTGTAACTGGTGTGTATCTGGTGTGTTACTAGTGTGTAATTGTGTGTAACTGGTGTGCATCTGGTGTGTAACTGGTGTGTAACTGTGTGTTACTGTGTGTAATTGTGTGTAACTGGTGTGTAACTGTATGTAACTGGTGTGTTACTAGTGTGTAACTGTGTGTAACTGTGTATAACAGTGTGTAACTGTGTGTAACTGGTGAGCATCTGGTGTGTAACTGGTGGGTTACTGTGTGTAACTGTGTGTTACTGTGAGTAACAGTGTGTAACGTGTGTAACTGTGTGTAACTGGTGTGTAACTGGTGTGTATCTGGTGTGTAACAGTGTGTAACTGTGTGTAACTGGTGTGTAACTGGTGTGTTACTGTGTGTAACTGTGTGTTACTGTGAGTAACAGTGTCTAACGTGTGTAACAGTGTGTAACTGTGTGTAACTGGTGTGTAACTGGTGTGTAACTGGTGTGTAACTGGTGTGCAACTGGTGTGTATCTGGTGTGTAACTGGTGTGTTACTAGTGTGTAACTGTGTGTAACAGTGTGTAACTGTGTGTAACTGGTGTGTAACTGGTGTGTATCTGGTGTGTAACTGGTGTCTAACTGGTGTGTATCTGGTGTGTTACTAGTGTGTAACTGTGTGTAAGAGTGTGTAACTGTGTGTAACTGGTGTGTAACAGTGTGTATCTGGTGTGTAACTGGTGTGTATCTGGTGTGTATCTGGTGTGTAACTGGTGTGTATCTGGTGTGTAAGTATGTGTAATTGGTGTGTATCTGGTGTGTAACTGGTGTGTAACTGGTGTGTAACTGGTGTGTAACTGGTGTGTATCTGGTGTGTAAGTATGTGTAACTGGTGTGTATCAGGTGTGTAACTGGTGTGTAACTGGTGTGTAACTGGTGTGTAACAGTGTGTATCTGGTGTGTAACTGGTGTGTATCTTGTGTGTAACTGTTGGTATCTGGTGTGTATCTGGTGTGTATCTGGTTTGTATCTGGTGTGTAACTAGTGTGTATCTGGTGTGTAACTGGTGTGTTACTGGTGTGTAAGTGTGTTAAACTGGTGTGTAACTGGTGTGTAACTGGTGTGTATCTGGTATGTAACTGGTGTGTATCTGGTGTGTAACTGGTGAGTAACTGGTGTGTATCTGGTGTGTAACTGGTGTGTAACGGGTGTGTATCTGGTGTGTAACTGGTGTGTAACTGGTGTGTAACTGATGTGTATCTGGTGTGTAACTGGTGTGTAACTCTGTGTAACTGGTGTGTAACTGTGTGTAACTGGTGTTTAACTCTGTGTAACTGGTGTGTAACTGGTGTGTATCTGGTGTGTAACTGGTGTGTAACTGGTGTGTTACTGTGTGTAACTGTGTGTAACAGTTTGTAACTCAGTGTAACTGGTGTGTAACTGTGTGTAACTGGTGTGTAACTGTTTGTAACTGGTGTGTATCTGGTGTGTAACTGTGTGTAACTGTGTGTACCTGCAGTTCATTTCTCCCTGTGGCCCTCAGAGGCAACTGTTGTTGTGATTTTGGGCCTTACAAAAATAAATTGATTTGATTTGATTTGATTTGACCTGGTGTGTTACTAGTGTGTAACAGTGTGTAACTGGTTTGTAACAGTGTGTAACTGTGTGTATCTGGTTTGTAACTGGTATGTATCTGGTGTGTAACTGGTGTGTATCTGGTGTGTAAGTATGTGTAACTGGTGTGTAACTGGTGTGTATCTGGTGTGTAACTGGTATGTAACTGGTGGGTATCTGGTGTGTATCTGGTGTGTAACTGATGTGTATCTGGTGTGTAACTGGTGTGTATCTGGTGTGTAACTGGTGTGTAACTGGTGTGTAATTGTGTGTAACTGGTGTGTAAATGTGTGTAACAGTGTGTAACAGTGTGTAACTGGTGTGTAACTGTGTGTTACTGGTGTGTAAGTGTGTTAAACTGGTGTGTAACTGGTGTGTATCTGGTGTGTAACTGGTGTGTAACTGGTGTGTATCTGGTGTGTAACTGGTGTGTATCTGGTATGTAACTGGTGTGTATCTGGTGTGTAACTGGTGAGTAACTGGTGTGTATCTGGTGTGTAACTGGTGTGTAACTGGTGTGTATCTGGTGTGTAACTGGTGTGTAACTGGTATGTAACTGATGTGTATCTGGTGTGTAACTGGTGTGTAACGCTGTGTAACTGGTGTGTAAATGTGTGTAACTGGTGTTTAACTCTGTGTAACTGGTGTGTAACTGGTGTGTATCTGGTGTGTAACTGGTGTGTAACTGGTGTGTTACTGTGTGTAACTGTGTGTAACAGTTTGTAACTCAGTGTAACTGGTGTGTAACTGTGTGTAACTGGTGTGTAACTGTGTGTAACTGGTGTGTACCTGGTGTGTAACTGGTTTGTAACAGTGTGTAACTGTGTGTATCTGGTGTGTAACTGGTATGTATCTGGTGTGTAACTGGTGTGTATCTGGTGTGTAAGTATGTGTAACTGGTGTGTAACTGGTGTGTAACTGGTGTGTATCTGGTGTGTAACTGGTGTGTAACTGGTGTGTAACTGTTGTGTAATTGTGTGTAACTGGTGTGTAAATGTGTGTAACAGTGTGTAACAGTGTGTAACTGGTGTGTAACTGGTGTGTATCTGGTGTGTAACTGGTGTGTAACTGGTGTGCATTTGGTGTGTAACTGGTGTGTAACTGTGTGTAATTGTGTGTAACAGTGTGTAACTGTGTGTAATTGTGTGTAACTGGTGTGTAACTGGTGTTTATCTGGTGTGTAACTGTGTGTAACTGGTGTGTAACTGGTGTGTATCTGGTGTGTAACTGGTGTGTATCTGGTGTGTAACTGGTGTGTTACTGGTGTGTAAGTGTGTTAAACTGGTGTGTAACTGGTGTGTAACTGTTGTGTTTCTGGTGTGTAACTGGTGTGTATCTGGTGTGTATCTGGTGTGTAACTGGTGTGTATCTGGTGTGTAACTGGTGTGTATCTGGTGTGTAACTGGTGAGTAACTGGTGTGTAACTGATGTGTATCTGGTGTGTAACTGGTGTGTAACTCTGTGTAACTGGTGTGTAACTGGTGTGTAACTGGTGTGTATCTGGTGTGTAACTGTGCGTAACTGGTGTGTATCTGGTGTGTAACTGGTGTGTAACTGGTGTGTATCTGGTGTGTAACTGGTGTGTATCTGGTGTGTTACTGTTGTGTATCTTGTGTGTAACTGGTGTGCAACTGGTGTGTATCTGGTGTGTAACTGGTGTGTAACTGGTGTGTAACTGGTGTGTATCTTGTGTGTAACTGGTGTGCAACTGGTGTGTATCTGGTGTGTAACTGGTGTGTAACTGTGTGTAACTGGTGTGTAAATATGTGTATCTGGTGTGTAAGTATGTGTAACTGGTGTGTATCTGGTGTGTAACTGGTGTGTAACTGGTGGGTATCTGGTGTGTATCTGGTGTGTAACTGGTGTGTAACTGTATGTAACTGGTGTGTTACTAGTGTGTAACTGTGTGTAACTGTGTATAACAATGTGTAACTGTGTGTAACTGTGTGTAACTGGTGTGTATCTGGTGTGTAACTGGTGTGTAACTGGTGTGTATCTGGTGTGTTACTAGTGTGTAATTGTGTGTAACTGGTGTGCATCTGGTGTGTAACTGGTGTGTAACTGTGTGTTACTGTGTGTAATTGTGTGTAACTGGTGTGTAACTGTATGTAACTGGTGTGTTACTAGTGTGTAACTGTGTGTAACTGTGTATAACAGTGTGTAACTGTGTGTAACTGGTGAGCATCTGGTGTGTAACTGGTGGGTTACTGTGTGTAACTGTGTGTTACTGTGAGTAACAGTGTGTAACGTGTGTAACTGTGTGTAACTGGTGTGTAACTGGTGTGTATCTGGAGTGTAACAGTGTGTAACTGTGTGTAACTGGTGTGTAACTGGTGTGTTACTGTGTGTAACTGTGTGTTACTGTGAGTAACAGTGTCTAACGTGTGTAACAGTGTGTAACTGTGTGTAACTGGTGTGTAACTGGTGTGTAACTGGTGTGTATCTGGTGTGTAACTGGTGTGTAACTGGTGTGTATCTGGTGTGTAACTGGTGTGTAACAGTGTGTAACTGTGTGTAACTGGTGTGTAACTGGTGTGTAACTGGTGTGTATCTGGTGTGTATCTGGTGTGTAAGTGTGTGTAACTGGTGTGTAACTGGTGTGTAACTGGTGTGTAACTGGTGTGTATCTGTGAGTAACTGGTGTGTAACTGGTGTGTAACTGGTGTGTATCTGGTGTGTAACTGGTGTGTAACTGGTGTGTATCTGGTGTGTAACTGGTGTGTAACTGGTGTGTAACTGGTTGTAACTGGTGTGTAACTGGTGTGTAAATGTGTGTAACAGTGTGTAACTGGTGTGTAACTGGTGTGTTACTAGTGTGTAACTGTGTGTAACAGTGTGTAACTGTGTGTAACTGGTGTGTATCTGGTGTGTAACTGGTGTGTAACTGGTGTGTATCTGGTGTGTTACTAGTGTGTAATTGTGTGTAACTGGTGTGCATCTGGTGTGTAACTGGTGTGTAACTGTGTGTTACTGTGTGTAATTGTGTGTAACTGGTGTGTATCTGGTGTGTAACTGGTGTGTAACTGGTGTGTAACTGATGTGTATCTGGTGTGAAACTGGTGTGTCTGGTGTGTATCTGGTGTGTAACTGGTGTGTATCTGGTGTGTAAGTGTGTGTAACTGGTGTGTAACTGGTGTGTATCTGGTGTGTAACTGGTGTGTAACTGGTGTGTTACTGTGTGTAACTGTGTGTAACTATGTGTAACAGTGTGTAACTGTGTAACTGGTGTGTAACTGTGTGTAACTGATGTGTATCTGGTGTGTAACTGTGTGTAACTGGTGTGTAACTGTATGTAACTGGTGTGTTAATAGTGTGTAACTGTGTGTAACTGTGTATAACTGTGTGTAACTGTGTGTAACTGGTGAGCATCTGGTGTGTAACTGGTGTGTTACTGTGTGTAACTGTGTGTTACTGTGAGTAACAGTGTGTAACGTGTGTAACTGGTGTGTAACTGGTGTGTATCTGGTGTGTAACAGTGTGTAACTGTGTGTAACTGGTGTGTAACTGGTGTGTAACTGGTGTGTATCTGGTGTGTATCTGGTGTGTAAGTGTGTGTAACTGGTATGTAACTGGTGTGTATCTGTGAGTAACTGGTCTGTAACTGGTGTGTAACTGGTGTGTATCTGGTGTCTAACTGGTGTGTAACTGGTGTGTATCTGGTGTGTAACTGGTGTGTAACTGGTGTGTAACTGTTTGTTACTGTGTGCAATTGTGTGTAACTGGTGTGTAACTGTGTGTAACTGGTGTGTATCTGGTGTGTAACTGGTGTGTAACTGTTTTGTAACTGGTGTGTAACTGGTGTGTATCTGGTGTGTCTCTGGTGTGTCTCTGGTGTGTATCTGGTGTGTAAGTGTGTGTAACTGGTGTGTAACTGGTGTGTAACTGGTGTGTATCTGGTGTGTAACTGGTGTGTAACTGGTGTGTTACTGTGTGTAACTGTGTGTAACTGTGTGTAACTGTGTGTAACAGTGTGTAACTGTGTAACTGGTGTGTAACTGTGTGTAACTGATGTGTATCTGGTGTGTAACTGTGTGTAACTGGTGTGTAACTGTATGTAACTGGTGTGTTACTAGTGTGTAACTGTGTGTAACTGTGTATAACAGTGTGTAACTGTGTGTAACTGGTGAGCATCTGGTGTGTAACTGGTGGGTTACTGTGTGTAACTGTGTGTTACTGTGAGTAACAGTGTGTAACGTGTGTAACAATGTGTAACTGTGTGTAACTGGTGTGTAACTGGTGTGTATCTGGTGTGTAACTGGTGTGTAACTGGTGTGTATCTGGTGTGTAACTGGTGTGTAACTGGTGTGTAACTGTTTGTAACTGGTGTGTAACTGGTGTGTAACTGTTTGTAACTGGTGTGTAACTGGTGTGTATCTGGTGTGTAACTGGTGTGTACATGGTGTGTAACTGGTGTGTAACTGGTGTGTATCTGGTGTGTAACTGGTGTGTAACTGGTGTGTAACTGTTTGTAACTGGTGTGTAACTGGTCTGTAACTGTGTGTAAATGTGTGTAACAGTGTGTAACTGGTGTGTAACTGGTGTGTTACTAGTGTGTAACTGTGTGTAACAGTGTGTAACAGTGTGTAACTGTGTGTAACTGGTGTGTATCTGGTGTGTAACTGGTGTGTAACTGGTGTGTATCTGGTGTGTTACTAGTGTGTAATTGTGTGTAACTGGTGTGCATCTGGTGTGTAACTGGTGTGTAACTGTGTGTTACTGTGTGTAATTGTGTGTAACTGGTGTGTAACTGTGTGTAACTGGTGTGTATCTGGTGTGTATCTGGTGTGTAACTGGTGTGTTACTGTGTGTAACTGTGTGTAACAGTGTGTAACTGTGTAACTGGTGTGTAACTGTGTGTAACTGATGTGTATCTGGTGTGTAACTGTGTGTAACTGGTGTGTAACTGTGTGTATCTGGTGTGTAACTGGTGTGTATCTGGTGTGTTACTAGTGTGTAACTGTGTGTAACTGGTGAGCATCTGGTGTGTATCTGGTGTGTAACAGTGTGTATCTGGTGTATAACTGGTGTGTATCTGGTGTGTAACTAGTGTGTATCTGGTGTGTAAGTATGTGTAACTGGTGTGTAACTGGTGTGTAACTGATGTGTATCTGGTGTGTAACTGGTGGGTATCTGGTGTGTATCTGGTGTGTAACTGGTGTGTATCTGTTGGGTAACTGGTGTGTATCTGGTGTGTATCTGGTGTGTAACTGGTGTGTATCTGGTGTGTAACTGGTGAGTAACTGGTGTGTATATGGTGTGTAACTGGTGTGTAAGTGGTGTGTAACTGGTGTGCATTTGGTGTGTAACTGGTGTGTAACTGTGTGTTACTGTGTGTAATTGTGTGTAACAGTGTGTAACAGTGTGTAACAGTGTGTAACTGTGTGTAACTGGTGTGTATCTGGTGTGTAACAGTGTGTAACTGTGTGTAACTGGTGTGTAACTGGTGTGTAACTGGTGTGTAACTGGTGTGTAACTGATATGTATCTGGTGTGTATCTGGTGTGTAACTGGTGTGTTACTGGTGTGTAAGTGTGTGTAACTGGTGTTTAACTGGTGTGTAACTGGTGTGTATCTGGTGTGTAACTGGTGTGTAACTGGTGTGTATCTGGTGTGTAACTTGTGTGTATCTGGTGTGTAACTGGTGAGTAACTGGTGTGTATCTGGTGTGTAACTGGTGTGTAACTGGTGTCTATCTGGTGTGTAACTGGTGTGTAACTGATGTGTATCTGGTGTGTAACTGGTGTGTAACTGTGTGTATCTGGTGTGTAACTGGTGTGTAACTGTGTGTAACTGTGTGTAACAGTGTGTAACTGTGTGTAACTGGTGTGTAACTGGTGTGTTACTAGTGTGTAACTGTGTGTAACTGGTGTGTATCTGGTGTGTAACTGGTGTGTAACTGGTGTGTTACTGGTATTTAAGTGTGTGTAACTAGTGTGTAACTGGTGTGTAACTGGTGTGTAACTGTGTGTAACACTGTGTAACTGTGTAACTGGTGTGTTACTAGTGTGTAACCGTGTGCAACTGTGTGTAACAGTGTGTAATTGTGTGTAACTGGTGTGTAACTGGTGTGTATCTGGTGTGTAACTGGTGTGTAACTGGTTTGTATCTGGTGTGTAACTGGTGTGTAACTGGTGTGTATCTGATGTGCATCTGGTGTGTAACTGGTCTGTATCTGGTGTGTACCTGGTGTGTATCTGGTGGGTAACCGGTGTGTATCTGGTGTTTAACTGGTGTGTAACTGGTGTCTATCTGGTGTGTAACTGGTGTGTAACTGGTGTGCAACTGGTGTGTATCTGGTGTGTAACTGGTGTGTTACTAGTGTGTAACTGTGTGTAACAGTGTGTAACTGTGTGTAACTGGTGTGTAACTGGTGTGTATCTGGTGTGTAACTGGTGTCTAACTGGTGTGTATCTGGTGTGTTACTAGTGTGTAACTGTGTGTAACAGTGTGTAACTGTGTGTAACTGGTGTGTAACAGTGTGTATCTGGTGTGTAACTGGTGTGTATCTGGTGTGTATCTGGTGTGTAACTGGTGTGTATCTGGTGTGTAAGTATGTGTAATTGGTGTGTATCTGGTGTGTAACTGGTGTGTAACTGGTGTGTAACTGGTGTGTAACTGGTGTGTATCTGGTGTGTAAGTATGTGTAACTGGTGTGTATCAGGTGTGTAACTGGTGTGTAACTGGTGTGTAACTGGTGTGTAACAGTGTGTATCTGGTGTGTAACTGGTGTGTATCTGGTGTGTAACTGTTGGTATCTGGTGTGTATCTGGTGTGTATCTGGTTTGTATCTGGTGTGTAACTAGTGTGTATCTGGTGTGTAACTGGTGTGTTACTGGTGTGTAAGTGTGTTAAACTGGTGTGTAACTGGTGTGTATCTGGTATGTAACTGGTGTGTATCTGGTGTGTAACTGGTGAGTAACTGGTGTGTATCTGGTGTGTAACTGGTGTGTAACTGGTGTGTATCTGGTGTGTAACTGGTGTGTAACTGGTGTGTAACTGATGTGTATCTGGTGTGTAACTGGTGTGTAACTCTGTGTAACTGGTGTGTAACTGTGTGTAACTGGTGTTTAACTCTGTGTAACTGGTGTGTAACTGGTGTGTATCTGGTGTGTAACTGGTGTGTAACTGGTGTGTTACTGTGTGTAACTGTGTGTAACAGTTTGTAACTCAGTGTAACTGGTGTGTAACTGTGTGTAACTGGTGTGTAACTGTTTGTAACTGGTGTGTATCTGGTGTGTAACTGTGTGTAACTGTGTGTACCTGCAGTTCATTTCTCCCTGTGGCCCTCAGAGGCAACTGTTGTTGTGATTTTGGGCCTTAAAAAAATAAATTGATTTGATTTGATTTGATTTGACCTGGTGTGTTACTAGTGTGTAACAGTGTGTAACTGGTTTGTAACAGTGTGTAACTGTGTGTATCTGGTTTGTAACTGGTATGTATCTGGTGTGTAACTGGTGTGTATCTGGTGTGTAAGTATGTGTAACTGGTGTGTAACTGGTGTGTATCTGGTGTGTAACTGGTATGTAACTGGTGGGTATCTGGTGTGTATCTGGTGTGTAACTGGTGTGTATCTGGTGTGTAACTGGTGTGTATCTGGTGTGTAACTGGTGTGTAACTGGTGTGTAATTGTGTGTAACTGGTGTGTAAATGTGTGTAACAGTGTGTAACAGTGTGTAACTGGTGTGTAACTGTGTGTTACTGGTGTGTAAGTGTGTTAAACTGGTGTGTAACTGGTGTGTATCTGGTGTGTAACTGGTGTGTAACTGGTGTGTATCTGGTGTGTAACTGGTGTGTATCTGGTATGTAACTGGTGTGTATCTGGTGTGTAACTGGTGAGTAACTGGTGTGTATCTGGTGTGTAACTGGTGTGTAACTGGTGTGTATCTGGTGTGTAACTGGTGTGTAACTGGTGTGTAACTGGTGTGTATCTTGTGTGTAACTGGTGTGCAACTGGTGTGTATCTGGTGTGTAACTGGTGTGTAACTGTGTGTAACTGGTGTGTAAATATGTGTATCTGGTGTGTAAGTATGTGTAACTGGTGTGTATCTGGTGTGTAACTGGTGTGTAACTGGTGGGTATCTGGTGTGTATCTGGTGTGTAACTGGTGTGTAACTGTATGTAACTGGTGTGTTACTAGTGTGTAACTGTGTGTAACTGTGTATAACAATGTGTAACTGTGTGTAACTGTGTGTAACTGGTGTGTATCTGGTGTGTAACTGGTGTGTAACTGGTGTGTATCTGGTGTGTTACTAGTGTGTAATTGTGTGTAACTGGTGTGCATCTGGTGTGTAACTGGTGTGTAACTGTGTGTTACTGTGTGTAATTGTGTGTAACTGGTGTGTAACTGTATGTAACTGGTGTGTTACTAGTGTGTAACTGTGTGTAACTGTGTATAACAGTGTGTAACTGTGTGTAACTGGTGAGCATCTGGTGTGTAACTGGTGGGTTACTGTGTGTAACTGTGTGTTACTGTGAGTAACAGTGTGTAACGTGTGTAACTGTGTGTAACTGGTGTGTAACTGGTGTGTATCTGGTGTGTAACAGTGTGTAACTGTGTGTAACTGGTGTGTAACTGGTGTGTTACTGTGTGTAACTGTGTGTTACTGTGAGTAACAGTGTCTAACGTGTGTAACAGTGTGTAACTGTGTGTAACTGGTGTGTAACTGGTGTGTAACTGGTGTTTATCTGGTGTGTAACTGGTGTGTAACTGGTGTGTATCTGGTGTGTAACTGGTGTGTAACAGTGTGTAACTGTGTGTAACTGGTGTGTAACTGGTGTGTAACTGGTGTGTATCTGGTGTGTATCTGGTGTGTAAGTGTGTGTAACTGGTGTGTAACTGGTGTGTAACTGGTGTGTATCTGTGAGTAACTGGTGTGTAACTGGTGTGTAACTGGTGTGTATCTGGTGTGTAACTGGTGTGTAACTGGTGTGTATCTGGTGTGTAACTGGTGTGTACCTGGTGTGTAACTGGTTGTAACTGGTGTGTAACTGGTGTGTAAATGTGTGTAACTGTGTGTAACAGTGTGTAACTGTGTGTAACTGGTGTGTATCTGGTGTGTAACTGGTGTGTAACTGGTGTGTATCTGGTGTGTTACTAGTGTGTAATTGTGTGTAACTGGTGTGCATCTGGTGTGTAACTGGTGTGTAACTGTGTGTTACTGTGTGTAATTGTGTGTAACTGGTGTGTATCTGGTGTGTAACTGGTGTGTAACTGGTGTGTAACTGATGTGTATCTGGTGTGAAACTGGTGTGTCTGGTGTGTATCTGGTGTGTAACTGGTGTGTATCTGGTGTGTAAGTGTGTGTAACTGGTGTGTAACTGGTGTGTATCTGGTGTGTAACTGGTGTGTAACTGGTGTGTTACTGTGTGTAACTGTGTGTAACTATGTGTAACAGTGTGTAACTGTGTAACTGGTGTGTAACTGTGTGTAACTGATGTGTATCTGGTGTGTAACTGTGTGTAACTGGTGTGTAACTGTATGTAACTGGTGTGTTAATAGTGTGTAACTGTGTGTAACTGTGTATAACTGTGTGTAACTGTGTGTAACTGGTGAGCATATGGTGTGTAACTGGTGTGTTACTGTGTGTAACTGTGTGTTACTGTGAGTAACAGTGTGTAACGTGTGTAACTGGTGTGTAACTGGTGTGTATCTGGTGTGTAACAGTGTGTAACTGTGTGTAACTGGTGTGTAACTGGTGTGTAACTGGTGTGTATCTGGTGTGTATCTGGTGTGTAACTGGTGTGTATCTGGTGTGTAACTGGTGTGTATCTGGTGTGTAACTGGTGAGTAACTGGTGTGTAACTGATGTGTATCTGGTGTGTAACTGGTGTGTAACTGTGTAACTGGTGTGTAACTGGTGTGTAACTGGTGTGTATCTGGTGTGTAACTGTGCGTAACTGGTGTGTATCTGGTGTGTAACTGGTGTGTAACTGGTGTGTATCTGGTGTGTAACTGGTGTGTATCTGGTGTGTATCTGGTGTGTTACTGTTGTGTATCTTGTGTGTAACTGGTGTGCAACTGGTGTGTATCTGGTGTGTAACTGGTGTGTAACTGGTGTGTATCTGGTGTGTAACTGGTGTGTATCTTGTGTGTAACTGGTGTGCAACTGGTGTGTATCTGGTGTGTAACTGGTGTGTAACTGTGTGTAACTGGTGTGTAAATATGTGTATCTGGTGTGTAAGTATGTGTAACTGGTGTGTATCTGGTGTGTAACTGGTGTGTAACTGGTGGGTATCTGGTGTGTATCTGGTGTGTAACTGGTGTGTAACTGTATGTAACTGGTGTGTTACTAGTGTGTAACTGTGTGTAACTGTGTATAACAATGTGTAACTGTGTGTAACTGTGTGTAACTGGTGTGTATCTGGTGTGTAACTGGTGTGTAACTGGTGTGTATCTGGTGTGTTACTAGTGTGTAATTGTGTGTAACTGGTGTGCATCTGGTGTGTAACTGGTGTGTAACTGTGTGTTACTGTGTGTAATTGTGTGTAACTGGTGTGTAACTGTATGTAACTGGTGTGTTACTAGTGTGTAACTGTGTGTAACTGTGTATAACAGTGTGTAACTGTGTGTAACTGGTGAGCATCTGGTGTGTAACTGGTGGGTTACTGTGTGTAACTGTGTGTTACTGTGAGTAACAGTGTGTAACGTGTGTAACTGTGTGTAACTGGTGTGTAACTGGTGTGTATCTGGTGTGTAACAGTGTGTAACTGTGTGTAACTGGTGTGTAACTGGTGTGTTACTGTGTGTAACTGTGTGTTACTGTGAGTAACAGTGTCTAACGTGTGTAACAGTGTGTAACTGTGTGTAACTGGTGTGTAACTGGTGTGTAACTGGTGTGTATCTGGTGTGTAACTGGTGTGTAACTGGTGTGTATCTGGTGTGTAACTGGTGTGTAACAGTGTGTAACTGTGTGTAACTGGTGTGTAACTGGTGTGTAACTGGTGTGTATCTGGTGTGTATCTGGTGTGTAAGTGTGTGTAACTGGTGTGTAACTGGTGTGTAACTGGTGTGTATCTGTGAGTAACTGGTGTGTAACTGGTGTGTAACTGGTGTGTATCTGGTGTGTAACTGGTGTGTAACTGGTGTGTATCTGGTGTGTAACTGGTGTGTACCTGGTGTGTAACTGGTTGTAACTGGTGTGTAACTGGTGTGTAAATGTGTGTAACTGTGTGTAACAGTGTGTAACTGTGTGTAACTGGTGTGTATCTGGTGTGTAACTGGTGTGTAACTGGTGTGTATCTGGTGTGTTACTAGTGTGTAATTGTGTGTAACTGGTGTGCATCTGGTGTGTAACTGGTGTGTAACTGTGTGTTACTGTGTGTAATTGTGTGTAACTGGTGTGTATCTGGTGTGTAACTGGTGTGTAACTGGTGTGTAACTGATGTGTATCTGGTGTGAAACTGGTGTGTCTGGTGTGTATCTGGTGTGTAACTGGTGTGTATCTGGTGTGTAAGTGTGTGTAACTGGTGTGTAACTGGTGTGTATCTGGTGTGTAACTGGTGTGTAACTGGTGTGTTACTGTGTGTAACTGTGTGTAACTATGTGTAACAGTGTGTAACTGTGTAACTGGTGTGTAACTGTGTGTAACTGATGTGTATCTGGTGTGTAACTGTGTGTAACTGGTGTGTAACTGTATGTAACTGGTGTGTTAATAGTGTGTAACTGTGTGTAACTGTGTATAACTGTGTGTAACTGTGTGTAACTGGTGAGCATATGGTGTGTAACTGGTGTGTTACTGTGTGGAACTGTGTGTTACTGTGAGTAACAGTGTGTAACGTGTGTAACTGGTGTGTAACTGGTGTGTATCTGGTGTGTAACAGTGTGTAACTGTGTGTAACTGGTGTGTAACTGGTGTGTAACTGGTGTGTATCTGGTGTGTAAGTGTGTGTAACTGGTATGTAACTGGTGTGTATCTGTGAGTAACTGGTGTGTAACTGGTGTGTAACTGGTGTGTATCTGGTGTCTAACTGGTGTGTAACTGGTGTGTATCTGGTGTGTAACTGGTGTGTAACTGGTGTGTAACTGTTTGTTACTGTGTGCAATTGTGTGTAACTGGTGTGTAACTGTGTGTAACTGGTGTGTATCTGGTGTGTAACTGGTGTGTAACTGTTGTGTAACTGGTGTGTAACTGGTGTGTATCTGGTGTGTCTCTGGTGTGTATCTGGTGTGTAAGTGTGTGTAACTGGTGTGTAACTGGTGTGTAACTGGTGTGTATCTGGTGTGTAACTGGTGTGTAACTGGTGTGTTACTGTGTGTAACTGTGTGTAACTGTGTGTAACTGTGTGTAACAGTGTGTAACTGTGTAACTGGTGTGTAACTGTGTGTAACTGATGTGTATCTGGTGTGTAACTGTGTGTAACTGGTGTGTAACTGTATGTAACTGGTGTGTTACTAGTGTGTAACTGTGTGTAACTGTGTATAACAGTGTGTAACTGTGTGTAACTGGTGAGCATCTGGTGTGTAACTGGTGGGTTACTGTGTGTAACTGTGTGTTACTGTGAGTAACAGTGTGTAACGTGTGTAACTGTGTGTAACTGGTGTGTAACTGGTGTGTATCTGGTGTGTAACAGTGTGTAACTGTTTGTAACTGGTGTGTAACTGGTGTGTTACTGTGTGTAACTGTGTGTTACTGTGAGTAACAGTGTGTAACGTGTGTAACAGTGTGTAACTGGTGTGTTACTGTGTGTAACTGTGTGTTACTGTGAGTAACAGTGTGTAACGTGTGTAACAGTGTGTAACTGTGTGTAACTGGTGTGTATCTGGTGTGTAACTGGTGTGTAACTGGTGTGTATCTGGTGTGTAACTGGTGTGTAACTGGTGTGTAACTGTTTGTAACTGGTGTGTAACTGGTGTGTAACTGTTTGTAACTGGTGTGTAACTGGTGTGTATCTGGTGCGTAACTGGTGTGTATATGGTGTGTAACTGGTGCGTAACTGGTGTGTATCTGGTGTGTAACTGGTGTGTAACTGGTGTGTAACTGTTTGTAACTGGTGTGTAACTGGTCTGTAACTGTGTGTAAATGTGTGTAACAGTGTGTAACTGGTGTGTAACTGGTGTGTTACTAGTGTGTAACTGTGTGTAACAGTGTGTAACAGTGTGTAACTGTGTGTAACTGGTGTGTATCTGGTGTGTAACTGGTGTGTAACTGGTGTGTATCTGGTGTGTTACTAGTGTGTAATTGTGTGTAACTGGTGTGCATCTGGTGTGTAACTGGTGTGTAACTGTGTGTTACTGTGTGTAATTGTGTGTAACTGGTGTGTAACTGTGTGTAACTGGTGTGTATCTGGTGTGTATCTGGTGTGTAACTGGTGTGTTACTGTGTGTAACTGTGTGTAACAGTGTGTAACTGTGTAACTGGTGTGTAACTGTGTGTAACTGATGTGTATCTGGTGTGTAACTGTGTGTAACTGGTGTGTAACTGTGTGTATCTGGTGTGTAACTGGTGTGTATCTGGTGTGTTACTAGTGTGTAACTGTGTGTAACTGGTGAGCATCTGGTGTGTATCTGGTGTGTAACAGTGTGTATCTGGTGTATAACTGGTGTGTATCTGGTGTGTATCTGGTGTGTAACTAGTGTGTATCTGGTGTGTAAGTATGTGTAACTGGTGTGTAACTGGTGTGTAACTGATGTGTATCTGGTGTGTAACTGGTGGGTATCTGGTGTGTATCTGGTGTGTAACTGGTGTGTATCTGTTGGGTAACTGGTGTGTATCTGGTGTGTATCTGGTGTGTAACTGGTGTGTATCTGGTGTGTAACTGGTGAGTAACTGGTGTGTATATGGTGTGTAACTGGTGTGTAAGTGGTGTGTAACTGGTGTGCATTTGGTGTGTAACTGGTGTGTAACTGTGTGTTACTGTGTGTAATTGTGTGTAACAGTGTGTAACAGTGTGTAACTGTGTGTAATTGTGTTTAACTGGTGTGTATCTGGTGTGTAACAGTGTGTAACTGTGTGTAACTGGTGTGTAACTGGTGTGTAACTGGTGTGTATCTGGTGTGTAACTGATATGTATCTGGTGTGTATCTGGTGTGTAACTGGTGTGTTACTGGTGTGTAAGTGTGTGTAACTGGTGTTTAACTGGTGTGTAACTGGTGTGTATCTGGTGTGTAACTGGTGTGTAACTGGTGTGTATCTGGTGTGTAACTTGTGTGTATCTGGTGTGTAACTGGTGTGTAACTGGTGTGTATCTGGTGTGTAACTGATATGTATCTGGTGTGTATCTGGTGTGTAACTGGTGTGTTACTGGTGTGTAAGTGTGTGTAACTGGTGTTTAACTGGTGTGTAACTGGTGTGTATCTGGTGTGTAACTGGTGTGTAACTGGTGTGTATCTGGTGTGTAACTTGTGTGTATCTGGTGTGTAACTGGTGAGTAACTGGTGTGTATCTGGTGTGTAACTGGTGTTTAACTGGTGTCTATCTGGTGTGTATCTGGTGTGTAACTGGTGTGTAACTGTGTGTAACTGTGTGTAACAGTGTGTAACTGTGTGTAACTGGTGTGTAACTGGTGTGTTACTAGTGTGTAACTGTGTGTAACTGGTGTGTATCTGGTGTGTAACTGGTGTGTAACTGGTGTGTTACTGGTATTTAAGTGTGTGTAACTAGTGTGTAACTGGTGTGTAACTGGTGTGTAACTGTGTGTAACACTGTGTAACTGTGTAACTGGTGTGTTACTAGTGTGTAACCGTGTGCAACTGTGTGTAACAGTGTGTAATTGTGTGTAACTGGTGTGTAACTGGTGTGTATCTGGTGTGTAACTGGTGTGTAACTGGTTTGTATCTGGTGTGTAACTGGTGTGTAACTGGTGTGTATCTGATGTGCATCTGGTGTGTAACTGGTGTGTATCTGGTGTGTACCTGGTGTGTATCTGGTGGGTAACTGGTGTGTATCTGGTGTTTAACTGGTGTGTAACTGGTGTCTATCTGGTGTGTAACTGGTGTGTAACTGGTGTGCAACTGGTGTGTATCTGGTGTGTAACTGGTGTGTTACTAGTGTGTAACTGTGTGTAACAGTGTGTAACTGTGTGTAACTGGTGTGTAACTGGTGTGTATCTGGTGTGTAACTGGTGTCTAACTGGTGTGTATCTGGTGTGTTACTAGTGTGTAACTGTGTGTAACAGTGTGTAACTGTGTGTAACTGGTGTGTAACAGTGTGTATCTGGTGTGTAACTGGTGTGTATCTGGTGTGTATCTGGTGTGTAACTGGTGTGTATCTGGTGTGTAAGTATGTGTAATTGGTGTGTATCTGGTGTGTAACTGGTGTGTAACTGGTGTGTAACTGGTGTGTATCTGGTGTGTAAGTATGTGTAACTGGTGTGTATCAGGTGTGTAACTGGTGTGTAACTGGTGTGTAACTGGTGTGTAACAGTGTGTATCTGGTGTGTAACTGGTGTGTATCTGGTGTGTAACTGTTGGTATCTGGTGTGTATCTGGTTTGTATCTGGTGTGTAACTAGTGTGTATCTGGTGTGTAACTGGTGTGTTACTGGTGTGTAAGTGTGTTAAACTGGTGTGTAACTGGTGTGTTACTGGTGTGTATCTGGTATGTAACTGGTGTGTATCTGGTGTGTAACTGGTGAGTAACTGGTGTGTATCTGGTGTGTAACTGGTGTGTAACTGGTGTGTATCTGGTGTGTAACTGGTGTGTAACTGGTGTGTAACTGATGTGTATCTGGTGTGTAACTGGTGTGTAACTCTGTGTAACTGGTGTGTAACTGTGTGTAACTGGTGTTTAACTCTGTGTAACTGGTGTGTAACTGGTGTGTATCTGGTGTGTAACTGGTGTGTAACTGGTGTGTTACTGTGTGTAACTGTGTGTAACAGTTTGTAACTCAGTGTAACTGGTGTGTAACTGTGTGTAACTGGTGTGTAACTGTTTGTAACTGGTGTGTATCTGGTGTGTAACTGTGTGTAACTGTGTGTACCTGGTGTGTTACTAGTGTGTAACAGTGTGTAACTGGTTTGTAACAGTGTGTAACTGTGTGTATCTGGTTTGTAACTGGTATGTATCTGGTGTGTAACTGGTGTGTATCTGGTGTGTAAGTATGTGTAACTGGTGTGTAACTGGTGTGTATCTGGTGTGTAACTGGTATGTAACTGGTGGGTATCTGGTGTGTATCTGGTGTGTAACTGGTGAGTAACTGGTGTGTATCTGGTGTGTAACTGGTGTGTAACTGGTGTGTATCTGGTGTGTAACTGGTGTGTAACTGGTGTGTAACTGATGTGTATCTGGTGTGTAACTGGTGTGTAACTCTGTGTAACTGGTGTGTAACTGTGTGTAACTGGTGTTTAACTCTGTGTAACTGGTGTGTAACTGGTGTGTATCTGGTGTGTAACTGGTGTGTAACTGGTGTGTTACTGTGTGTAACTGTGTGTAACAGTTTGTAACTCAGTGTAACTGGTGTGTAACTGTGTGTAACTGGTGTGTAACTGTGTGTAACTGGTGTGTACCTGGTGTGTAACTGGTTTGTAACAGTGTGTAACTGTGTGTATCTGGTGTGTAACTGGTATGTATCTGGTGTGTAACTGGTGTGTATCTGGTATGTAAGTATGTGTAACTGGTGTGTAACTGGTGTGTAACTGGTGTGTATCTGGTGTGTAACTGGTGTGTATCTGGTGTGTAACTGGTGTGTAACTGTTGTGTAATTGTGTGTAACTGGTGTGTAAATGTGTGTAACAGTGTGTAACAGTGTGTAACTGGTGTGTAACTGGTGTGTATCTGGTGTGTAACTGGTGTGTAACTGGTGTGCATTTGGTGTGTAACTGGTGTGTAACTGTGTGTAATTGTGTGTAACAGTGTGTAACTGTGTGTAATTGTGTGTAACTGGTGTGTAACTGGTGTTTATCTGGTGTGTAACTGTGTGTAACTGGTGTGTAACTGGTGTGTATCTGGTGTGTAACTGGTGTGTATCTGGTGTGTAACTGGTGTGTTACTGGTGTGTAAGTGTGTTAAACTGGTGTGTAACTGGTGTGTAACTGTTGTGTATCTGGTGTGTAACTGGTGTGTAACTGGTGTGTATCTGGTGTGTATCTGGTGTGTAACTTGTGTGTATCTGGTGTGTAACTGGTGTGTATCTGGTGTGTAACTGGTGAGTAACTGGTGTGTAACTGATGTGTATCTGGTGTGTAACTGGTGTGTAACTCTGTGTAACTGGTGTGTAACTGGTGTGTAACTGGTGTGTATCTGGTGTGTAACTGTGCGTAACTGGTGTGTATCTGGTGTGTAACTGGTGTGTAACTGGTGTGTATCTGGTGTGTAACTGGTGTGTATCTGGTGTGTATCTGGTGTGTTACTGTTGTGTATCTTGTGTGTAACTGGTGTGCAACTGGTGTGTATCTGGTGTGTAACTGGTGTGTAACTGGTGTGTATCTGGTGTGTAACTGGTGTGTATCTTGTGTGTAACTGGTGTGCAACTGGTGTGTATCTGGTGTGTAACTGGTGTGTAACTGTGTGTAACTGGTGTGTAAATATGTGTATCTGGTGTGTAAGTATGTGTAACTGGTGTGTATCTGGTGTGTAACTGGTGTGTAACTGGTGGGTATCTGGTGTGTATCTGGTGTGTAACTGGTGTGTAACTGGTGTGTTACTAGTGTGTAACTGTGTGTAACTGTGTATAACAATGTGTAACTGTGTGTAACTGTGTGTAACTGGTGTGTATCTGGTGTGTAACTGGTGTGTAACTGGTGTGTATCTGGTGTGTTACTAGTGTGTAATTGTGTGTAACTGGTGTGCATCTGGTGTGTAACTGTGTGTTACTGTGTGTAATTGTGTGTAACTGGTGTGTAACTGTATGTAACTGGTGTGTTACTAGTGTGTAACTGTGTGTAACTGTGTATAACAGTGTGTAACTGTGTGTAACTGGTGAGCATCTGGTGTGTAACTGGTGGGTTACTGTGTGTAACTGTGTGTTACTGTGAGTAACAGTGTGTAACGTGTGTAACTGTGTGTAACTGGTGTGTAACTGGTGTGTATCTGGTGTGTAACAGTGTGTAACTGTGTGTAACTGGTGTGTAACTGGTGTGTTACTGTGTGTAACTGTGTGTTACTGTGAGTAACAGTGTCTAACGTGTGTAACAGTGTGTAACTGTGTGTAACTGGTGTGTAACTGGTGTGTAACTGGTGTGTAACAGTGTGTAACTGTTTGTAACTGGTGTGTAACTGGTGTGTTACTGTGTGTAACTGTGTGTTACTGTGAGTAACAGTGTGTAACGTGTGTAACAGTGTGTAACTGTGTGTAACTGGTGTGTAACTGGTGTGTATCTGGTGTGTAACTGGTGTGTAACTGGTGTGTATCTGGTGTGTAACTGGTGTGTAACTGGTGTGTAACTGTTTGTAACTGGTGCGTAACTGGTGTGTAACTGTTTGTAACTGGTGTGTAACTGGTGTGTATCTGGTGCGTAACTGGTGTGTATATGGTGTGTAACTGGTGTGTAACTGGTGTGTATCTGGTGTGTAACTGGTGTGTAACTGGTGTGTAACTGTTTGTAACTGGTGTGTAACTGGTCTGTAACTGTGTGTAAATGTGTGTAACAGTGTGTAACTGGTGTGGAACTGGTGTGTTACTAGTGTGTAACTGTGTGTAACAGTGTGTAACAGTGTGTAACTGTGTGTAACTGGTGTGTATCTGGTGTGTAACTGGTGTGTAACTGGTGTGTATCTGGTGTGTTACTAGTGTGTAATTGTGTGTAACTGGTGTGCATCTGGTGTGTAACTGGTGTGTAACTGTGTGTTACTGTGTGTAATTGTGTGTAACTGGTGTGTAACTGTGTGTAACTGGTGTGTATCTGGTGTGTATCTGGTGTGTAACTGGTGTGTTACTGTGTGTAACTGTGTGTAACAGTGTGTAACTGTGTAACTGGTGTGTAACTGTGTGTAACTGATGTGTATCTGGTGTGTAACTGTGTGTAACTGGTGTGTAACTGTGTGTATCTGGTGTGTAACTGGTGTGTATCTGGTGTGTTACTAGTGTGTAACTGTGTGTAACTGGTGAGCATCTGGTGTGTATCTGGTGTGTAACAGTGTGTATCTGGTGTATAACTGGTGTGTATCTGGTGTGTATCTGGTGTGTAACTAGTGTGTATCTGGTGTGTAAGTATGTGTAACTGGTGTGTAACTGGTGTGTAACTGATGTGTATCTGGTGTGTAACTGGTGGGTATCTGGTGTGTATCTGGTGTGTAACTGGTGTGTATCTGTTGGGTAACTGGTGTGTATCTGGTGTGTATCTGGTGTGTAACTGGTGTGTATCTGGTGTGTAACTGGTGAGTAACTGGTGTGTATATGGTGTGTAACATGTGTGTAAGTGGTGTGTAACTGGTGTGCATTTGGTGTGTAACTGGTGTGTAACTGTGTGTTACTGTGTGTAATTGTGTGTAACAGTGTGTAACAGTGTGTAACTGTGTGTAATTGTGTGTAACTGGTGTGTATCTGGTGTGTAACAGTGTGTAACTGTGTGTAACTGGTGTGTAACTGGTGTGTAACTGGTGTGTATCTGGTGTGTAACTGATATGTATCTGGTGTGTATCTGGTGTGTAACTGGTGTGTTACTGGTGTGTAAGTGTGTGTAACTGGTGTTTAACTGGTGTGTAACTGGTGTGTATCTGGTGTGTAACTGGTGTGTAACTGGTGTGTATCTGGTGTGTAACTTGTGTGTATCTGGTGTGTAACTGGTGAGTAACTGGTGTGTATCTGGTGTGTAACTGGTGTGTAACTGGTGTCTATCTGGTGTGTAACTGGTGTGTAACTGATGTGTATCTGGTGTGTAACTGGTGTGTAACTGTGTGTATCTGGTTTGTAACTGGTGTGTAACTGTGTGTAACTGTGTGTAACAGTGTGTAACTGTGTGTAACTGGTGTGTAACTGGTGTGTTACTAGTGTGTAACTGTGTGTAACTGGTGTGTATCTGGTGTGTAACTGGTGTGTAACTGGTGTGTTACTGGTATTTAAGTGTGTGTAACTAGTGTGTAACTGGTGTGTAACTGGTGTGTAACTGTGTGTAACACTGTGTAACTGTGTAACTGGTGTGTTACTAGTGTGTAACCGTGTGCAACTGTGTGTAACAGTGTGTAATTGTGTGTAACTGGTGTGTAACTGGTGTGTATCTGGTGTGTAACTGGTGTGTAACTGGTTTGTATCTGGTGTGTAACTGGTGTGTAACTGGTGTGTATCTGATGTGCATCTGGTGTGTAACTGGTGTGTATCTGGTGTGTACCTGGTGTGTATCTGGTGGGTAACTGGTGTGTATCTGGTGTTTAACTGGTGTGTAACTGGTGTCTATCTGGTGTGTAACTGGTGTGTAACTGGTGTGCAACTGGTGTGTATCTGGTGTGTAACTGGTGTGTTACTAGTGTGTAACTGTGTGTAACAGTGTGTAACTGTGTGTAACTGGTGTGTAACTGGTGTGTATCTGGTGTGTAACTGGTGTCTAACTGGTGTGTATCTGGTGTGTTACTAGTGTGTAACTGTGTGTAACAGTGTGTAACTGTGTGTAACTGGTGTGTAACAGTGTGTATCTGGTGTGTAACTGGTGTGTATCTGGTGTGTATCTGGTGTGTAACTGGTGTGTATCTGGTGTGTAAGTATGTGTAATTGGTGTGTATCTGGTGTGTAACTGGTGTGTAACTGGTGTGTAACTGGTGTGTAACTGGTGTGTATCTGGTGTGTAAGTATGTGTAACTGGTGTGTATCAGGTGTGTAACTGGTGTGTAACTGGTGTGTAACTGGTGTGTAACAGTGTGTATCTGGTGTGTAACTGGTGTGTATCTGGTGTGTAACTGTTGGTATCTGGTGTGTATCTGGTGTGTATCTGGTTTGTATCTGGTGTGTAACTAGTGTGTATCTGGTGTGTAACTGGTGTGTTACTGGTGTGTAAGTGTGTTAAACTGGTGTGTAACTGGTGTGTAACTGGTGTGTATCTGGTATGTAACTGGTGTGTATCTGGTGTGTAACTGGTGAGTAACTGGTGTGTATCTGGTGTGTAACTGGTGTGTAACTGGTGTGTATCTGGTGTGTAACTGGTGTGTAACTGATGTGTAACTGATGTGTATCTGGTGTGTAACTGGTGTGTAACTCTGTGTAACTGGTGTGTAACTGTGTGTAACTGGTGTTTAACTCTGTGTAACTGGTGTGTAACTGGTGTGTATCTGGTGTGTAACTGGTGTGTAACTGGTGTGTTACTGTGTGTAACTGTGTGTAACAGTTTGTAACTCAGTGTAACTGGTGTGTAACTGTGTGTAACTGCTGTGTAACTGTTTGTAACTGGTGTGTATCTGGTGTGTAACTGTGTGTAACTGTGTGTACCTGGTGTGTTACTAGTGTGTAACAGTGTGTAACTGGTTTGTAACAGTGTGTAACTGTGTGTATCTGGTTTGTAACTGGTATGTATCTGGTGTGTAACTGGTGTGTATCTGGTGTGTAAGTATGTGTAACTGGTGTGTAACTGGTGTGTATCTGGTGTGTAACTGGTATGTAACTGGTGGGTATCTGGTGTGTATCTGGTGTGTAACTGGTGAGTAACTGGTGTGTATCTGGTGTGTAACTGGTGTGTAACTGGTGTGTATCTGGTGTGTAACTGGTGTGTAACTGGTGTGTAACTGATGTGTATCTGGTGTGTAACTGGTGTGTAACTCTGTGTAACTGGTGTGTAACTGTGTGTAACTGGTGTTTAACTCTGTGTAACTGGTGTGTAACTGGTGTGTATCTGGTGTGTAACTGGTGTGTAACTGGTGTGTTACTGTGTGTAACTGTGTGTAACAGTTTGTAACTCAGTGTAACTGGTGTGTAACTGTGTGTAACTGGTGTGTAACTGTGTGTAACTGGTGTGTACCTGGTGTGTAACTGGTTTGTAACAGTGTGTAACTGTGTGTATCTGGTGTGTAACTGGTATGTATCTGGTGTGTAACTGGTGTGTATCTGGTGTGTAAGTATGTGTAACTGGTGTGTAACTGGTGTGTATCTGGTGTGTAACTGGTGTGTAACTGGTGTGTATCTGGTGTGTAACTGGTGTGTATCTGGTGTGTAACTGGTGTGTAACTGTTGTGTAATTGTGTGTAACTGGTGTGTAAATGTGTGTAACAGTGTGTAACAGTGTGTAACTGGTGTGTAACTGGTGTGTATCTGGTGTGTAACTGGTGTGTAACTGGTGTGCATTTGGTGTGTAACTGGTGTGTAACTGTGTGTAATTGTGTGTAACAGTGTGTAACTGTGTGTAATTGTGTGTAACTGGTGTGTAACTGGTGTTTATCTGGTGTGTAACTGTGTGTAACTGGTGTGTAACTGGTGTGTATCTGGTGTGTAACTGGTGTGTATCTGGTGTGTAACTGGTGTGTTACTGGTGTGTAAGTGTGTTAAACTGGTGTGTAACTGGTGTGTAACTGTTGTGTATCTGGTGTGTAACTGGTGTGTAACTGGTGTGTATCTGGTGTGTAACTGTTGTGTATCTGGTGTGTAACTGGTGTGTAACTGGTGTGTAACTGGTGTGTAACTCTGTGTAACTGGTGTGTAACTGGTGTGTAACTGGTGTGTATCTGGTGTGTAACTGTGCGTAACTGGTGTGTATCTGGTGTGTAACTGGTGTGTAACTGGTGTGTATCTGGTGTGTAACTGGTGTGTATCTGGTGTGTATCTGGTGTGTTACTGTTGTGTATCTTGTGTGTAACTGGTGTGCAACTGGTGTGTATCTGGTGTGTAACTGGTGTGTAACTGGTGTGTATCTGGTGTGTAACTGGTGTGTATCTTGTGTGTAACTGGTGTGCAACTGGTGTGTATCTGGTGTGTAACTGGTGTGTAACTGTGTGTAACTGGTGTGTAAATATGTGTATCTGGTGTGTAAGTATGTGTAACTGGTGTGTAACTGGTGTGTAACTGGTGGGTATCTGGTGTGTATCTGGTGTGTAACTGGTGTGTAACTGTATGTAACTGGTGTGTTACTAGTGTGTAACTGTGTGTAACTGTGTATAACAATGTGTAACTGTGTGTAACTGTGTGTAACTGGTGTGTATCTGGTGTGTAACTGGTGTGTATCTGGTGTGTTACTAGTGTGTAATTGTGTGTAACTGGTGTGCATCTGGTGTGTAACTGGTGTGTAACTGTGTGTTACTGTGTGTAATTGTGTGTAACTGGTGTGTAACTGTATGTAACTGGTGTGTTACTAGTGTGTAACTGTGTATAACAGTGTGTAACTGTGTGTAACTGGTGAGCATCTGGTGTGTAACTGGTGGGTTACTGTGTGTAACTGTGTGTTACTGTGAGTAACAGTGTGTAACGTGTGTAACTGTGTGTAACTGGTGTGTAACTGGTGTGTAACAGTGTGTAACTGTGTGTAACTGGTGTGTAACTGGTGTGTAACTGGTGTGTATCTGGTGTGTATCTGGTGTGTAAGTGTGTGTAACTGGTGTGTAACTGGTGTGTAACTGGTGTGTAACTGGTGTGTATCTGTGAGTAACTGGTGTGTAACTGGTGTGTAACTGGTGTGTATCTGGTGTGTAACTGGTGTGTAACTGGTGTGTATCTGGTGTGTAACTGGTGTGTAACTGGTGTGTAACTGGTTGTAACTGGTGTGTAACTGGTGTGTAAATGTGTGTAACAGTGTGTAACTGGTGTGTAACTGGTGTGTTACTAGTGTGTAACTGTGTGTAACAGTGTGTAACTGTGTGTAACTGGTGTGTATCTGGTGTGTAACTGGTGTGTAACTGGTGTGAATCTGGTGTGTTACTAGTGTGTAATTGTGTGTAACTGGTGTGCATCTGGTGTGTAACTGGTGTGTAACTGTGTGTTACTGTGTGTAATTGTGTGTAACTGGTGTGTATCTGGTGTGTAACTGGTGTGTAACTGGTGTGTAACTGATGTGTATCTGATGTGAAACTGGTGTGTCTGGTGTGTATCTGGTGTGTAACTGGTGTGTATCTGGTGTGTAAGTGTGTGTAACTGGTGTGTAACTGGTGTGTATCTGGTGTGTAACTGGTGTGTAACTGGTGTGTTACTGTGTGTAACTGTGTGTAACTATGTGTAACAGTGTGTAACTGTGTAACTGGTGTGTAACTGTGTGTAACTGATGTGTATCTGGTGTGTAACTGTGTGTAACTGGTGTGTAACTGTATGTAACTGGTGTGTTAATAGTGTGTAACTGTGTGTAACTGTGTATAACAGTGTGTAACTGTGTGTAACTGGTGAGCATCTGGTGTGTAACTGGTGTGTTACTGTGTGTAACTGTGTGTTACTGTGAGTAACAGTGTGTAACGTGTGTAACTGTGTGTAACTGGTGTGTATCTGGTGTGTAACAGTGTGTAACTGTGTGTAACTGGTGTGTAACTGGTGTGTATCTGTTGTGTATCTGGTGTGTAAGTGTGTGTAACTGGTGTGTAACTGGTGTGTATCTGTGAGTAACTGGTGTGTAACTGGTGTGTAACTGGTGTGTAACTGGTGTGTATCTGGTGTGTAACTGGTGTGTAACTGGTGTGTAACTGTTTGTTACTGTGTGCAATAGTGTGTAACTGGTGTGTAACTGTGTGTAACTGGTGTGTATCTGGTGTGTAACTGGTGTGTAACTGTTGTGTAACTGGTGTGTAACTGGTGTGTATCTGGTGTGTCTCTGGTGTGTATCTGGTGTGTATCTGGTGTGTAAGTGTGTGTAACTGGTGTGTAACTGGTGTGTAACTGGTGTGTATCTGGTGTGTAACTGGTGTGTAACTGGTGTGTTACTGTGTGTAACTGTGTGTAACAGTGTGTAACTGTGTAACTGGTGTGTAACTGTGTGTAACTGATGTGTATCTGGTGTGTAACTGTGTGTAACTGGTGTGTAACTGTATGTAACTGGTGTGTTACTAGTGTGTAACTGTGTGTAACTGTGTATAACAGTGTGTAACTGTGTGTAACTGGTGAGCATCTGGTGTGTAACTGGTGGGTTACTGTGTGTAACTGTGTGTTACTGTGAGTAACAGTGTGTAACGTGTGTAACTGTGTGTAACTGGTGTGTAACTGGTGTGTATCTGGTGTGTAACAGTGTGTAACTGTGTGTAACTGGTGTGTAACTGGTGTGTTACTGTGTGTAACTGTGTGTTACTGTGAGTAACAGTGTGTAACGTGTGTAACAGTGTGTAACTGTGTGTAACTGGTGTGTAACTGGTGTGTATCTGGTGTGTAACTGGTGTGTAACTGGTGTGTATCTGGTGTGTAACTGGTGTGTAACTGGTGTGTAACTGTTTGTAACTGGTGTGTAACTGGTGTGTAACTGTTTGTAACTGGTGTGTAACTGGTGTGTATCTGGTGCGTAACTGGTGTGTATATGGTGTGTAACTGGTGTGTATCTGGTGTGTAACTGGTGTGTAACTGGTGTGTAACTGTTTGTAACTGGTGTGTAACTGGTCTGTAACTGTGTGTAAATGTGTGTAACAGTGTGTAACTGGTGTGTAACTGGTGTGTTACTAGTGTGTAACTGTGTGTAACAGTGTGTAACAGTGTGTAACAGTGTGTAACTGTGTGTAACTGGTGTGTATCTGGTGTGTAACTGGTGTGTAACTGGTGTGTATCTGGTGTGTTACTAGTGTGTAATTGTATGTAACTGGTGTGCATCTGGTGTGTAACTGGTGTGTAACTGTGTGTTACTGTGTGTAATTGTGTGTAACTGGTGTGTAACTGTGTGTAACTGGTGTGTATCTGGTGTGTATCTGGTGTGTAACTGGTGTGTTACTGTGTGTAACTGTGTGTAACAGTGTGTAACTGTGTAACTGGTGTGTAACTGTGTGTAACTGATGTGTAACTGTGTGTATCTGGTGTGTAACTGGTGTGTATCTGGTGTGTTACTAGTGTGTAACTGTGTGTAACTGGTGAGCATCTGGTGTGTATCTGGTGTGTAACAGTGTGTATCTGGTGTATAACTGGTGTGTATCTGGTGTGTATCTGGTGTGTAACTAGTGTGTATCTGGTGTGTAAGTATGTGTAACTGGTGTGTAACTGGTGTGTAACTGGTGTGTATCTGGTGTGTAACTGGTGGGTATCTGGTGTGTATCTGGTGTGTAACTGGTGTGTATCTGTTGGGTAACTGGTGTGTATCTGGTGTGTATCTGGTGTGTAACTGGTGTGTATCTGGTGTGTAACTGGTGAGTAACTGGTGTGTATATGGTGTGTAACTGGTGTGTAAGTGGTGTGTAACTGGTGTGCATTTGGTGTGTAACTGGTGTGTAACTGTGTGTTACTGTGTGTAATTGTGTGTAACAGTGTGTAACAGTGTGTAACTGTGTGTAATTGTGTGTAACTGGTGTGTATCTGGTGTGTAACAGTGTGTAACTGTGTGTAACTGGTGTGTAACTGGTGTGTATCTGGTGTGTAACTGATATGTATCTGGTGTGTATCTGGTGTGTAACTGGTGTGTTACTGGTGTGTAAGTGTGTGTAACTGGTGTTTAACTGGTGTGTAACTGGTGTGTATCTGGTGTGTAACTGGTGTGTAACTGGTGTGTATCTGGTGTGTAACTTGTGTGTATCTGGTGTGTAACTGGTGAGTAACTGGTGTGTATCTGGTGTGTAACTGGTGTGTAACTGGTGTCTATCTGGTGTGTAACTGGTGTGTAACTGATGTGTATATGGTGTGTAACTGGTGTGTAACTGTGTGTATCTGGTGTGTAACTGGTGTGTAACTGTGTGTAACTGTGTGTAACAGTGTGTAACTGTGTGTAACTGGTGTGTAACTGGTGTGTTACTAGTGTGTAACTGTGTGTAACTGGTGTGTATCTGGTGTGTAACTGGTGTGTAACTGGTGTGTTACTGGTGTGTAAGTGTGTGTAACTGGTGTGTAACTGGTGTGTAACTGGTGTGTAACTGTGTGTAACACTGTGTAACTGTGTAACTGGTGTGTTACTAGTGTGTAACCGTGTGCAACTGTGTGTAACAGTGTGTAATTGTGTGTAACTGGTGTGTAACTGGTGTGTATCTGGTGTGTAACAGTGTGTAACTGTGTGTAACTGGTGTGTAACTGGTGTGTAACTGGTGTGTATCTGGTGTGTAACTGATATGTATCTGGTGTGTATCTGGTGTGTAACTGGTGTGTTACTGGTGTGTAAGTGTGTGTAACTGGTGTTTAACTGGTGTGTAACTGGTGTGTATCTGGTGTGTAACTGGTGTGTAACTGGTGTGTATCTGGTGTGTAACTTGTGTGTATCTGGTGTGTAACTGGTGAGTAACTGGTGTGTATCTGGTGTGTAACTGGTGTGTAACTGGTGTCTATCTGGTGTGTAACTGGTGTGTAACTGATGTGTATCTGGTGTGTAACTGGTGTGTAACTGTGTGTATCTGGTGTGTAACTGGTGTGTAACTGTGTGTAACTGTGTGTAACAGTGTGTAACTGTGTGTAACTGGTGTGTAACTGGTGTGTTACTAGTGTGTAACTGTGTGTAACTGGTGTGTATCTGGTGTGTAACTGGTGTGTAACTGGTGTGTTACTGGTGTGTAAGTGTGTGTAACTGGTGTGTAACTGGTGTGTAACTGGTGTGTAACTGTGTGTAACACTGTGTAACTGGTGTGTTACTAGTGTGTAACCGTGTGCAACTGTGTGTAACAGTGTGTAATTGTGTGTAACTGGTGTGTAACTGGTGTGTATCTGGTGTGTAACTGGTGTGTAACTGGTTTGTATCTGGTGTGTAACTGGTGTGTAACTGGTGTGTATCTGATGTGCATCTGGTGTGTAACTGGTGTGTATCTGGTGTGTACCTGGTGTGTATCTGGTGGGTAACTGGTGTGTAACTGGTGTCTATCTGGTGTGTAACTGGTGTGTAACTGGTGTGCAACTGGTGTGTATCTGGTGTGTAACTGGTGTGTTACTAGTGTGTAACTGTGTGTAACAGTGTGTAACTGTGTGTAACTGGTGTGTAACTGGTGTGTATCTGGTGTGTAACTGGTGTCTAACTGGTGTGTATCTGGTGTGTTACTAGTGTGTAACTGTGTGTAACAGTGTGTAACTGTGTGTAACTGGTGTGTAACAGTGTGTATCTGGTGTGTAACTGGTGTGTATCTGGTGTGTATCTGGTGTGTAACTGGTGTGTATCTGGTGTGTAAGTATGTGTAATTGGTGTGTATCTGGTGTGTAACTGGTGTGTAACTGGTGTGTAACTGGTGTGTAACTGGTGTGTATCTGGTGTGTAAGTATGTGTAACTGGTGTGTATCTGGTGTGTAACTGGTGTGTAACTGGTGTGTAACAGTGTGTATCTGGTGTGTAACTGGTGTGTATCTGGTGTGTAACTGTTGGTATCTGGTGTGTATCTGGTGTGTATCTGGTTTGTATCTGGTGTGTAACTGGTGTGTATCTGGTGTGTAACTGGTGTGTTACTGGTGTGTAAGTGTGTTAAACTGGTGTGTAACTGGTGTGTAACTGGTGTGTATCTGGTATGTAACTGGTGTGTATCTGGTGTGTAACTGGTGTGTATCTGGCGTGTAACTGGTGTGTATCTGGTGTGTAACTGGTGTGTAACTGGTGTGTAATTGTGTGTAACTGGTGTGTAAATGTGTGTAACAGTGTGTAACAGTGTGTAACTGGTGTGTAACTGTGTGTTACTGGTGTGTAAGTGTGTTAAACTGGTGTGTAACTGGTGTGTATCTGGTGTGTAACTGGTGTGTAACTGGTGTGTATCTGGTGTGTAACTGGTGTGTATCTGGTATGTAACTGGTGTGTATCTGGTGTGTAACTGGTGAGTAACTGGTGTGTATCTGGTGTGTAACTGGTGTGTAACTGGTGTGTATCTGGTGTGTAACTGGTGTGTAACTGATGTGTATCTGGTGTGTAACTGGTGTGTAACTCTGTGTAACTGGTGTGTAACTGTGTGTAACTGGTGTTTAACTCTGTGTAACTGGTGTGTAACTGGTGTGTATCTGGTGTGTAACTGGTGTGTAACTGGTGTGTTACTGTGTGTAACTGTGTGTAACAGTTTGTAACTCAGTGTAACTGGTGTGTAACTGTGTGTAACTGGTGTGTAACTGTGTGTAACTGGTGTGTACCTGGTGTGTAACTGGTTTGTAACAGTGTGTAACTGTGTGTATCTGGTGTGTAACTGGTATGTATCTGGTGTGTAACTGGTATGTATCTGGTGTGTAAGTATGTGTAACTGGTGTGTAACTGGTGTGTAACTGGTGTGTATCTGGTGTGTAACTGGTGTGTATCTGGTGTGTAACTGGTGTGTAACTGTTGTGTAATTGTGTGTAACTGGTGTGTAAATGTGTGTAACAGTGTGTAACAGTGTGTAACTGGTGTGTAACTGTGTGTATCTGGTGTGTAACTGGTGTGTATCTGGTGTGTAACTGGTGTGTAACTGGTGTGCATTTGGTGTGTAACTGGTGTGTAACTGTGTGTAATTGTGTGTAACTGGTGTGTAACTGGTGTTTATCTGGTGTGTAACTGTGTGTAACTGGTGTGTAACTGGTGTGTATCTGGTGTGTAACTGGTGTGTATCTGGTGTGTAACTGGTGTGTTACTGGTGTGTAAGTGTGTTAAACTGGTGTGTAACTGGTGTGTAACTGTTGTGTATCTGGTGTGTAACTGGTGTGTAACTGGTGTGTATCTGGTGTGTATCTGGTGTGTAACTGGTGTGTATCTGGTGTGTAACTGGTGTGTATCTGGTGTGTAACTGGTGAGTAACTGGTGTGTAACTGATGTGTATCTGGTGTGTAACTCTGTGTAACTGGTGTGTAACTGGTGTGTAACTGGTGTGTATCTGGTGTGTAACTGTGCGTAACTGGTGTGTATCTGGTGTGTAACTGGTGTGTAACTGGTGTGTATCTGGTGTGTAACTGGTGTGTATCTGGTGTGTATCTGGTGTGTTACTGTTGTGTATCTTGTGTGTAACTGGTGTGCAACTGGTGTGTATATGGTGTGTAACTGTGCGTAACTGGTGTGTATCTGGTGTGTAACTGGTGTGTAACTGGTGTGTATCTGGTGTGTAACTGTGCGTAACTGGTGTGTATCTGGTGTGTAACTGGTGTGTAACTGGTGTGTATCTGGTGTGTAACTGGTGTGTAACTGGTGTGTATCTGGTGTGTAACTGGTGTGTATCTTGTGTGTAACTGGTGTGCAACTGGTGTGTATATGGTGTGTAATTGTGTGTAACTGGTGTGCATCTGGTGTGTAACTGGTGTGTAACTGTGTGTTACTGTGTGTAATTGTGTGTAACTGGTGTGTAACTGTGTGTAACTGGTGTGTATCTGGTGTGTATCTGGTGTGTAACTGGTGTGTTACTGTGTGTAACTGTGTGTAACAGTGTGTAACTGTGTAACTGGTGTGTAACTGTGTGTAACTGATGTGTATCTGGTGTGTAACTGTGTGTAACTGGTGTGTAACTGTGTGTATCTGGTGTGTAACTGGTGTGTATCTGGTGTGTTACTAGTGTGTAACTGTGTGTAACTGGTGAGCATCTGGTGTGTATCTGGTGTGTAACAGTGTGTATCTGGTGTATAACTGGTGTGTATCTGGTGTGTATCTGGTGTGTAACTAGTGTGTATCTGGTGTGTAAGTATGTGTAACTGGTGTGTAACTGGTGTGTAACTGATGTGTATCTGGTGTGTAACTGGTGGGTATCTGGTGTGTATCTGGTGTGTAACTGGTGTGTATCTGTTGGGTAACTGGTGTGTATCTGGTGTGTATCTGGTGTGTAACTGGTGTGTATCTGGTGTGTAACTGGTGAGTAACTGGTGTGTATATGGTGTGTAACTGGTGTGTAAGTGGTGTGTAACTGGTGTGCATTTGGTGTGTAACTGGTGTGTAACTGTGTGTTACTGTGTGTAATTGTGTGTAACAGTGTGTAACAGTGTGTAACTGTGTGTAATTGTGTGTAACTGGTGTGTATCTGGTGTGTAACAGTGTGTAACTGTGTGTAACTGGTGTGTAACTGGTGTGTAACTGGTGTGTATCTGGTGTGTAACTGATATGTATCTGGTGTGTATCTGGTGTGTAACTGGTGTGTTACTGGTGTGTAAGTGTGTGTAACTGGTGTTTAACTGGTGTGTAACTGGTGTGTATCTGGTGTGTAACTGGTGTGTAACTGGTGTGTATCTGGTGTGTAACTTGTGTGTATCTGGTGTGTAACTGGTGAGTAACTGGTGTGTATCTGGTGTGTAACTGGTGTGTAACTGGTGTCTATCTGGTGTGTAACTGGTGTGTAACTGATGTGTATCTGGTGTGTAACTGGTGTGTAACTGTGTGTATCTGGTGTGTAACTGGTGTGTAACTGTGTGTAACTGTGTGTAACAGTGTGTAACTGTGTGTAACTGGTGTGTTACTAGTGTGTAACTGTGTGTAACTGGTGTGTATCTGGTGTGTAACTGGTGTGTAACTGGTGTGTTACTGGTATTTAAGTGTGTGTAACTAGTGTGTAACTGGTGTGTAACTGGTGTGTAACTGTGTGTAACACTGTGTAACTGTGTAACTGGTGTGTTACTAGTGTGTATCTGGTGTGTAACTGGTGTGTAACTGGTTTGTATCTGGTGTGTAACTGGTGTGTAACTGGTGTGTATCTGATGTGCATCTGGTGTGTAACTGGTGTGTATCTGGTGTGTACCTGGTGTGTATCTGGTGGGTAACTGGTGTGTATCTGGTGTTTAACTGGTGTGTAACTGGTGTCTATCTGGTGTGTAACTGGTGTGTAACTGGTGTGCAACTGGTGTGTATCTGGTTTGTAACTGGTGTGTTACTAGTGTGTAACTGTGTGTAACAGTGTGTAACTGTGTGTAACTGGTGTGTAACTGGTGTGTATCTGGTGTGTAACTGGTGTCTAACTGGTGTGTATCTGGTGTGTTACTAGTGTGTAACTGTGTGTAACAGTGTGTAACTGTGTGTAACTGGTGTGTAACAGTGTGTATCTGGTGTGTAACTGGTGTGTATCTGGTGTGTATCTGGTGTGTAACTGGTGTGTATCTGGTGTGTAAGTATGTGTAATTGGTGTGTATCTGGTGTGTAACTGGTGTGTAACTGGTGTGTAACTGGTGTGTAACTGGTGTGTATCTGGTGTGTAAGTATGTGTAACTGGTGTGTATCAGGTGTGTAACTGGTGTGTAACTGGTGTGTAACTGGTGTGTAACAGTGTGTATCTGGTGTGTAACTGGTGTGTATCTGGTGTGTAACTGTTGGTATCTGGTGTGTATCTGGTGTGTATCTGGTTTGTATCTGGTGTGTAACTAGTGTGTATCTGGTGTGTAACTGGTGTGTTACTGGTGTGTAAGTGTGTTAAACTGGTGTGTAACTGGTGTGTAACTGGTGTGTATCTGGTATGTAACTGGTGTGTATCTGGTGTGTAACTGGTGAGTAACTGGTGTGTATCTGGTGTGTAACTGGTGTGTAACTGGTGTGTATCTGGTGTGTAACTGGTGTGTAACTGATGTGTAACTGATGTGTATCTGGTGTGTAACTGGTGTGTAACTGTGTGTAACTGGTGTTTAACTCTGTGTAACTGGTGTGTAACTGGTGTGTATCTGGTGTGTAACTGGTGTGTAACTGGTGTGTTACTGTGTGTAACTGTGTGTAACAGTTTGTAACTCAGTGTAACTGGTGTGTAACTGTGTGTAACTGCTGTGTAACTGTTTGTAACTGGTGTGTATCTGGTGTGTAACTGTGTGTAACTGTGTGTACCTGGTGTGTTACTAGTGTGTAACAGTGTGTAACTGGTTTGTAACAGTGTGTAACTGTGTGTATCTGGTTTGTAACTGGTATGTATCTGGTGTGTAACTGGTGTGTATCTGGTGTGTAAGTATGTGTAACTGGTGTGTAACTGGTGTGTATCTGGTGTGTAACTGGTATGTAACTGGTGGGTATCTGGTGTGTATCTGGTGTGTAACTGGTGAGTAACTGGTGTGTATCTGGTGTGTAACTGGTGTGTAACTGGTGTGTATCTGGTGTGTAACTGGTGTGTAACTGGTGTGTAACTGATGTGTATCTGGTGTGTAACTGGTGTGTAACTCTGTGTAACTGGTGTGTAACTGTGTGTAACTGGTGTTTAACTCTGTGTAACTGGTGTGTAACTGGTGTGTATCTGGTGTGTAACTGGTGTGTAACTGGTGTGTTACTGTGTGTAACTGTGTGTAACAGTTTGTAACTCAGTGTAACTGGTGTGTAACTGTGTGTAACTGGTGTGTAACTGTGTGTAACTGGTGTGTACCTGGTGTGTAACTGGTTTGTAACAGTGTGTAACTGTGTGTATCTGGTGTGTAACTGGTATGTATCTGGTGTGTAACTGGTGTGTATCTGGTGTGTAAGTATGTGTAACTGGTGTGTAACTGGTGTGTATCTGGTGTGTAACTGGTGTGTAACTGGTGTGTATCTGGTGTGTAACTGGTGTGTATCTGGTGTGTAACTGGTGTGTAACTGTTGTGTAATTGTGTGTAACTGGTGTGTAAATGTGTGTAACAGTGTGTAACAGTGTGTAACTGGTGTGTAACTGGTGTGTATCTGGTGTGTAACTGGTGTGTAACTGGTGTGCATTTGGTGTGTAACTGGTGTGTAACTGTGTGTAATTGTGTGTAACAGTGTGTAACTGTGTGTAATTGTGTGTAACTGGTGTGTAACTGGTGTTTATCTGGTGTGTAACTGTGTGTAACTGGTGTGTAACTGGTGTGTATCTGGTGTGTAACTGGTGTGTATCTGGTGTGTAACTGGTGTGTTACTGGTGTGTAAGTGTGTTAAACTGGTGTGTAACTGGTGTGTAACTGTTGTGTATCTGGTGTGTAACTGGTGTGTAACTGGTGTGTATCTGGTGTGTATCTGGTGTGTAACTGGTGTGTATCTGGTGTGTAACTGGTGTGTATCTGGTGTGTAACTGGTGAGTAACTGGTGTGTAACTGATGTGTATGTGGTGTGTAACTGGTGTGTAACTCTGTGTAACTGGTGTGTAACTGGTGTGTAACTGGTGTGTATCTGGTGTGTAACTGTGCGTAAATGGTGTGTATCTGGTGTGTAACTGGTGTGTAACTGGTGTGTATCTGGTGTGTAACTGGTGTGTATCTGGTGTGTTACTGTTGTGTATCTTGTGTGTAACTGGTGTGCAACTGGTGTGTATCTGGTGTGTAACTGGTGTGTAACTGGTGTGTATCTGGTGTGTAACTGGTGTGTATCTTGTGTGTAACTGGTGTGCAACTGGTGTGTATCTGGTGTGTAACTGGTGTGTAACTGTGTGTAACTGGTGTGTAAATATGTGTATCTGGTGTGTAAGTATGTGTAACTGGTGTGTATCTGGTGTGTAACTGGTGTGTAACTGGTGGGTATCTGGTGTGTATCTGGTGTGTAACTGGTGTGTAACTGTATGTAACTGGTGTGTTACTAGTGTGTAACTGTGTGTAACTGTGTATAACAATGTGTAACTGTGTGTAACTGTGTGTAACTGGTGTGTATCTGGTGTGTAACTGGTGTGTAACTGGTGTGTATCTGGTGTGTTACTAGTGTGTAATTGTGTGTAACTGGTGTGCATCTGGTGTGTAACTGGTGTGTAACTGTGTGTTACTGTGTGTAATTGTGTGTAACTGGTGTGTAACTGTATGTAACTGGTGTGTTACTAGTGTGTAACTGTGTGTAACTGTGTATAACAGTGTGTAACTGTGTGTAACTGGTGAGCATCTGGTGTGTAACTGGTGGGTTACTGTGTGTAACTGTGTGTTACTGTGAGTAACAGTGTGTAACGTGTGTAACTGTGTGTAACTGGTGTGTAACTGGTGTGTAACAGTGTGTAACTGTGTGTAACTGGTGTGTAACTGGTGTGTAACTGGTGTGTATCTGGTGTGTATCTGGTGTGTAAGTGTGTGTAACTGGTGTGTAACTGGTGTGTAACTGGTGTGTAACTGGTGTGTATCTGTGAGTAACTGGTGTGTAACTGGTGTGTAACTGGTGTGTATCTGGTGTGTAACTGGTGTGTAACTGGTGTGTATCTGGTGTGTAACTGGTGTGTAACTGGTGTGTAACTGGTTGTAACTGGTGTGTAACTGGTGTGTAAATGTGTGTAACAGTGTGTAACTGGTGTGTAACTGGTGTGTTACTAGTGTGTAACTGTGTGTAACTGGTGTGTATCTGGTGTGTAACTGGTGTGTAACTGGTGTGTATCTGGTGTGTTACTAGTGTGTAATTGTGTGTAACTGGTGTGCATCTGGTGTGTAACTGGTGTGTAACTGTGTGTTACTGTGTGTAATTGTGTGTAACTGGTGTGTATCTGGTGTGTAACTGGTGTGTAACTGGTGTGTAACTGATGTGTATCTGATGTGAAACTGGTGTGTCTGGTGTGTATCTGGTGTGTAACTGGTGTGTATCTGGTGTGTAAGTGTGTGTAACTGGTGTGTAACTGGTGTGTATCTGGTGTGTAACTGGTGTGTTACTGTGTGTAACTGTGTGTAACTATGTGTAACAGTGTGTAACTGTGTAACTGGTGTGTAACTGTGTGTAACTGATGTGTATCTGGTGTGTAACTGTGTGTAACTGGTGTGTAACTGTATGTAACTGGTGTGTTAATAGTGTGTAACTGTGTGTAACTGTGTATAACAGTGTGTAACTGTGTGTAACTGGTGAGCATCTGGTGTGTAACTGGTGTGTTACTGTGTGTAACTGTGTGTTACTGTGAGTAACAGTGTGTAACGTGTGTAACTGTGTGTAACTGGTGTGTATCTGGTGTGTAACAGTGTGTAACTGTGTGTAACTGGTGTGTAACTGGTGTGTATCTGTTGTGTATCTGGTGTGTAAGTGTGTGTAACTGGTGTGTAACTGGTGTGTATCTGTGAGTAACTGGTGTGTAACTGGTGTGTAACTGGTGTGTAACTGGTGTGTATCTGGTGTGTAACTGGTGTGTAACTGGTGTGTAACTGTTTGTTACTGTGTGCAATAGTGTGTAACTGGTGTGTAACTGTGTGTAACTGGTGTGTATCTGGTGTGTAACTGGTGTGTAACTGTTGTGTAACTGGTGTGTAACTGGTGTGTATCTGGTGTGTCTCTGGTGTGTATCTGGTGTGTATCTGGTGTGTAAGTGTGTGTAACTGGTGTGTAACTGGTGTGTAACTGGTGTGTATCTGGTGTGTAACTGGTGTGTAACTGGTGTGTTACTGTGTGTAACTGTGTGTAACTGTGTGTAACAGTGTGTAACTGTGTAACTGGTGTGTAACTGTGTGTAACTGATGTGTATCTGGTGTGTAACTGTGTGTAACTGGTGTGTAACTGTATGTAACTGGTGTGTTACTAGTGTGTAACTGTGTGTAACTGTGTATAACAGTGTGTAACTGTGTGTAACTGGTGAGCATCTGGTGTGTAACTGGTGGGTTACTGTGTGTAACTGTGTGTTACTGTGAGTAACAGTGTGTAACGTGTGTAACTGTGTGTAACTGGTGTGTAACTGGTGTGTATCTGGTGTGTAACAGTGTGTAACTGTGTGTAACTGGTGTGTAACTGGTGTGTTACTGTGTGTAACTGTGTGTTACTGTGAGTAACAGTGTGTAACGTGTGTAACAGTGTGTAACTGTGTGTAACTGGTGTGTAACTGGTGTGTATCTGGTGTGTAACTGGTGTGTAACTGGTGTGTATCTGGTGTGTAACTGGTGTGTAACTGGTGTGTAACTGTTTGTAACTGGTGTGTAACTGGTGTGTAACTGTTTGTAACTGGTGTGTAACTGGTGTGTATCTGGTGCGTAACTGGTGTGTATATGGTGTGTAACTGGTGTGTAACTGGTGTGTATCTGGTGTGTAACTGGTGTGTAACTGGTGTGTAACTGTTTGTAACTGGTGTGTAACTGGTCTGTAACTGTGTGTAAATGTGTGTAACAGTGTGTAACTGGTGTGTAACTGGTGTGTTACTAGTGTGTAACTGTGTGTAACAGTGTGTAACAGTGTGTAACAGTGTGTAACTGTGTGTAACTGGTGTGTATCTGGTGTGTAACTGGTGTGTAACTGGTGTGTATCTGGTGTGTTACTAGTGTGTAATTGTATGTAACTGGTGTGCATCTGGTGTGTAACTGGTGTGTAACTGTGTGTTACTGTGTGTAATTGTGTGTAACTGGTGTGTAACTGTGTGTAACTGGTGTGTATCTGGTGTGTATCTGGTGTGTAACTGGTGTGTTACTGTGTGTAACTGTGTGTAACAGTGTGTAACTGTGTAACTGGTGTGTAACTGTGTGTAACTGATGTGTAACTGTGTGTATCTGGTGTGTAACTGGTGTGTATCTGGTGTGTTACTAGTGTGTAACTGTGTGTAACTGGTGAGCATCTGGTGTGTATCTGGTGTGTAACAGTGTGTATCTGGTGTATAACTGGTGTGTATCTGGTGTGTATCTGGTGTGTAACTAGTGTGTATCTGGTGTGTAAGTATGTGTAACTGGTGTGTAACTGGTGTGTAACTGGTGTGTATCTGGTGTGTAACTGGTGGGTATCTGGTGTGTATCTGGTGTGTAACTGGTGTGTATCTGTTGGGTAACTGGTGTGTATCTGGTGTGTATCTGGTGTGTAACTGGTGTGTATCTGGTGTGTAACTGGTGAGTAACTGGTGTGTATATGGTGTGTAACTGGTGTGTAAGTGGTGTGTAACTGGTGTGCATTTGGTGTGTAACTGGTGTGTAACTGTGTGTTACTGTGTGTAATTGTGTGTAACAGTGTGTAACAGTGTGTAACTGTGTGTAATTGTGTGTAACTGGTGTGTATCTGGTGTGTAACAGTGTGTAACTGTGTGTAACTGGTGTGTAACTGGTGTGTAACTGGTGTGTATCTGGTGTGTAACTGATATGTATCTGGTGTGTATCTGGTGTGTAACTGGTGTGTTACTGGTGTGTAAGTGTGTGTAACTGGTGTTTAACTTGTGTGTAACTGGTGTGTATCTGGTGTGTAACTGGTGTGTAACTGGTGTGTATCTGGTGTGTAACTTGTGTGTATCTGGTGTGTAACTGGTGAGTAACTGGTGTGTATCTGGTGTGTAACTGGTGTGTAACTGGTGTCTATCTGGTGTGTAACTGGTGTGTAACTGATGTGTATATGGTGTGTAACTGGTGTGTAACTGTGTGTATCTGGTGTGTAACTGGTGTGTAACTGTGTGTAACTGTGTGTAACAGTGTGTAACTGTGTGTAACTGGTGTGTTACTAGTGTGTAACTGTGTGTAACTGGTGTGTATCTGGTGTGTAACTGGTGTGTAACTGGTGTGTTACTGGTGTGTAAGTGTGTGTAACTGGTGTGTAACTGGTGTGTAACTGGTGTGTAACTGTGTGTAACACTGTGTAACTGTGTAACTGGTGTGTTACTAGTGTGTAACCGTGTGCAACTGTGTGTAACAGTGTGTAATTGTGTGTAACTGGTGTGTAACTGGTGTGTATCTGGTGTGTAACAGTGTGTAACTGTGTGTAACTGGTGTGTAACTGGTGTGTAACTGGTGTGTATCTGGTGTGTAACTGATATGTATCTGGTGTGTATCTGGTGTGTAACTGGTGTGTTACTGGTGTGTAAGTGTGTGTAACTGGTGTTTAACTGGTGTGTAACTGGTGTGTATCTGGTGTGTAACTGGTGTGTAACTGGTGTGTATCTGGTGTGTAACTTGTGTGTATCTGGTGTGTAACTGGTGAGTAACTGGTGTGTATCTGGTGTGTAACTGGTGTGTAACTGGTGTCTATCTGGTGTGTAACTGGTGTGTAACTGATGTGTATCTGGTGTGTAACTGGTGTGTAACTGTGTGTATCTGGTGTGTAACTGGTGTGTAACTGTGTGTAACTGTGTGTAACAGTGTGTAACTGTGTGTAACTGGTGTGTAACTGGTGTGTTACTAGTGTGTAACTGTGTGTAACTGGTGTGTATCTGGTGTGTAACTGGTGTGTAACTGGTGTGTTACTGGTGTGTAAGTGTGTGTAACTGGTGTGTAACTGGTGTGTAACTGTGTGTAACACTGTGTAACTGGTGTGTTACTAGTGTGTAACCGTGTGCAACTGTGTGTAACAGTGTGTAATTGTGTGTAACTGGTGTGTAACTGGTGTGTATCTGGTGTGTAACTGGTGTGTAACTGGTTTGTATCTGGTGTGTAACTGGTGTGTAACTGGTGTGTATCTGATGTGCATCTGGTGTGTAACTGGTGTGTATCTGGTGTGTACCTGGTGTGTATCTGGTGGGTAACTGGTGTGTATCTGGTGTTTAACTGGTGTGTAACTGGTGTCTATCTGGTGTGTAACTGGTGTGTAACTGGTGTGCAACTGGTGTGTATCTGGTGTGTAACTGGTGTGTTACTAGTGTGTAACTGTGTGTAACAGTGTGTAACTGTGTGTAACTGGTGTGTAACTGGTGTGTATCTGGTGTGTAACTGGTGTCTAACTGGTGTGTATCTGGTGTGTTACTAGTGTGTAACTGTGTGTAACAGTGTGTAACTGTGTGTAACTGGTGTGTAACAGTGTGTATCTGGTGTGTAACTGGTGTGTATCTGGTGTGTATCTGGTGTGTAACTGGTGTGTATCTGGTGTGTAAGTATGTGTAATTGGTGTGTATCTGGTGTGTAACTGGTGTGTAACTGGTGTGTAACTGGTGTGTAACTGGTGTGTATCTGGTGTGTAAGTATGTGTAACTGGTGTGTATCTGGTGTGTAACTGGTGTGTAACAGTGTGTATCTGGTGTGTAACTGGTGTGTATCTTGTGTGTAACTGTTGGTATCTGGTGTGTATCTGGTGTGTATCTGGTTTGTATCTGGTGTGTAACTGGTGTGTATCTGGTGTGTAACTGGTGTGTTACTGGTGTGTAAGTGTGTTAAACTGGTGTGTAACTGGTGTGTAACTGGTGTGTATCTGGTATGTAACTGGTGTGTATCTGGTGTGTAACTGGTGTGTATCTGGCGTGTAACTGGTGTGTATCTGGTGTGTAACTGGTGTGTAACTGGTGTGTAATTGTGTGTAACTGGTGTGTAAATGTGTGTAACAGTGTGTAACAGTGTGTAACTGGTGTGTAACTGTGTGTTACTGGTGTGTAAGTGTGTTAAACTGGTGTGTAACTGGTGTGTATCTGGTGTGTAACTGGTGTGTAACTGGTGTGTATCTGGTGTGTAACTGGTGTGTATCTGGTATGTAACTGGTGTGTATCTGGTGTGTAACTGGTGAGTAACTGGTGTGTATCTGGTGTGTAACTGGTGTGTAACTGGTGTGTATCTGGTGTGTAACTGGTGTGTAACTGATGTGTATCTGGTGTGTAACTGGTGTGTAACTCTGTGTAACTGGTGTGTAACTGTGTGTAACTGGTGTTTAACTCTGTGTAACTGGTGTGTAACTGGTGTGTATCTGGTGTGTAACTGGTGTGTAACTGGTGTGTTACTGTGTGTAACTGTGTGTAACAGTTTGTAACTCAGTGTAACTGGTGTGTAACTGTGTGTAACTGGTGTGTAACTGTGTGTAACTGGTGTGTACCTGGTGTGTAACTGGTTTGTAACAGTGTGTAACTGTGTGTATCTGGTGTGTAACTGGTATGTATCTGGTGTGTAACTGGTATGTATCTGGTGTGTAAGTATGTGTAACTGGTGTGTAACTGGTGTGTATCTGGTGTGTAACTGGTGTGTATCTGGTGTGTAACTGGTGTGTAACTGTTGTGTAATTGTGTGTAACTGGTGTGTAAATGTGTGTAACAGTGTGTAACAGTGTGTAACTGGTGTGTAACTGTGTGTATCTGGTGTGTAACTGGTGTGTATCTGGTGTGTAACTGGTGTGTAACTGGTGTGCATTTGGTGTGTAACTGGTGTGTAACTGTGTGTAATTGTGTGTAACTGGTGTGTAACTGGTGTTTATCTGGTGTGTAACTGTGTGTAACTGGTGTGTAACTGGTGTGTATCTGGTGTGTAACTGGTGTGTATCTGGTGTGTAACTGGTGTGTTACTGGTGTGTAAGTGTGTTAAACTGGTGTGTAACTGGTGTGTAACTGTTGTGTATCTGGTGTGTAACTGGTGTGTAACTGGTGTGTATCTGGTGTGTATCTGGTGTGTAACTGGTGTGTATCTGGTGTGTAACTGGTGTGTATCTGGTGTGTAACTGGTGAGTAACTGGTGTGTAACTGGTGTGTAACTGATGTGTATCTGGTGTGTAACTCTGTGTAACTGGTGTGTAACTGGTGTGTAACTGGTGTGTATCTGGTGTGTAACTGTGCGTAACTGGTGTGTATCTGGTGTGTAACTGGTGTGTAACTGGTGTGTATCTGGTGTGTAACTGGTGTGTATCTGGTGTGTATCTGGTGTGTTACTGTTGTGTATCTTGTGTGTAACTGGTGTGCAACTGGTGTGTATCTGGTGTGTAACTGGTGTGTAACTGGTGTGTATCTGGTGTGTAACTGGTGTGTAACTGGTGTGTATCTTGTGTGTAACTGGTGTGCAACTGGTGTGTATATGGTGTGTAACTGGTGTGTAACTGGTGTGTAAATATGTGTATCTGGTGTGTAAGTATGTGTAACTGGTGTGTATCTGGTGTGTAACTGGTGTGTAACTGGTGGGTATCTGGTGTGTATCTGGTGTGTAACTGGTGTGTATCTGGTGTGTAACTGGTTTGTATCTGGTGTGTATCTGGTGTGTAACTGGTGTGTATCTGGTGTGTAACTGGTGTTTAACTGGTGTGTAACTGGTGTGTAACTGGTGTGTAACTGTGTGTAACTGGTATGTATCTGGTGTGTAACTGGTGTGTATCTGGTATGTAACTGGTGTGTAACTGGTGTGTATCTTGTGTGTATCTTGTGTGTAACTGGTGTGCAACTGGTGTGTATCTGGTGTGTAACTGGTGTGTAACTGTGTGTAACTGGTGTGTAAATATGTGTAACAGTGTGTAACAGTGTGTAACAGTGTGTAACTGTGTGTAACAGTGTGTAACTGTGTGTAACTGGTGTGTAACTGGTGTGTATCTGGTGTGTAACTGGTGTGTAACTGGTGTGTTACTAGTGTTTAACTGGTGTGCATCTGGTGTGTAACTGGTGTGTTACTGTGTGTAACAGTGTGTAACTCAGTGTAACTGTGTAACTGGTGTGTAACTGTGTGTAACTGGTGTGTATCTGGTGTGTAACTGTGTGTAACTGTGTGTAACTGGTGTGTTACTAGTGTGTAACAGTGTGTAACTGTGTGTAACTGGTTTGTAACAGTGTGTAACTGTGTGTATCTGGTGTGTAACTGGTGTGTATCTGTTGTGTAACTGGTGTGTATCTGGTGTGTAAGTATGTGTAACTGGTGTGTAACTGGTGTGTATCTGGTGTGTAACTGGTGTGTATCTGGTGTGTATCTGGTGTGTAACTGGTGTGTATCTGGAGTGTAACTGTTTGTAACTGGTGTGTAACTGGTGTGTAACTGGTGTGTAATTGTGTGTAACTGGTGTGTAAATGTGTCAGACAGCATTCTTGACAGTAGTATTTACATTAAATATACAGATATATAGAGTCCAGGGAAGTATGTGTGGATGTGAGGACTGTGAGGGCCTGCTTCAGCACCAGTTTGCAGAACCTGCACGTTCTCCCTGGGGCAGAACCTGCACGTTCTCCCTGGGGCAGAACCTGCACGTTCTCCCTGGGGCAGAACTGGGCAGAACCTGCACTTTCTCCCTGGGGCAGAACCTGCACGTTCTCCCTGGGGCAGAACTGGGCAGAACCTGCACGTTCTCCCTGGGGCAGGTGACTCCTCTCTCTTCCTCTTCTGTTGCTTCCTTTCCTCCTCTCTCTGTCTTGTGGCCTCCAGCTCCCTCTGGAAGAACTCTGTGTCCACAAAGTCCTTAAAGGGTTTCTTCTGGGCTGCTGCTGCTGCTGCTGCTCAGGGCGTCCTGAGTAAGAGACGGTGATGGTCGGAGCTGTAGGAGACGAGGTGATGGTCGGAGCTGTAGGAGACGAGGTGATGGTCGGAGCTGTAGGAGACGAGGTGATGGTCTGAGGAGGAGGCTTCACTGTGGCAGTTGTCGTGGTGACGACAGGTGTCGTGGTGACGGCAGGTGTCGTGGTGACGACAGGTGTCGTGGTGACGACAGTCGTCGTGGTGACGGCAGGTGTCGTGGTGAAGACAGTCGTCATGGTGACGACAGTTGTCGTGGTGACAACAGTGTCGTGGTCGTGGTGACGGCAGGTGTCGTGGTGACGGCAGGTGTCGTGGTGACAACAGGTGTCGTGGTCGTGGTGACGGCAGGTGTCGTGGTGACGGCAGTTGTCATGGTGACGGCAGGTGTCGTGGTGACGGCAGGTGTCGTGGTGACAACAGGTGTCGTGGTGACAACAGGTGTCGTGGTCGTGGTGACGGCAGGTGTCGTGGTGACGGCAGGTGTCGTGGTGACAACAGGTGTCGTGGTCGTGGTGACGGCAGGTGTCGTGGTGACGGCAGTTGTCATGGTGACGGCAGGTGTCGTGGTGACGGCAGGTGTCGTGGTGACAACAGGTGTCGTGGTGACAACAGGTGTCGTGGTCGTGGTGACGGCAGGTGTCGTGGTGACGGCAGGTGTCGTGGTGACAACAGGTGTCGTGGTCGTGGTGACGGCAGGTGTCGTGGTGACGGCAGGTGTCGTGGTGACGGCAGTTGTCGTGGTGACGACGGGTGTCGTGGTGACGACAGGCAGAGTTGTGGTGACGACAGTTGTCGTGGTGACGACAGGCAGAGTTGTGGTGACGACAGTTGTCGTGGTGACGGCGGGTGTCGTGGTGACGGCGGGTGTCGTGGTGACGACGGGTGTCGTGGTGACGACGGGTGTCGTGGTGACGGCAGTCGTCGTGGTGACGACAGGCAGAGTTGTGGTGACGACAGTCGTCGTGGTGACGGCAGGTGTCGTGGTGATGGCAGTTGTCGTGGTGACGGCAGGTGTCGTGGTGACGGCAGGTGTCGTGGTGATGGCAGTTGTCGTGGTGACGGCAGGTGTCGTGGTGACGGCAGGTGTCGTGGTGACGGCAGGTGTCATGGTGACGACAGTTGTCATGGTGACGACAGGCAGAGTTGTGGTGCTGCCAGAGTGTCTGTGTTTGCTCCAGCTTTTTCGGGCTGATGTTGAGTGAAGATGATGCATTTAATAATCTGATGTGATGATGATGTAATGATAAATATGTAGTTTTGTGGTCGGGTGTAGCGTGCTGTTGGCTGATTGGCTCAGGGGCAGTGGAGGGGGAGGCGGCCTGTTGTGACGACTGCGGCTGAAGCTTCACTGGAGGAGGAACTACAGAACAAAACAGATGAATGTTTTAGTGATAAGCAACACGTGAAATACAAGACATGACACACATTTAGAACCACTGCACTGGCTGTCAAACTACAGTCAGCATGAAGCATTCATCTGTTCACTCTGTGATGGTTTGACTGAGACAGACACACATGGAGCATGAAGCGTTCATCTGTTCACTCTGTGATGGTTTGACTGAGACAGACACACATGGAGCATGAAGCATTCATCTGTTCACTCTGTGATGGTTTGACTGAGACAGACACACATGGAGCATGAAGCATTCATCTGTTCACTCTGTGATGGTTTGACTGAGACAGACACACATGGAGCATGAAGCATTCATCTGTTCACTCTGTGATGGTTTGACTGAGACAGACACACATGGAGCATGAAGCATTCATCTGTTCACTCTGTGATGGTTTGACTGAGACAGACGGTGCACGGGCCGCGGTGCGGTGCGCGCACAGGCGGGCCGCGGTGCGCAGTGCTCCCCCGTACGCACTCCCCGTGCTCCGCGCCCGCCGCCTAATGTCGGCCTAATGCTCGTTGCTGAGAGTTTTTTAGCATTTCAAAACAATGACTGACACAACGATGTATTGAAGCTTCAAAGCAACAAAAAATAAATACATGTAAAAATGTTAAAGATGTTTTTAATAATAAAAGATAAAGAAAAAAAAAAAACACTCCCGATCTGGTCTGATTTCAGAAACTAAGCAGGGTTGGGCCTGGTTAGTACTTGGATGGGAGACCGCCTGGGAATACCAGGTGCTGTGAGCATTTTCACACTTTTTCACCTGTCAAAAAAAAAAAAAGAAGTTTTTTATTGAAATCCCAATTTTGACCGAGCAAGTGGCGTGAAGGTACTCTTCACGAAAAGACAGTGTTTGATGCAAAAAAAGCCATTTATACGAGTTTTGACCTGGAACATTTTGCTCACGTCATACCACCCTGGACACGCCCCTTTGCAATCAGTGCAGGTGCGTGAGATCAGTGGACAGCTGCATGGTCTGGAGCTGGAGCTCTGGTGGTTTTTGGCAGTTTGAATCGTTCTTTTGATCATTTTTGTTGACTTTTTTCAGTTATTTAGTTTGTTACTGGGAGGTGGATGTTTTGTATTTGGTTCTGAGCATGGCTTAAAGGACGGACAACACGGCATCGGACACAGGAATGGACACGACAAAGGAAATGGATAAAGACGGAACGAACAAGGCAAGACAAAGTTTGAATGAATCTTTAAATAATCGAAAGAAGGAAGAAAGAAGAATGAAATGTATGAAAGAAGTCACTGTGGTGGTGGAGTTGACGGAGGGAGCACAGATCACGCCGCTCGCATTTCTCAAAGCGACTCAGGAGGTGTGCGGCTCCTCAGGAGGTGTGCGGCTCCTCAGGAGGTGTGCGGCTCCTCAGCAGCTGCAGACTCATCTCAAAGGACAAATACTTGGTCCCCGTCAGTCGCACCAAAGCGAAGGAGCGGCTCCTGCACTGGAGGAACTCAGCTCAACTTAGCCTCATATTCACACATTCAATAGCTCCTAATGCAAAAGTCTTTGCAGATCATTCACACACCAAAATACTCCCATTTACACAGCCAAGCGACTACAAGCCCGTTTTTGAAGATCAGATGCGTATTTTGGGCGCAGCGAATGCCGCGGCTCCGAATGGGCAGAGCCGAGACGAGTGCTTAGGGACCGTCATTAAAAAGCAAAACCAAAAAAGGAAACGTATCATAGCTGGAATGGAACATCAAATGGAGCGATACCATTTTAATAACACTACACATACACCATGATGGACACCACAGCAACCTTTATTTTTTCATATGAAGCTTTATTTGTGTTTATTTATGAAATATGAGATAATTAATCTTCAATAGTATTTTTATTGTTTAATGTAGGGTCACCAAATCCTGTGTACATATCAATAATGACAATATCTACCTACTACAACCTTTATTTTACCCATCAGTAGATTAATACATTTATTCATGATTAAATTTATGAATTAATCTTCTTTACCTTTTTTCTTTTTTTACAAAATGTTTTTGGGTTTGATTTCCAGTAATAGCATGTGTCCAATATTGCAACTACTACATTTCTCAGTCTGGCAATGTGATATTTTGGCTTCTATCTGGACACTTGTTGACCTGTTTCACATTGTGGACATCTAGTGGTCATTTTCTAAGCATTAGCTAATGCTTAGCTAAGCATTAGCTAAGCATCCAAGTTGCATTCACCAAGTGCATGATCAGTTGAAAAATGGGCCAATCAGAAACAACTATCAATTGAGAACATCATCTTCATGCAACTGTTGGAAAGATTTCCTTTTCAGTCGGCCATACACCAAGACTACATTTTAATGTCATTAATTAATCTATTTTATCTTATTTTAAGTAAAATTTAAAGTTTTTATTATGTTGTGTATAACAAAAGTAGTTTTGAAGATTTTCTTGTTTTTCAACCTCATAAGTTCTATTTTTTTACTTCACCCCTTTTGATATTTTTTTTTTTTAATTAAAAAATAAACCGCATACAATGCCATGTTATTTAAATTATACCTTCCAGAATGGAGGCAAAAGATACACCATAATATATTTTAATCATCACCGTATGGTTTTAAATAGCCTATAACAAATAATGTATGACTTAAGGGTCTGAAATGCTGTTACTTTGCATTTATATTACAAAGGCTTTGAAAAAAAAAGAACATTTGACAACCACATAGTATTGTTTAAATTTTAAACTATACTTTGTGGTTGTTAAATGTGATTTTATATATTTTTTACTATATTTATTTTTCAAACTTTAATTAAAAAATAAATATATATATAATATATATTCATATTTAATAAATAGTGTATTATAAAAATATATATATCATATTATTTTAAATTTATAAATTAAATAATGCAAAATAACACACATAACTGAACAGACGCAACAAAACATTTATTTGACTTGTATGTCTGTCTTGTGATGTGAGGGCCCCTGGATGCTTTTGACCCCGTGTGCCGGCTTTACCAGCTTAACCACCGCTCCATGGGAGTCATTTGACTTGGGACGAGGGAACAAATGGCCAGGCAAGGTCTACGAGAGGTAAAACAATTTTAATATCATTATTTCCACCATAAAGATATATTTAGCTTGATTTGTTATTTTGATGTGTTTGTTTCCAGGTTGTGTTTGACTATGATGGAGTAATAGGATTTGTTAACACAGGGAATCACTGGAAGTTTGTGGTAAGTATATACTTACAACACTTTTGATTCTATGCATGACAAAACCACCTTCCTGGCACCGTCATCCTAATCACTGTTGAGAAGTAACAAAACACATAATACAATTACATAATACATATTTTTCATTGGAAAGTATTCAAAATAGTTACTTTTCTAAAATCACATAAATAACAGTTTAGGCTTCAAATGCTTTGAAATTGGAGGGAGATAAAATGTGGTATGTATGTGTGCAATTTCTATTTTTGTATTCACTGATAGAACTTCATTGTAAACAGAGGAACATACCGAGTTAGTTCAGTCATGCTGCATGTTGTACACCAGAATATAATGACACTCGTAACATGTATCCTAAGGATAACATTTTTAAAAAGAAAGTATTCTTCCCAACACTGATCACAATTGTTAAGAAACTGAAAGGATGGCCATGCCAGGCAAGTACTTCCATATTCTTGTCACATGTTTTCACTTTTTGATTCCAGTAGTATCTTCATGCTCTTAAACCATTATGTGCTGGACTCATTACATGCATCAAATGAAGTGGCGGACTCAAACATGGCTGCTCGTCGATTTGGGTTCATTTAGAAAATACATCACAACATTTATTACTGGTGCAGTATTAAAAACAATAAAATGATTTTTATTTGTAATTATCAAATCAAAATCAAATCAATTTATTTTTGTAAGGCCCAAAATCACAACAACAGTTGCCTCTGAGGGCCACAGGGAGAAATGAATCAACAATGTCTGTGGTGGCGAGGGACGATGTCCCAGGGTCCTCTGTCCTTAGACTCTCCTTCTCGGCCAGGAAAAACTACAAAAAAAAACCTCTTTGGGAAAAAAACGTAGAAACCTGGAGGAGTTCCAGTGAAGGAGAGATCCGACTCTCACAGACGGACAGACGGACACAAGGAGACTGGAGCTGGACCCACTCTTCAGGCAGAAGAGGGACCGTCTGAGTCGAGCTGGACCCACTCTTCAGGCAGATGAGGGACCGTCTGAGTCGAGCTGGACCCACTCTTCAGGCAGATGAGGGACCGTCTGAGTCGAGCTGGACCCACTCTTCAGGCAGAAGAGGGACCGTCTGAGTCGAGCTGGACCCACTCTTCAGGCAGACGAGGGACCGTCGGAGGCGAGCTGGACCCACTCTTCAGGCAGATGAGGGACCGACTGAGGCGAACTGGAGCCACTCTTCAGGCAGATGAGGGACCGTCCACACAGGGCAGGGACCACTTCACCAGGGGAGGGGCATCTGGGTCCACAGGTCCTCAGGAGTGAGAGAAAGAAAAGAAGGCGGTGAACAGTTTGCAAGTGGAATCAAAAAATAAATATTGTTTGATAGCATAAGTAGTCAGAAGAAGAAGAGGATAGTGCTCAAGCTGTCATACTTCCCCCAGCATAGTTACTCCTAGGGCAGCGTAGCTGAAGCTGTGGGTTTATCTTTCTGTTCCTAACTACTCTGACCATAAGCGATTTCGAAGAGGAACGTTTTAAGCCTGGACTTAAATGAAGAGACTGTGTCAGCATATTTAACATGGGTCGGGAGCTGATTCCATAACACAGGAGCTTGGTAGCTAAACGCTCTACCTCCTACAGTACTTTTAGAGACTCTTGGCACCACCAGAAGGCCAGCATTCTGAGAGCGAAGAGCTCTGTTTGGATGATATGGTTCTATAGCATCTTTGAGGTAGGATGGGGCCATGTCATTTATGGCTTTGTAGGTCAAGAGTAGAATTTTGAATTTGATTCTAGACTCGACGGGGAGCCAGTGAAGAGACTTCAGCACTGGCCTAATGTGCTCTCTTCTTTTTGTTCCTGTTAGTAATCTTGCTGCTGCATTTTGAACCAGTTGAAAGCTTTTTATGGAGCTTTTAGGACACGCTGCAAGCAGGGAGTTACAGTAGTCTAATCTAGTCGTTACAAATGCATGGATAAGTTTTTCAGCATCACTTTTAGGCAGGATTCTTCTGATTTTGGCGATGTTGCGCAAATGGAAATAGGCTGTTTTACAAGCTTGATTTATATGAGCTTTAAATGAGAGCTCCTGGTCAAATAAGACTCCAAGGTTTCTTACAGTAGAACTGGAGGCTACACTGACATTGTCCAGTGTGACTATCTGCTCAGATAGAGCATCTCGTAGATGCTTAGGGCCAAGCACAATGACCTCGGTTTTTTCAGGGTTAAGAAGCAGGTAGTTTAGTGTCATCCAGGTTTTTATCTCCTTCACACAAGCACTAAGTCTGTCTACTTGATCGCTCTGATCAGGTTTCATTGATAAATACAGCTGAGTGTCGTCTGCATAGCAGTGGAAGTTAATGCCATGCTTTCTAATAATGTTGCCTAATGGTAGCATATAAAGAGTAAACAGAATTGGACCGAGTACCGAACCCTGTGGCAATTACCGATTTCACAGTGAGTACTTCAAGATGAGATGCAACCGTCTTGGAAAAGAAGACTGGGTTGCCATCAATTGGAAACCTGGAACTAAACCGCACACTTTCCAAAAGGATCAAACAAGCTGTGGGGTATTTGTCATGCAGGTAATAAATACATTTTACATGTTAAAGATTATTTGAACATCAGTAATTACTTATCATATCTTGTAAGATGGCCAAGATGGTGGTGATGGGATTCCCACAAGTACCAGATCCCAGTAAAAAAAAGTATTTAAAATATAAGGAAAGAGATGAACCAATCATGTAATGCAATATTTTTTTTAATTAACTATATTTTAATTAAATTAAAATCAAGATACATTTAAATGCATGTATTTTACTATTTTACAAGTATCATCAAATGACTTCTGCACATTATGTGGGCTGGAAAATCTGAGCAAGGAAACCTGTTGGGTGGGGAAATATAACATTTCAAAATAATCTCTTTTGAATGCAGATCCAGTGTGAGAAATGTCTGGGATGGTTGCATTTAAAGTGCATTGGATGAAGCAAAAGGAAATGCCAACTACAGAGACACCCTGGTATTGTCAGTGGTGTCAACCATTGACCACTTGAAGTGGTTAAGCCAAAAAGGCTTAAGGTTCTAACTCGCACACACACTCGCACACACACTCGCACACACACTCGCACACACACTCGCACACACACTCGCACACACACTCGCACACACACACGCACACTCGCACACACACTCACACACTCGCACACACACTCGCACACACACTCGCACACACACTCGCACACACACACACACACTCGCACACACACTCGCACACACACTCGCACACACACTCGCACACACACTCGCACACACACTCGCACACACACACGCACACTCGCACACACACTCACACACTCACAGAGGTTTAAAGTTAGCAGATTTAGAGTTAAGGAAGAAGGCCTTCAGGCTGAAAACAATTCGGAAATTTCTAGACGTTGAGGTAGATGCTCCATGGAAGGATTATATAGGTGAGTTTGTTAATAGTCTAGGTAAGTTTGGTGTTTATAATTTGTGTTTGTTGCCCCCTGTTTCGGTCCTGGAGGGCCTCCCCCCCTTCGAGAGGGAACTCTTGGAGGCGTGGAGGACTTTCAGGCCCCTGACTGTGGCGGTTCCAGACAGCGGTGAGGGTCTCGCGCACATGCCCCTCCGTCATAACCCTGACTTGCTCTCCGCTCCCCCCGGGAAGCGCGAGTGCATGATCAGTGGGGCGATGGAGGAGGCTGGGCTGGAATATGTAGGCAAGGTATTTGATGTGAAAGGTAATTTTAGTGTAGATTATATAGGGAAGTGTTTTAGGTTAGCAGGTAAAGTGTTTAGGAGAAAGTATATTAGTGGTATGGTAAGTATTTTTAACAGGAATCTGGTCAGGCATTGGGGAAGCACTTTGGGCCAAATGGGGAGCACGACAGGTAAGTTGAATTTTAATGGCTCCCGCAGTTGCGGCACAGAAAGTCAGGGCACTCCCTCAGAATATGGCCAGGCTGGAGACACCCCCTACACACCCGCACCTGCCGTTACCCTGAAGTACTCGGGGGGCCCGCCGCGGTGTCAAACCTGACAGAATACGTTAAAGACCGCACCGTGTTCGCGGACTTGTGCCCGTGTTCGAGGAGCGGACTCGTGCCCGTTTGGAGCGGACTCACGGACTCGTGCCCGTTTGGAGCGGACTCACGGACTCGTGCCCGTTTGGAGCGGACTCGAGCCCGTTTGGAGCGGACTCGAGCCCGTTTGGAGCGGACTCGAGCCCGTTTGGAGCGGACTCGAGCCCGTTTGGAGCGGACTCGAGCCCGTTTGGAGCGGACTCGAGCCTGTGGACCGCTCTTTGTCCGACCCGTCACCTAGGACCTGTTTGCCTTGGGAGACCCTACCAGGGGCTTAAAGCCCCCGATAACATGGCCCCTGGGATCATTCGGGAGCTCAAACCCCCTCCACCACGTTAAGGTTCAAGGAGGGGCGAATGAAACATACGATTCTAAAATAAATGTGCATTTAAATTAAAGTGCTTTTCTTAACCATTACAACAGTCAGTCAGCGATGATAAACCTTGAAGGTAAATGCCTGCCTAGTAAGGTGTTCATTGGGTACATGTGCTATGGCGTAAGGCCATTGTGACGGAGTGGCTCCGTCCCTAACTGTATGGTCCCGGAGGAGGGCACATGAAGATGCGCGCGACCGTTTCCCTGTTGTGGGCGCCACGCCAAGTCATCGCAAATACACATTCTTGAACCCTTTGCCATACTTCCTGCAGCGCGTTTGCAGCGTCTAAGAGTGCACACTTAGCCGCGTCAGTTTACCAATGCAAAACACACCAAATCACTCACACACATACCTGCGCTGCGTCTCCTCACTCTCCTCCCATTGCGTTCTAGCCAAACCCGGGCACATCCGCGTTTGGGTTCAAATGCGTCAGTCCCGGGGGCTTAGGTGATCATGTGAGCCACAAATAATTTACACACATAATTATCTTTGTTCCGCCGCCCCAGCGTTGCTTCAAGTGCCAGCGCTTTGGTCATGTAGCAGCAGTCTGCAGAAGGGAGCAAAGGTGTGGTAAATGTGCGGGAGATCACGAGTATGGGAAGTGTGACGAAGGAGCAAAACTGAAGTGATGTAACTGTGAGGAAGAACATAGCTCTGCCTACTGGGGGCGTGAAGTTGGTGTAACCCTGTTAATTTTGCCTTAATAAGCCCCTAACTTCTAATCTAATGTCAACACTTGAAAAGACGATTTTAAGTGTAATTCATATTCCCGCCACTAAGCGGCAGTGCAGAAAAAGCGCTCTAGAATGTTCTTCTTCGTTCTCTCTCTTCCTGCATCCGTTTTGCTAGCTGAGCATGAGCTGAAAAAACGAGAGGTAAAAATACAATAAGTCGATTTTTATGATGTAACGTAGATCCAGAGACGATTGTAATTGTATCTTAAAGGTCCTGTGAGTGTTTGAACCACGCTGGAACTCAAAAATTAACGTTATTAACGTGATTATCTCGGTCAGTCATGATCACAATTTTCTGTCGCATTAGCTCACTAAAGAGTCAATGAAAATACATTAAATGACAAGAAGAAGTATTTGTAATTCATGAAAACCAGTCGGGGTAATGTTTTATTGTTTATAAATGTGAAAATTGCTCTCTTAGTACTTTTGTTTTTTGTAAAGCCTTGTTCACTGTAAGAAATACCTCTAGTGGCTACAGAGAGCTACTGTAGGTGTAGTGTCCAATGCAAAACGTGTCACTGTATTGTATTCTTTTGTATTCGGAATTATAATATGTAATTCAAGCTAATGATCCAAATCTTTGCATCTTAAAGGAGGAATTTTTGTGTTAATTTGTACAAAGTATTATTATTGCACTTTTGTTTTTTTTTTGTTTATTATCAAAGTCTACAAGTGACATTGAAAGTAAATACTGATCAAATGTACAAACAGACTGACCTAACTTTGACTTTGTCCAGCTTCTTCCTCTCCCTCTCTGTGATGCTGCTGCTCCAGCAGGCCACACCTACAGGAGCTGATGCCACCACAGAGTCGTAGAAGGTCTTCAGGAGTGGCCCTGTCACTCCAAAAGACCTGAGTCTCCTCAGGGTGAAGAGAAAGGGCGCGAGGACAGTGCCCTGGGGCGCCACCACACTGCAGGTCAGAGTGTCAGACACACACTCACAAACTGGGGTCGGTCTATGAGGTAGTCCAGGATCCACTCTGCAGGTCGTACTCCACACCAGCAGTCTCTAGCTTGTCCCTCAGGAGCTGATGGTGTTGAAGGCGCTGGAGAGATGAAAGAACAGGATCCTCACAGAGCTGCCAGGCTTTTCCAGGTGAGAGAGGGAGCGGTGCACCAGGGAGATGACGGCGTCCTCCACTCCGATGCCAGACCGATATGCAAACTGCAGCGGGTCCATGACTGGGCTCACGGTGGAGCGGAGGTGGTCCAGGACCAGCTCCAGTGTCTTCATCAGATGGGACGTGAAAGCCACCGGCCTGAAGCTGTTGAGGTCTTTGGGGCGCGGTGTCTTGGGCACAGGTACCAGACAGGAGGTCTTCAGACCTGTGGTACCACCCTCAGCTTCAGGCTCATGTTGAAGACACATCCGGCTTCTTCACATGGAACACATGGCTGTCCAAAGAGTGTGCCCCGAGAGGACTGCACTACATTGAGAACTATCTATTCTGGAAACGAGAGGACCTGTTTAAGAGAAATGGCCCCCACCTATGCAGAGGTGGAGTGAGGGTGCTGACAGAGAACCTGCTCCACGCTCTGAGGCATTGGACTGGGCCTGGACAGGGTCCTGAACAGATAGTTAGAGAAGAGAGGAATGAGAGAAGAATTCCTGCTCCATCAGCCAGAGACCGAGCCAATGTTTCAACATCAACAGCACCGCAACCTCAGCTTCCACCAAAGGATTCATCAGCAGCTGCTCCACCGCCACCAGCAAAGGATTCAGCTCCAGCTGCTCCACATTCACCTCCACCGCCTCCAGCAAAGGAACAATCTTCAAAGGCCTTGGACCCATCTGTGACAGGCCCAACAACATCCCTGTCATTGCCCCTGCCTTCAGACCATCCCTGGGTTCCCCCTGCAACATCTACTCCCACTAAAGATTCATCATTCTCCTTCTCATCTCCACTCTCACCCATGGGCCTTCCCAGCCATTTTGAAAGTCTGATCAAATCAGGCATTAAGATGGCTCCACTCACGCCCAATATAGCAAGGTCTATGCCGACTACACCAACAAAAGCCCCACCACCCATCCCCCCTCGCCTCTCACCTGGTCCCAAACTCTCCTTGGCTACAAAAGCCCCACCACCCATCCAACCTCGCCTTTTACCTGGTATCTCCCATAGCTAGGATGCACTGGGTCTCAGCGTTGCCGGGACTTATTGTCATATTACAAATCAAACCAACCCGAGGCCCTATGTAAAAAGAGCCCCCCCCTAGTGCTATTCCTGTAGTCACATCACACAGATGGGAAAACAAAATGCGAGTCAGGCCCAATCTGAGAAATGTGATTCATATTCCCTGTGAAAAGATAAAGCCCAGTCCCACTGAAACGAGTCTGAAACTTCCTGTGCTAAATGTCAGATCCTTATGTAACAAATCACTCTTAAGTAATTTTATTTCTTCTTATAATCTTGATTTTATGTTTTTAACTGAAACATGGCTTGACAAAAACACAGGATATGTAATTCTGATTCTGAGAATCTGCTCCACCCAATTTTAAGTTTGAATCTGAAACACGAGGGGAAAAAAAAGGGGGTGGAGTCTGTGCTGTCTTTAGAGATGAAATAATTACCCGCAGGTTGTCTTTTGGGGTGTTTTCATCATTTGAGTATGTCTCCTTTTAAAATGGAGCTAAAACGATCTCCATCCATTCTCTTCATTGTTTTATACAAGCCTCTCCGGCACTGCCAACGTTTTATTGATGATTTTACTGAGATGCTTTCAGTCGTATGCACAGAGTTTGGTTTGGTCATTACAGGTGGTTTCAATGTGCATGTTGATAATATTTGTGACAGAAACGCTAAAGAGATTGATGCTGTCCTTGAAACCTTCAGTCTTACTCAGCATGTGAGAGGCTCCACCCACAGCAAAGGACACACTCTAGATCTCATAATTACAAAGGGGGTAAATATTTCAAATGTTAATGTGATCGATGTTGCTCTGTCTGATCATCTCTGTGTCTTCTTTGACCAGCCTGTTTCTCCCAAACCACCGGTTGGTCCTGCAGTTGTTCAGAGGAGAAACATAAGTGATGGCACAGGTGCACTGTTTATGGAAATGATAAACTTTGAAAATGTCTAATGTTCTAATGTAAATGATTTGTTGAACTCTGTTACATCTAGTGTTTTGAATGATCTGGACACCATCGCCCCTATGAAGGCTAAAATGGTTAAAAATAAGCAGAAGGCGCCGTGGAGAAATGATGATTCGGTCAGGGCACAGAAAAGGGAGTGCCACAGGGCCCAACGGAAATGGCGCAAGTCAAAGCTCCAGGTTCAAAAAGAGATTTACAAAGAAAAGCTGAACATGTACAACCTAATCTTATGTAAAACTAGGGAAAGATATTTCTTTGAAATAATTGGAAGCTGCAGTAACAACTCGCGTGTCCTGTTGCCAAAGTAAACAGATGAACAAACCCTCCAGCTCAGTTGCCGTTAGAACTCATTTCCACATCCAAGTGTAATGAGTTTGCATTATTCTTTAATGACAAAGTTCAGGGCATTAAAAATGCTTGAAATCCCACAATGCAAACAATTACCCTAAAACCACCAAGACACTTAGAGCTAACTCACTTGGCACCAGTAACTGACAAAACTGTCCATGAGATCATCACCAGTCTGAATTCATCTACAAGCTGCCTCCATGTGTGAGCCTCCAGATTTCTAAAGTCTGTGCTGAACAGTTTGTTAGCACCATTCACTCACATAGTGAACATGTCTCTTCAATCTGGAACATTCCCAATGTCTTATAAAACTGCGGTCATAAAGCCTCTCCTAAAGAAGAGCAGTCTTGATGCCGCAGTACTGAGTAATTACCGGCCCATCTCTAATCTGCCATTTTGGGACAAAGTCCTTGAAAATGTTGTTTACCAACAGCTCACAGATTTCCTCTTCATAAACAACTCATTTGATGTTTTTCAGTCAGGTTTTAGACTTCATCACACTGAGACTGCTCTTGTCAAGGTGTCAAATGACATCCGCCTGAACACTGACACGGGCAAAGCCTCAGTCTTAATTCTGTTAGATCTGAGTGCTGCGTTTGACACTGTCCATCATGGGATCCTCTTACAGAGACTAGAGGACTGGGTGGGCATCACTGGCACTGCCCTAAACTGGTTAAGGTCCTATCTGGAAGACAGGAAGTACGTTGTTGAAATTGGTAGCTGTGTCTCAGACCACATGACCCTGACCTGTGGACTGCCCCAAGGGTCAGTCCTGGGTCCCCTTCTGTTCACCCTCTACATGCTGCCGTTGGGTCAGTTGATACGCAGTGAAAATGTGTCCTATCACAATTATGCAGACGAGTCAGATCTATGTTTGACTGTCGGCAGGTGACTATGGACCAGTAGATTCACTCTGTCACTGCATCCAACAGATCAGTTTGTGGATGCAAAACAACTTTCTCCAGCTGAGCTCAGACAAGACTGAAATAATCGTTTTTGGCACACAGAAACAAAGAGAAAGTGTTAGCGGTCACCTCCAGAGTCTCGCTCTAAAACCTACAAACCAAGTTAGAAATCTGGGGGTAATAATGGACTCAGACTTGAACTTTAATAGCCACGTCAAATCAACATCAGCAGCTTTTTACCATCTAAAAAACATTGCCAAAATCAAAAATATAGTGTCAAAACCAGATTTAGAGAGACTTATCCATGCGTTTGTCTCCAGTAGATTAGACTACTGTAACGGCCTGCTCACTGGCCTCTCCAAACGAGTTGTAAAACAGCTGCAGTACATCCAGAACGCTGCTGCTCGGGTCCTGACTAGAACCAGGAAGTACCATCACATTAGTCCTGTTCTCAGGTCTCTGCACTGGCTCCTGTGGATCAGAGAATAGACTTTAAAGCAGCTCTGCTTGTGTACAAGTCTCTCCATGGCCTAGCACCAAAGTACATCTCGGATATGTTAGTGCCATAAGAACCATCTCGGACTCTAAGGACCTCAGTGACCGGCCTCCTGCTGGTGCCCAGAGTCAGGAAAAAACATGGGGAATCTGCATTTCAGTTTAATGCAGCTAAAATCTGGAACAGTCTTCCTGAAGATGTGAGACAGGCTTCTACTCTGACAATGATCAAATCTAAGCTAAAAACAGTTTTGTTAGCCGCGCATATGACTGAAAGCATTTTTTTCTCGCACTCTTCTCTTTTGTTTGTGATTTTATTAGTTTAGACAATCAGTAGGATTGATTTTTAATTTAGTTAATTTTATTGTATTTCTGTAATTTCTTTGTGATTTTAATGCATTTTTCCTGCTGTGTGAAGCACTTTGAATTGCCTTGTGTATGAAATGTGCTCTACAAATAAACTTGCCTTGCCTCCATAGCTCCACACAGTTCATCTGCAGGACTTAAGGAGCCTGAAGCTGTTGAGGTCTTTGGGGCGCGGTGTCTTAGGCACAGGTACCAGACAGGAGGTCTTCCAGACCTGTGGTACCACCCTCAGCTTCAGGCTCATGTTGAAGACATGCTCCATAACTCCACACAGTTCATCTGCAGGACTTAACCCTTTAAGCGCCAAAGTCGCAGAAATGCAACTTTACCGTACAAGGAAATTAATGAAATAATAGTAGAAAATAAATCACTTCAGTCATTGGTCGGTTCGGTGCAACTTCCCTTTATTAGCCAGGTATGATCCAGGGCAGATCCGGTAAGGAAAAAAATGGCTGGAGGAAGTACACGTGGCATGCAATTTACAGCAGATTCTGACTCTGAAGGGTATTATCTCCCCGAGAGTGACGATGGATTTCCAAGTGGAGATGAAGGGACTTCGAAACAACGGACAGGTGCAAAGGACAGACGGAGGCGAGGAACCAGTGGAACCAGTGGCTGCAGTAAAACTTGCCCGGTGGATGAGAGCTGGGACATGCTGAGAGAGGTCGAGGTATTTGAGGCATGGATCAAACCTTTTGAAGACCCAGTTGGCTACACAGGAGAGATGGATCTGACGGATGCTAATCCATTTGATATTCTGTCACTCTTTCTGACCGATCAGTTTTGGACTTTCATTACTGATGAGACAAATAGATATGCACATCAGTGTATGGCACCTATGATTCTGAAGCCACATTCAAGATTTCTTGAGTGGTATGATGTATCAGTCACCGAAATGAAAGCTTTCTTCGCTTTGCATCTCTCCATGGGCCTTGTTGAGAAACCTGAAATCGAGGATTACTGGGGAACATTTTGGCTTACACAAACGCCTGGATTTGGAAATGTAATGTCAAGAAACAGATTTGAAATCATTCTTTCGTTCTTTCATTTTGTCAACAATAATGATTATGTGAGAACAGGCGAGCCCGGGCACGATAAACTGTTCAAAGTCCGCCCAATAATAGATTTGATTATTCCCAAATTTGCAGCAGTTTACAGTCCAATCAAGGAGCTTTCTTTAGATGAAATGACAATAGCTTTCAAGGGGAGATCTTCACTAAAATGTTACTCTCCGAATAAACCTGACAAATATGGCTATAGAGTGTATGCCCTGAGTGAAAGCTGTTCAGGGTATGTTTTGCGCTGGTCAATGCACACTGGACAGTACAAAAATAATGCAAGCAACATCAGTGCAACACACGCAGTTGTCCGTGAGTTGGTTTCTCCCTTTACGGGCAAAGGACACGAGATTTACATGGACAGTTACTATACCTCGCCTGTAATTGCAAATGAATTAGCAGATTTGGAAACTGGACTGTGTGGGACGGTAAGGATTACCAGGTTGGGGATGCCAAAATGCCTTGGTAAAAGTGTCTTACAGCTGAAAAAAGGAGATGACCCAGTTTTTTGCAGAAAGGGAAAACTCCTGGCTTGTGCTTGGCACGATACTAAACGTCTCACCATGTTGTCCACAGTCCATGGAAATGATTGTGTTCAGAGGAGGATCCGATCCAAGACAGATGACACTGGCTTCCGTGACATCAAAAGACCTGTATGTGTCGACCAGTACAACGCCTACATGGGTGGAGTGGACACTGCTGACCAGAGGATGAAGACATACCTCTTTCCACACAGGTCCCGGAAATGGTATCATCGCATATTCAATGCCATTATAAGCATAAGTATTGTCAACTCACACATCATATACACCAAATCCACTCCAGGCCCACACAAACCTTTAAAGGTTTACATTCAGAACATTATTGATGCATTACTGGCTGATCACTCCAAAAAACAAGAAAGGCGCTCAAGACCGGAGGGTGAAATGCCACAGAGACTCACAGAGCGTCATTGGCTTTGTCAAGCAGAGGGACGTCCAGACTGCGCCGTGTGCTCTGACCGCTCTCGTACCAAAGGCAGGCGGCAAACAAAGTACAGGTGCCGTCAGTGTTCCATGCAACGAGAGATACCATACGCTAAAAAACTTTAAATGCTGTCATTTGGATATGTAAAAGTGCAGGGTACCTTAACCCTGGATGGACATCTTTTCTGTGATGGCTCTCTCCTTTCTTCACTGCTTTCTCCACAACCTGCCTGGCACCAATGATGGATGTATAAGTTGGAAAAATAAAAAAAATGAAAAAAATACATAATAAATACCGTGTTTGTCATCATTTGGTCAGAACTTGTAATCAGGGCCCGAGTTTGAAGATGTGAGCAAAAGGGGTGAAAATGGGTTAAAATGTGAAAAAACACCAAAATGAGCAAAATGAAATAATCCCCCATCATCAGTGCACAGTTTGCCCCCAGAAAAGCACTCCCCTGGTGCCTGGAGGTGATCTGACCAACAGAATATAGTACCATATACCCCTGCTGGTCTTAGAAAAAAAACCGAGCTTCCAGCCAATAGTACACTATACCCGAGGGACTCTGTCGTTTTTCGGCAATAGTACACTATACCCGAGGGACTCTGTCGTTTTTCGGCAATAGTACACTATACCCGAGGGACTCTGTCGTTTTTCGGCAATAGTACACTATACCCGAGGGACTCTGTCGTTTTTCGGCAATAGTACACTATACCCGAGGGACTCTGTCGTTTTTCCGGGCCGTAGTATGAAGTTGTGAGCAAAAGGGGTGAAAATGGGTTAAAATGTGAAAAAACACCAAAATGAGCTAAATGAAATAATCCCCCATCATCAGTGCACTGTTTGACCCCAGAAAAGCAATCCCCTGGGGCCTGGAGGTGATCTGACCATCAGAGTATAGCACCATATGCCCCTGAGGGACTTAGAGTAAAAACCGAAATAGTACACTATACCCGAAAAGACTCTGTCATTTTTCGGCAATAGTACACTATACCCATCGACTCTGTCGTTTTTCCGGGCCGTAGTACGAAGTTGTGAGCAAAAGGGGTGAAAATGGGTTAAAATGTGAAAAAACACCAAAATGAGCAAAATGAAATAATCCCCCATCATCAGTGCACTGTTTGACCCCAGAAAAGCACTCCCCTGAGGCCTGGAGGTGATCTGACCATCATAGTATAGTACAATATACCCCTGAGGGACTTAGAGTAAAAACCGAAATAGTACACTATACTCGAAAAATTTCAAAGTGTGGTTAAGAGTACCAAGGGCACGGGCTTCCAGGCGGCTGCCCCTAAGGGGTTTAGCCCGCGAGGGGGTGCTTAAGGGTGGGTCCCCGGGTTCGGAGGGAGAGCCTGGTCCCCGGTGGTCATCCCCGGAGTCCCGGAGCCCAGGACCCGGGGAAGAGTGTGCCCGGGTCGGGGCTGAGTCTGGTGGAGTGGGGGGGTGGCCCTGGAGGTGCTCCGGGGGCTCCAGGGGTTCCAGGGGGTGCTCAGCGGAGGCCATGCCCGGCCAGAGTGGCCCTTCCCCGGGCAGAGTCTGGGGAGAGTGGGGGGTGGCTCTGGAGCTGCTCCGGGGGCTTCAGGGGTTCCAGGGGGTGGTCAGCGGAGGCCATGCCCAGCCAGAGTGGACCTTCCCCGGGGTGAGTCTGGAGGAGTGGGGGGTGGCCCTGGAGGGGCTCCAGGGGTTCCAGGGGGTGCTCGGCGGAGGCCATGCCCAGCCAGAGTGTCCCTTCCCCGGGGTGAGTCTGGAGGAGTGGGGGGTGGCTCTGGAGGTGCTCCGGGGGCTCCAGGGGGTGCTTGGTGGAGGCCATGCCCAGCCAGAGTGGCCCTTCCCCGGGCAGAGTCTGGGGAGAGTGGGGGGTGGCTCTGGGGGTGCTCCGGGGGCTCCAGGGGGTGCTCGGCGGAGGCCATGCCCAGCCAGAGTGTCCCTTCCCCGGGGTGAGTCTGGAGGAGTGGGGGGTGGCCCTGGAGGGGCTCCGGGGGTTCCAGGGGGTGGTAGGCGGAGGCCATTTCCGGCCAGAGTGTCCCTTCCCCGGGCAGAGTCTGGGGGGGGGGTGGCTCTGGAGCTGCTCCGGGGGCTCCAGGGGTTCCAGGGGGTGCTCGGCGGAGGCCATGCCCAGCCAGAGTGTCCCTTCCCCGGGGTGAGTCTGGAGGAGTGGGGGGTGGCTCTGGAGGTGCTCCGGGGGCTCCAGGGGGTGCTTGGTGGAGGCCATGCCCAGCCAGAGTGTCCCTTCCCCGGGGTGAGTCTGGAGGAGTGGGGGGTGGCTCTGGAGGTGCTCCGGGGGGCTCCAGGGGGTGCTTGGTGGACGCCATGCCCAGCCAGAGTGGCCCTTCCCCGGGCAGAGTCTGGGGAGAGTGGGGGGTGGCTCTGGAGGGCCTCCGGGGGCTCCAGGGGTTCCAGGGGGTGCTCGGCGGAGGCCATGCCCAGCCAGAGTGTCCCTTCCCCGGGGTGAGTCTGGAGGAGTGGGGGGTGGCTCTGGAGGTGCTCCGGGGGCTCCAGGGGGTGCTCGGCGGAGGCCATGCCCAGCCAGAGTGTCCCTTCCCCGGGGTGAGTCTGGAGGAGTGGGGGGTGGCTCTGGAGGTGCTCCGGGGGGCTCCAGGGGGTGCTTGGTGGACGCCATGCCCAGCCAGAGTGGCACTTCCCCGGGCAGAGTCTGGGGAGAGTGGGGGGGTGGCTCTGGGGGTGCTCCGGGGGCTCCAGGGGGTGCTCGGCGGAGGCCATGCCCAGCCAGAGTGGACCTTCCCCGGGGTGAGTCTGGGGAGAGTGGGGGGTGGCTCTGGAGGTGCTCCGGGGGCTCCAGGGGGTGCTCAGTGGAGGCCATGCCCAGCCAGAGTGGCCCTTTCCCGGGCAGAGTCTGGAGGAGTGGGGGGTGGCTCTGGAGGTGCTCCGGGGGCTCCAGGGGTTCCAGGGGGTGCTCAGTGGGGGCCATGCCCAGCCAGAGTGGCCCTTCCCCGGGCAAAGTCTGGTCGTGTGCGGGGTGGATGATCCCTGCTCCGCCTCACGCGAGTTCGAGACCGGCTGGGTGCCCTTTTATCCATGAGGCACTGCACTGCCTCCGGCAGCCGAGTTCGGGGCCCGGTGAGGGCTCCAGGCTCCAGGGGCTCCGACCCGGAGCCTCCGACCCGCAGAAGGTGCTCCCTGGCCGGGCAAAGTCTGGCCGTGTGCGGGGTGGATGATCCCTGCTCCGCCTCACGCGAGTTCGAGACCGGCTGGGTGCCCTTTTATCCATGAGGCACTGCACTGCCTCCGGCAGCCGAGTTCGGGGCCCGGTGAGGGCTCCAGGCTCCAGGGGCTCCGACCCGGAGCCTCCGACCCGCAGAAGGTGCTCCCTGGCCGGGCAAAGTCTGGCCGTGTGCGGGGTGGATGATCCCTGCTCCGCCTCACGCGAGTTCGAGACCGGCTGGGTGCCCTTTTATCCATGAGGCACTGCACTGCCTCCGGCAGCCGAGTTCGGGGCCCGGTGAGGGCTCCAGGCTCCAGGGGCTCCGACCCGGAGCCTCCGACCCGCAGAAGGTGCTCCCTGGCCGGGCAAAGTCTGGCCGTGTGCGGGGTGGATGATCCCTGCTCCGCCTCACGCGAGTACGAGACCGGCTGGGTGCCCTTTTATCCATGAGGCACTGCACTGCCTCCGGCAGCCGAGTTCGGGGCCCGGTGAGGGCTCCAGGCTCCAGGGGCTCCGACCCGGAGCCTCCGACCCGCAGAAGGTGCTCCCTGGCCGGGCAAAGTCTGGCCGTGTGCGGGGTGGATGATCCCTGCTCCGCCTCACGTGAGTTCGAGACCGGCTGGGTGCCCTTTTATCCATGAGGCACTGCACTGCCTCCGGCAGCCGAGTTCGGGGCCCGGTGAGGGCTCCAGGCTCCAGGGGCTCCGACCCGGAGCCTCCGACCCGCAGAAGGTGCTCCCTGGCCGAGCAAAGTCTGGCCGTGTGCGGGGTGGATGATCCCTGCTCCGCCTCACGCGAGTTCGAGACCGGCTGGGTGCCCTTTTATCCATGAGGCACTGCACTGCCTCCGGCAGCCGAGTTCGGGGCCCGGTGAGGGCTCCAGGCTCCAGGGGCTCCGACCCGGAGCCTCCGACCCGCAGAAGGTGCTCCCTGGCCGGGCAAAGTCTGGCCGTGTGCGGGGTGGATGATCCCTGCTCCGCCTCACGCGAGTTCGAGACCGGCTGGGTGCCCTTTTATCCAAGAATCAACTGGAGTGTGGAGCTTCTACGGGCCTCCAGGGGCACTGCCGACCCAGAGCTGTGCCCCGGCTTCAGTTCTCTGTATCTCAGGAAGTTTTTTATTTATACATTTATTTCATCCATAATCTCTGGCGCCTAAAGGGTTATATATGCTGACACAGTCTCTTCATTTAAGTCCAGGCTTAAAACGTTCCTCTTCGAAATCGCTTATGGTCAGACTAGTTAGGAACAGAAACATAAACCCACAGCTTCAGCTACGCTGCCCTAGGAGTAACTGTGCTGGGGGAAGTATGACAGCTTGAGCACTATCCTCTTCTTCTGACTACTTATGCTATCAAACAATATTTATTTTTTGATTCCACTTGCAAACTGTTCACCGCCTTCTTTTCTTTCTCTCACTCCTGAGGACCTGTGGACCCAGATGCCCCTCCCCTGGTGAAGTGGTCCCTGCCCTGTGTGGACGGTCCCTCATCTGCCTGAAGAGTGGCTCCAGCTCGCTTCCGACGGTCCCTCATCTGCCTGAAGAGTGGGTCCAGCTCGCCTCAGTCGGTCCCTCATCTGCCTGAAGAGTGGGTCCAGCTCCAGTCTCCTCGTGTCCGTCTGTCCGTCTGTGAGAGTCGGATCTCTCCTTCACTGGAACTCCTCCAGGTTTCTACGCTTTTTTCCCAAAGAGGTTTTTTTTTTGTAGTTTTTCCTGGCCGAGAAGGAGAGTCTAAGGACAGAGGACCCTGGGACATCGTCCCTCGTCCCCACGGACATTGCTTAATCCGTTTTTCACTGTCGCCCTCAGAGGCAACTGTTGTTGTGATTTTGGGCCTTACAAAAATAAATTGATTTGATTTGATTTGACGTTAACGTAGCGGCTAAGGGTACGGGAGCAGACGTTAACGTAGCGGCTAAGGGTACGGGAGCAGACGTTAACGTAGCGGCTAAGGGTACGGGAGCAGACGTTAACGTAGCGGCTAAGGGTACGGGAGCAGACGTTAACGTAGCGGCTAAGGGTACGGGAGCAGACGTTAACGTAGCGGCTAAGGGTACGGGAGCAGACGTTAACGTAGCGGACATTATTGAAGTAATGGTAAATTGGGTGGAGCAGGATCCTGCAGAAGAATTAGATGATGAGCTTGTCCATGATCGACAGCGGCACTGCATGTACCAGGACACATTCTTCATGCCTGTTGATATAACTCAGGAGGCTCTTGATAACTTTTTTGAGGGTGTTTTAGATTTAGCTCCGGCTGAGGGTAACAGCCCGGTAAGTTTGTTAAAGGATAAAGAAGATGAAGCTAAATGCTTTTCAAAAGAGTTTCTCTTTGAAGGCGATACATTTCATACCCCTCGGAAAACACGTTTAACCTTGTGCCGATATTTCGTTAACAGACTATTGCATGTGGATGGCAGGTTTGCAGAAAATGTTAAGTTTTTCTTTGTGGCATTATACATGTTGGAAGTTGAGCAGGTTGTGTGCCCATAGCTTTGCGAAAAGCGACATTCCGGTCATGGTATTGCTGCTTTACAGGAATTACTACAGTTTGATAACGGTTATCGCTTTATGACACCTATAAGAGGAACGCCGCCCTTCTTGCAGTCGGCACACTTTTTTTTGTTGTATTCATTCGTCAGCTCGGTATTCCGTGGTGGTTTTGCTCCTTTAGTTCTGCAGATCTCCGGTGGCCAAGCCTCTTGAAAACACTCTTAAAGCAGGAAGGTTGGACCCGGAGGGTGCAGATTTGGACTGGGCTGAGAGATGTGACCTTTTGCATCGTCACCCTGTAACCGCGGCTTGCATGTTTGACTCCCGTTGGCACAGATTTTTACATAAAGTTATTATGTCACAAGCTCAACCATCAATAAAGTCATAGATTATTTCTATTGCATAGAATTCCAGCAGAGGGCAAGTCCACACTGTCACCGTCTCATTGGATAGACCAGGCTCTGAAACTTGGGGTAAACTCTGACCGGGAGGTCTTTACGTTTGTGGATAAATAAGTCACCTGTAAACGGCCCTCAAACCCACATCTATTGGAAAAAGTTACTTTGGTGCAGCAGCAGTCCAAAAGTCACTCCAAACGTGTAGTAAAGGTAAAAAGGTGTGCTATTTTAATTTCCCCTGCCCAATATTGATGCGTACGTTCATCAAACAGCTGAATCTGTCCCACTTGTTACAAGGGAACAAGCTGAAGTTATTATGGCTGCGCTGAAGAAGGGTTAGGGTTCTTGATGAACATAACCTGTCTCTTAGTGCTCAGGAATTGTTTGCGTCCTTTGGGTTATCACAGTGTGTACGGCGTTTTAGGCGGACACACACACAGTTTCAGACAGGGAACTCGACAAAGTCTGGATTAATAATTACAACGAGAAGTTATTCATTTGCTGGAATGCCAATATGGACATCCAGTTTGTTATAGATGCACGGGCTTGTGTTGTGTACATTATTTCATAGATTTCTTGGTCTGGAAGTGAAATGTGTTTGCTCTTAAGTTGTGCACAAAATAGGCTTCTAAAGGTAATCTTAGAGCAAAATGTTAGTCATCTTCATAATCGAGATGGTCTGCGCAGGAAGCTGTCTATGGTGTAACAGGGATTCATTCCAACAGGCGATAATATAGTTCACATGAGCAGAGCCATAAGGGAAATAGATGAGGAAGTAGATGAGGAAATAGATGAGGAAATAGATGAGGAAATAGATGAGGAAATAGATGAGGAAATAGATGAGGAAAGGCCGGACGATATTTGGATGAGAAACACTATTGATCGTTACTTGGGTAGACCACATAACGAGACCTTTAATGTGCATTATGACATTCTTATCCGAGTATCGCTTACTCAGTCTGACAAATGTAAAAAAATCTATTATGTTACAAAATCATTTGGGTGCAATTATTAACAGAACACGGACCAAGCCTGCAGTTTTTCATTATGCACGGTTTTCTGAGTTATTTCATCAAAGTATCCTTCAGTTATTCCTGCCATATCGCATTGAGGGTGACCTTAAGCCGCCTCCGTATGATACGTTTGAGGAATTTTATAAAAACTGTGAAGTTCGTTTGAGTGACAGGTCCCTACATACAGTTAAATCGATTGTTGATTCAAATAGGCGTTGCTTTGAACTTGCGGCTGAGGACCTGGAGGAGGTCCAGGAGCAGATGGACGGTGATGACGTCTTAGAGGATGCAAGGAGGAGAACAGAGAGATGATGCAGGGAGTCAACTCTGAGCATGAGCAAGAGCCCATTCCCGACTTGGCCGTGAGCAATCAGCAAATTGGTCATGTGGAGAAAGCAAATGTCATGAGTCGTAAAGAGGGTCTTTCACTTGTGAGAAAAATACAGCAATTTAAGCAAGAACCCTGACCTATTACACGTTTTTAAAGCGATAAGATTCTTGCAGAGCTGCTAAACCGGCTCAAGAGGAACACACATGCTTGATGACGATCGAGCTTTATTACAAAGTCTTGAAACTAGTGAAGATCCTGACGTGTTGCACATTTTCACCAAAAACGAGTTTGTGTGAAATCATACTTTCAAAGTATTAAATCGAGTATGCGAGGAGACAATACCAGTCTGTGCGCGAGATTTTGGGTATGACAAAAAGACAGGGAAATTAAAACAACTGAAAGGACATCTCCATAAGTCCAAACAAGCCAGTTTGGAGGAGACTTTAATCCTGGGGGTAAATGCAGGCGTTACGCTGTGTAAAAATGTAGATTTAGCCGACGGTCTAGTAAATGGGGTATGTGGCTTTGTTACACATATAGTTGAAAATCCACAGGAAAAGCTGCCTCCTTTAGCAATATATGTTAAATTTGACGACGATGGTGTAGGTGCGCAGAGAAGGAGGCAAACACGTACCGCTGCAGACCTGACTGGTTCTACCCGCATAGAACCAGAGGAGGAACAAGCCAATAAAAGAAGCGAAAAGCGGCGGCAGTTTCCTCTAAAACTCGCGTGGGCGTGTACAGTACATAAAGTACAAGGTGTAACCGTCGATAAAGCCATAGTGTCTCTTAAGAAAGTATTTACGGCGGGTCATGCGTATGTGGCCCTTAGTCGTGTTAGGAGTTTAGAGGCTCTGATTATTCAAGACTTTAAAGAAGATGGCATTTATTGCAACAATGGCATCAGAGCGCCCTTGAGAGCATGCCTCCCTTCATGGTCCAAAGTTTGCCCTGGCACTTGGAGGCACATGTTCTGACTTTCTTTTTCATGAATGTCCATGGTTTGGCTCGACATGTGTCAGATTTGGCTTTATGCACACAGCATTGGCGGCCTAACTGTAATGCTGTGGTAGAGACATGGTTAACTGTAGATTCATCTTTTCAAACTAGTCACATTTATTTCTTTCTAAATGCTTTTATCCTCCAGAGCAGTGGTCATCCAGCTCGGTTTAGGGGGGCCCATCCGTGATCTGACACCTTGCTGTGGTGGATGGGCTTGGGTACTTTCATGATCCCACGAGCTAAGAAGGGCAGGGGTCTACACCCCTGGCAGGTTCAACCATGCCGGACAGGTGAAGGGGGAGAAGGCAGACTAAGATCAGATCATCAAACTATGACTAATTTAATGACATTTACAAAGAAACTGATTTTTCCAAATAATCTGTTTTACTAACTACCCCTTTTCCTCCTTTTTCAGGACACAAAGACAAGACCACTAGGTTAGGGTACCCTAACCCATCTACAACAGCCAACAACTGTCAATTGTAGTAGTTATAAGTACATGGAATACTTAATAATCAAATTAAGAAAGATTGCCCATTTGTTTTGCTTTTCTTTCACCTTCCCAACAATGTATTCTTTTCAAAGTATCAATGTACTGATTTGTAATTTATATTACCACTTTGCATCAAGTAGTTAATAAAAGACTAGTATAAAGTTCTTTGTCTCCTTTTCTTTCAGTACCAAAGTAACTCCATACAAAGTTGACCCATTGTTACTGTTACAAATGTGTCTATACGACCTGTAAAACAGTTGAACTAAATATCTTATTAAACTGTGGTGCTTCACTACAAAATGACAAAAGGTGAAGTGATTCACAATATGAAAGCCTCACTTATCCTGATCTTACCAGATTGAAGTCAGACAGAGGAAAATGAGTGCCTACTAGCTTACTCCTCATTTTAATGTATTGGGTAAAAGTGGACTAAGCGAGCTACCTTCTGGCACGGCCTTATGGACCTGTCAGGCCCCTCGCCAGCTCGTGGCGCTCGGGCCAAATAATACGAAACAGACAAAGAAAAATGGTAGCTAATGATCTCACATCGTGCTGTTTTTATTGCAGAATAGTTGTTGCATAGGAGAGTTGGATGACACAAAGTCAGTCCAGTGCGTTCTGCAGGGCCGACAGGAGCACTCAAGGTGTGGCAAGAGGCCGACAGGAGCACTCAAGGTGTGGCAAGAGGCCGACAGGAGCACTCAAGATGTGGCAAGAGGCCGACAGGAGCACTCAAGGTGTGGCAAGAGGCCGACAGGAGCACTCAAGGTGTGGCAAGAGGCCGACAGGAGCACTCAAGGTGTGGCAAGAGGCCGACAGGAGCACTCAAGGTGTGGCAAGAGGCCGACAGGAGCACTCAAGATGTGGCAAGGCTATTGAGACGTGTTTTATTCATTGTAGTGATGGCTAGAATTTGCTTTTAAATTTACAAATATCTAATTTATGTGAATATCAAAATCAAACAGTCTAAATTTCAGCTCAGACTTCAAATAACTGACAGTAATTCCAGTATTTCTGCCTGAAAGACATTTGACATTTGTGTTTGGATCATGGGTCTTGTTTGTATTTATTGTTAATTTATTATTATTATTATTATTATTATTATTATTATTATTATTATTATTATTATGGAGTTATTATGGATTACCCTTTTTAGGGTTTTTGATTGTTTTGAAGTGAAATGTTTCATTTTGTTGGAATCTAAAGCCTGATGATCAATGTTGACTTACAAACAAGTGTCTGTGGGATTATAACTCCAAATGGAATATATCAATCAATTAATAACTGTGCAAAACAGAAGATGTTAATGACAGTCCACTTGGACTCAGACATGCTGAGCGGCCGATTGTTGCTCTGACTCTATTTACCCTATTTGTCTTTCTTATGAGGGAAAATATCACAATTGGTTTAATGTCAGTGACTGTTTTTTTCTTTTCTTTGGATCTAATCAAACATTCATGACCACATATTTCAACATCAGTATCACAATCAACTTATTCGATTCACCGCTGAGTTCCCTGAAAACAAGCAGTTACAACGTGGACAATAATGAGCAGTGTTATATAATCAGACTAGACTTATTATTTTAGGCCTATATTTATCTCTTTTTTATTATTATATTAACTACACCAAGATGTCAATATGATTTTGCTCTTTATTCACGTCACAACATGTCATTGACACACACATTACAAGTGAACGTAATCACAGAAAGAAACATGCACATTCTTGCATCATTACATATGGCACAAGCCACAGCTCCAACAACGGCTCACTTGACTTCAGTAACAAAGATAAGATAAGATAATCCTTTATTGTCCACACATGGGGAAATTTCATTGATACAACGCAGTAGATACAGAGGAAAAGGACAGATCACAGAATATAGGAAGTTTAAAAAACACTCTCAATAGAAGAACTCTTATAAACAAAAACTCCTATAGACAAAACCTCCAATTTCCCAACAAGGGATGGAGGGGAAAAATTAGGATGTCCGCCGGGATAACGTGACGATCTCCGGGTAAGACGATGGTTTTCCGCAGTTTCATGAGTTCCTCCTTTGTATAAACGCACCGGCGCCGATCCGTACGGCGGCTGTGGCCGAGGAGCGCGGTGGGGCCGGGGGGGCCGGGGGGGCTAGCTCAGAGCTAGCGCACATCACGACGACACAACGAATAATAATCCAGCCGAACAAAGTCGAAACAAGTTGAATTAAGCGATTCCAGCGCTTGTCCCGATCGTACAACTAAAGTAGAAAAAATATTTACAAAATACAAAAGATAAAGCACATAAGTGTGAAAAAAGAGCGGAGCGTTGCACCGGGCTGCCAGCTGGACCGGCGCCTTTGTGACGTGCAGAAATAGGGAGGAAGGCTCGACGGCGGTGTGTCTGATGCCATGTTCTCCGTCCTGGGGTGAGCCATGCCCAAATGAACAAAAAACACCCAGTAAGTAGTACCGGGAGGGGAACAAACTAAAGAACTGAAAAAACAAAATCAAAATGATCAAAAACAACCTTTAAACACCAAAAAACGATCTAAACCATGCAGCAAACCACTGCTCTCACACACCTGCTCTCACACACCTGCTCTCACACACCTGCTCTCACGCACTTGCTCTCACACACCACTGCTCTCACGCACCTGCTCTCACGCACTTGCTCTCACACACCTGCTCTTACACACCTGCTCTCACACACCACTTGCTCTCACACACCTGCTCTTACACACCTGCTCTGTGACACCTGCTCTCACGCACCTGCTCTCACGCACTTGCTCTCATACACCTGCTCTCACGCAGGTGGCACCTGCTCTCATGCACCTGCTCTCACGCACCTGCTCTCACGCACTTGCTCTCATACACCTGCTCTCACGCAGGTGGCACCTGCTCTCACACACCCCTGCTCTCACACACCTGCTCTCACACACCTGCTCTCACACACCTTCACTGTGGGCGTGTTCAGGGTGTAATCTATGTTTACGTCATTGGACACTCAGGGGTGTTGTGGAAAAATATAATCTGGCCCTTTGCTTTTCAATTTTCAAATTCTATCTTAATTGGATTTATTTCTAACACGGTCAACAGCCGGACACGACTCCTCTTGGCCTGGACATGTCCATGTCCGGACGTCCTGGAGTGACTAGGACGTCCCACGTTCTGTTTCAAACTAGGACAAAGCCAGCAAGACGTGTGAATTGAATTAATGCAAATGTTCTGTACTGTCTCCTTCCTGAAACCACTGTTTCTTTTATGTCCCATTTGCTCCTTGGTTCCTTTGTACCTGAGAGACCAGTGACCGGGAACTTCTGTGTGTGGTCATGTGACCTTCTGTGATTTAAGGAAGTGGACAGACGTGGGACGGGAGGACTTGGGAAACACACATTTTGGGGAGCAGAAAAGAGACAGACGTGTGGACTCGGCCTTCCATGAGAATGAGTCCACACGAGTTTCTTTCTGGTTCAGCCACAAGTTTAAACAGTTTACTTTTGAAACGAGACAACTTGCTTCTTTGTCTTATCGAGAGATTTTTGCCACCACAGGAGGAACAGACAAGCTTTTCTTGTCAACTTGAATCTTTCAACCTAAAGAAAACCCTGCTCAAATGTAAGAGTCAATGTTTCAAGACACCTTTTGTGCTTTCTTTATCATTTGGCCATTTCCCCGCTTTTAGCCTGAATATTATTCTATTATTCCTATGTGTTTTGGCATAAAATACTCTGTTTCCATGAAATACATAGAAAATACCATATAGACACCACTTGTTTAGTCAAAATAAGTTTTTTTGTTTTGCATAAAATACTTTTTTTTTCCTTTTATATTTAAACAGGTAAATCATTTAAAAAAATGCTGACAACGCCTGGTATTTTTACATAAAATACAATGCAATGTTTTTCAGGTTTTATTTTAAATACTCTTTTTACAAATATATATAAAACAGGTAAATTGTGTTGAAAATTGCTTTCAGCATCTGGTATTTTTAAATACTTTTTTCCAAGCTTCAGAATATATTTTTTGGCCTAAAAAACTCTCTCAAAATGTACAAAAGTAGCAGGACAGCAATGTTTTGCTTAGTTTTTGCTTAATATACTCTTTTTTTTATTTTACACTCAATTGCTTCAAAAAATGCTTTCCGCACCTGGTATTTTTACGTACTTTTTACAAGTTTCAAAATATATATATATTTTTTGCCTAAAATACTCTCTCTATATATATATATTTTTTACACTCAATTGTTTAAAAAATGCTTTCAGCACCTGGTATTTTTTACATACTTTTAACAAGCTTCAAAATAGTTTTGGGGCATAAAATGCTCGCTCAAAATGTACAAAAGTAGCAGGACAACAAGTTTTTTGCTTAAAATACTCTATTTTTTCTTTTACACTCAATTGTTTCAAAAAATGCTTTCAGCATCTGGTATTTTTACATACTTTTTTCAATTTTCAAAATATTTCTTTTGCATAAAATACTCTCTCATATGTACAAAAGTAGCAGGAGAGCAATGTTTTGTTTGTTTTTTGCTTAAAATACTCTTGTTTCGAAAAATGCGTTCATCTCTTTGTATTTTTGCATAAAATACTCTCTCAAATGTACAAAAGTAGCAGGACAACAAGGTTTAGTTTAGTTTTTTGCTTACAATACTCTTTTTCTTTTCTACTCAATTGTTTCAAAAAATGCTTTCAGCACCTGGTATTTTTTACATATGTAATAACCTGATGTTTTAATTATCAGGATATTTATTTTTGCATTTCATTATACAATGCATAGGGCATTTGTAATATTATTTTTTTAAATATGCATTTTGCATTGGGTTAAAATGTTCATTCATTGTGTTTCAACTTAACAGTTTTTTCAAGTTATGTCTGCTTTTATTTTGGTTTTCTGCGCTCGTGTCTATCACGCACGAATGTGACGCAGAGCACGCGCAGAACAGGTGCACACAGAGAGACTCACAGAGAAGCCACGAGGAGCATGTAGTGATGAGCTGCGCTGCGCTGCTGAGGACTGTAACTCGCTTAAAAATGATTAAACTTGCTTAGAGCTGTGTGTCAATCGACCTGGTTAACTTCCCCTTGCGCCGGAGGACCGTGGAGGTCTTGTGTGTGTTCAAGGTGGTGAGTTTTGTACTATTTTGCCATGGATGTAGCTGACGGAGCTAAGCTAATGCTAAGCTAGGCTAAAGCTAAAGAGGCTATCGCGTCTGTGCTGTTTATATCAGACCCAGTCGGGGGAGAGACGGCGTGACCACTGCAGATCTGCACTCACCTTCGTGAGGACGTCGAGGGAGTGGATTGCTGCGCCCATCTTTTCTCCTGGCTAGCTCGCCCATGGACTAAGACCAGTCGCTTTCATCAGTCGTAGTCTATCTCCATCCGAACCCTGCTCATAAATTGGAGTATCTAGCATTAAAGTGGGCAGTTGTCGACAAACTACATGATTACCTGTATGGCACAAAGTTTGAAGTCCGAACAGATAACAATCCATTGACCTATGTGTTGATGTCGGCCAAATTGGATGCAACAGGTCACCGTTGGCTTGCGGCTTTGTCTACATATGATTTTAGTCTCAAGTACAGACCAGGAGTTCAAAACATTGGCGCTGACGCTTTGTCAAGGCGCCCACATCCTGAGCATAACCCTGAAAAACAATGGACAGACATCTCTGCAGATGGTGTCAGAGCAATGTGTCAAACATCAAATGCATCAAAGACAAATACTTTTCTTGTTTAATACAATATATTAATAAGTACTACGGTGTGTCTTTTTGTACATTAACACTTCTGGGAAGCCTGATTTAAATAGTTTTCTACAGTGAGGATCATACTTCTAACCTAGATGGTTTTATACATTGGAATGTCTCTTTTGACGCTTTAGTTAAATTTGAGTTTAAAGGGGTTCTATCGGAACGTGTTGTTACCTCTTTATTTTGAGCCGGTTGGTAAGAGGGTTACACATACTTTTAACAAGCTTCAAAATATTTTTGGGGCATAAAATACTCGCTCAAAATGTACAAAAGTAGCAGGACAGCAATGTTTTTCAGGGTTTTTTTTGGGCATAAATACTCGTTTTTTCATAAAACAGGTAAATTGTGTTGAAAATAGCTTTCAGCACCTGGTATTTTTACATAATTTTTTACAAGTTTCAGAATATATTTTTTGGGCATAAAATACTCTAAATGTACAAAGGTAGCAGGACAGCTCCCTCTGCTGTCCATATTCTAAATAACAGTTTGTACAAAAATGTGACTGACCGTGGCCAATCCAGTTACATGTCTACCCGCAGACATTTTGAGTTATTCACAGATTCTGAAAGTGTGAATTCAAGCTTTACAATGATGTGTCACTCATGTAGATCTGATAATATTTGAGTAAGTTGTGGTCATTTGAATGTAAACAACTCTCAAACCCATTCACTGAGAAAACGGCTTCCCAGAGTCACAGGGGGCGGGGCTCATTTGTATCTCATTGAGATAAGCCCTCCCCCTGTCACACTGACAGCACCTCCCCCTACAGCTGTCACTCAAGACTCAAGAGGAGTGTTGTTATTGATGGTAACTGGACTTGAATCAGAATTAGAAGTTACTATATTAAAATGGAAATACTTGGATTACAAAAGGCCCTGAATAGAATCAAAGAATCAGAATGAGAATAGGGTTCATTGCATTTGTCGATAAACATAATTCACAGGTGATTCAGTGCAACACAAACAACAAAAGATAAGATAAGATAAGAAGAGCCTTTAATGTTACAACGCAGTAGATACAGGGGGAAAGGACAGTAACTTATAGGAAGTTTAAAAAACACTCTTAATAGAAGAACTCTTATAAACAGATGCCAGGGCCAGGTATACGAACTGCAACGGGTCCATGGCTTTGAATATATGAGATATGATATGATAGATATGATATGTACACCACCAGAGTCCAATTACATCAGAGATCACATCCTCATCCTCTTCTTGGTCTGTGCACTCTTCTGTGCTGTGACTCTCGGCTCTTGGCATCAAAGCTGTAAACAAATAACAGGACATTTAAGAAATGGCTAACTATTTCACATAAAACACTCATTAACTATTTATTTTTTTAACACAATGTGAGAGTTTCAATATAAATACCTGAAGTGCTGATAACTCTTGATCTTTGGAAGCCGTCTGAAGAAGGGACTCAGATGCTTCTGCCAGTCCAAGTTCTTGACAAACACTTTGCCATCCGCCGTTCCAACAAGCTGTGGGATATTGAGGTGAGACTCAGGAGAGCTGTTTTCCACTACCTGATGACAAGGGCGACACTGTAAAAAAAATGAGAACAGAAGAAACATATCTTAAGCAGAGAGCAGCACTGAAGTTTTGCCAGGCTAATGTTTACACATTACAGTAGTCAAATAATATAAACTAACCTCAGCGATGTCTTCCAAAGTGTCAACCCTGGTCTTCATGTATGCTCGCTTGATAAGTCCAAAGCCACAATCAGGGGAGAATTTGGTGTGGCCAGCAATGAGGAAGTGGATGTCCATTGTGTAGTGAAGCTTGGCCCCGTCTGCAGAGGGTTGGACGGAAAGTGTATCTGTAGTAGACAGAGAGAGAAAAGGAGATTAGATTAATACATATGACATTTGATTAAGACGTATATGTCTCTATAATTGCTATTCTGCATTTGCACTATTATTAGTACCTGCTGTGCAAAGTCAAAGCTGTAATGCATCCTGATGTCTTTGCTTGCTGGCGGTGAGGGTCCGAAAGACAGCACATTAGATTCTGTTGTAGAGATCTGTGCGTGGCCTGCAGCTTCTGATGTGTGGGAGAAGCTGTTTCCACAGTGATCTGAAGCTTGATGTACAAACTGCAGGCTCACCTGAAAAACAGATGTTGCTTATGGTTAATTATACTCTAATCATTAAAACACGAAAATCACCAAAATAATGTTTTACACTTACCACGCTCCTTAGCAGACTTCACGTAGAGACAGGTCATGTCAGTCAGGGTGTCTTTGCCAATTCTGAAAAGGGGGATAAAAGGATTAGGGTTAACAGTAATATGGGAATAACACGCTTCACAGATAGCAGTTCACATTGTGACGTTAACGGTGTATTTAAGATGCAAAACGCGGAGATATTGGGACATCTGCCCTCGGCTAGCGGGGCTAGCTAGCTCACTTGAGATAACACTGCTCGTAAAAGCAAAACACTTGCAGAACAGCACACCAAAACATAAACATACACTTGAGTTTAAAACCGGCGCACATTAAAGTGATTAAAAGCGGGTGTTTTAGTCGCAAAGCTTACCTGGTTCAGCCGTCCTGTTGTCTCTCCCAACACCGTGCACAGAGAGACACACAGGAAGCTGATAATGGCCAGGCAAGCGTGTGATTGGTTCGAGTGACGCAGTGCGTGCGTGACGTGCAACGTACGTAAGCCACGTGACCAGAAGTGGTATCGGGAGTTGTAGTTTTTTTCTCTTCCCTCGCCGAAAAATAACCCGATAACATAGCAAAGTTTAGCTCCGAATAGCTGCGTTTAGCTCCAGGCTGTGGCGCTAACAGCCGGTTTAGCACCATAAAACACACACAAAGCACGAGCCACGGGTCAAGAAATACTACATAAGTATATAATTTGTACAGACAAAACGCCGAAAAATAACCCGATAACATAGCAAAGTTTAGCTTACAACTTAGTTCCGAATAGCTGCGTTTAGCTCTGGGCTGTGGGGCTAACAGCCGGTTTAGCACCATAAAACAGACACAAAGCACGACCCACACAACCCACGGGCCAACCCACGCCGAAAAATAACCCGATAACATGGTGATAACAGCAAGTAGTCACATTAAGTCCGTATTGTAGAGTGCACTGAGGCAACATGTTAGCTTAGCATTAGCTCCACCGGAGCAGACAAGTAAGATTCTAAAGTGATCACGAGACCGCCTTAAAACACAGCGTTAAAGCAATAATTTAGTAGTAAAGTAAAAGTGTTCCTGAGTAAACAGTTCCGTTGCAATGTAGTCCAGGAAATGTAAGCTCTGAAGACTGTGCTCTGCAGACGGTCTGGAGTAATGAGAGGAAAACACGGAGCAGCAGCTGCCATGTGGTTCACAGCTGATTGGTGGAAAATGTAAACAATACGTTGGCTAGAAAAAGGTGACGCCCCCCAGGAGAGCAGGAAAAAGACCCGAAAACTCCACATTTTTAACAGCTTAATGTGTACGTTTAAGACAACCAAAAGTGTTGTCTGAAGCACACAGGGGCTTATTCATAACTTCAACTAGCACATTCTGCAAAAAAATGAAAATCACAAATTTGGGGGAAAAAAAGTAAAATGATGTTTTTCTCAGTTTCACCGAGGCCGACATGGTCCGACAATTGCCGTGGCGAGTCACAAATGTGTGATTTTAAAGTCAAATTGACTGTGTTTTTGGTTCCACTTTAGTTTCAAAATATCCACACATACTGTGTTTATTTGTTTCTTTGTCTGTTGAAGGCTTTACAAAAGAAGATAAAAGCTCACAGCACCTGGTATTCCCAGGCGGTCTCCCATCCAAGTACTAACCAGGCCCAACCCTGCTTGGCTTCCGAGATCAGACGAGATCGGGCAGGTCCAGGGTGGTATGGCCGTGAGCGAAATGTTCCAGGTCAAAACTCGTATAAATGGCTTTTTTTGCATCAAACGCTGTCTTTTCGTGAAGAGTACCTTCACGCCACTTGCTCGGTCAAAATTGGGATATCTCAATGAAATTTTTTTTTTTGACAGGTGAAAAAGTGTGAAAATGCTCACAGCACCTGGTATTCCCAGGCGGTCTCCCATCAAAGTACTAACCAGGCCCAACCCTGCTTGGCTTCCGAGATCAGACGAGATCGGGCTGGTACAGGGTGGTATGGCCGTGAGCGAAATGTTCCAGGTCAAAACTCGTATAAATGGCTTTTTTTGCATCAAACGCTGTCTTTTCGTGAAGAGTACCTTCACGTCACTTGCTCGGTCAAAATTGGGATATCTCAATGAAAAACTTCTTTTATTTTTTTATTTTTTTTTTGACAGGTGAAAAAGTGTGAAAATGCTCACAGCACCTGGTATTCCCAAGCGGTCTCCCATCCAAGTACTAACCAGGCCCAACCCTGCTTGGCTTCCGAGATCAGACGAGATCGGGCGGGTCCAGGGTGGTATGGCCGTGAGCGAAATGTTCCAGGTCAAAACTCGTATAAATGGCTTTTTTTGCATCAAACGCTGTCTTTTCGTGAAGAGTAACTTCACGCCACTTGCTCGGTCAAAATTGGGATATCTCAATGAAAAACTTCTTTTATTTTTTTTTTGACAGGTGAAAAAGTGTGAAAATGCTCACAGCACCTGGTATTCCCAGGCGGTCTCCCATCCAAGTACTAACCAGGCCCAACCCTGCTTGGCTTCCGAGATCAGACGAGATCGGGCGGGTCCAGGGTGGTATGGCCGTGAGCGAAATGTTCCAGGTCAAAATTCGTATAAATGGCTTTTTTTGCATCAAACGCTGTCTTTTCGTGAAGAGTACCTTCACGCCACTTGCTCGGTCAAAATTGGGATATCTCAATGAAATTTTTTTTTTTTGACAGGTGAAAAAGTGTGAAAATGCTCACAGAACCTGGTATTCCCAGGCGGTCTCCCATCAAACTACTAACCAGGCCCAACCCTGCTTGGCTTCCGAGATCAGACGAGATCGGGCGGGTCCAGGGTGGTATGGCCTTGAGCAAAATGTTCCAGGTCAAAACTCGTATAAATGGCTTTTTTTGCATCAAACGCTGTCTTTTCGTGAAGAGTACCTTCACGCCACTCACTCGGTCAAAATTGGGATATCTCAATGAAATTTTTTTTTTTTTTTTTTTGACAGGTGAAAAAATGTGAAAATGCTCACAGCACCTGGTATTCCCAGGCGGTCTCCCATCAAAGTACTAACCAGGCCCAACCCTGCTTGGCTTCCGAGATCAGACGAGATCGGGCGGGTCCAGGGTGGTATGGCCGTGAGCAAAATGTTCCAGGTCAAAACTCGTATAAATGGCTTTTTTTGCATCAAACGCTGTCTTTTCGTGAAGAGTACCTTCACGCCACTTGCTCGGTCAAAATTGGGATATCTCAATGAAATTTTTTTTTTTTGACAGGTGAAAAAGTGTGAAAACGCTCACAGCACCTGGTATTCCCAGGCGGTCTCCCATCAAAGTACTAACCAGGCCCAACCCTGCTTGGCTTCCGAGATCAGACGAGATCGGGCGGGTCCAGGGTGGTATGGCCGTGAGCGAAATGTTCCAGGTCAAAACTCGTATAAATGGCTTTTTTTGCATCAAACGCTGTCTTTTCGTGAAGAGTACCTTCACGCCACTTGCTCGGTCAAAATTGGGATATCTCAATGAAATTTTTTTTTTTTTTTTTTTTTTTTTGACAGGTGAAAAAGTGTGAAAATGCTCACAGCACCAGGTATTCCCAGGCGGTCTCCCATCAAAGTACTAACCAGGCCCAACCCTGCTTGGCTTCCGAGATCAGACGAGATCGGGCGGGTCCAGGGTGGTATGGCCGTGAGCGAAATGTTCCAGGTCAAAACTCGTATAAATGGCTTTTTTTGCATCAAACTCTGTCTTTTCGTGAAGAGTACCTTCACGCCACTTGCTCGGTTAAAATTGGGATATCTCCGAGATCAGACGAGATCGGGAGGACTGAACTGGGCTCTTGCGGCTTTTTGCGCAGGAGTCTGGGCTCTTGCAGCCCGACTCAACTGGGCTCTGCGGCCCGACTCAACTGGGCCCTTGCGGCCCGACTCAACTGGGCTCTTGCGGCCCGACTCAACCATCAAATCAACTGTCATAGGTCGGTCGAAAAACTACAAGATGCAGTACCTATCCAAGATGCAGTACCTATCCAAGATGCACGACTTGGGACAAGATGCACGACTTGGGACAAGAACCACCACCACCACTGGGCCCTTGCGGCCCAACTCAACTTTGCGGCCCGACTCAACTGTCAACTCAACTGTCAAAGGTCGGTCGAAAAACTACAAGTTGCAGTACCTATCCAAGATGCAGTACCTATCCAAGATGCAGTACCTATCCAAGATGCACTACTTGGGACAAGATGCACGACTTGGGACAAGATGCACTACTACTACTACTACTACTACTACTACTACAACTGGGCCCTTGCGGCCCGACTCTACCGACTCAACTGGACCCTTGCAGCCCGACTCAACCGGGCTCTTGCGGCCCGACTCAACCGGGCTCTTGCGGCCCGACCCAACCGGGCTCCTGCGGCTCCTGCGCCATTGACATCGCTGTCAATGTGCGCCATTGACATCGCTGTCAATGGCGCGCCCGGAGCCATCAGCGACGCACGCGTCTTCCGCGCGGCAGAAGTTGAAGCCGGCGCATTGAGTTTTAAGACGCGAGAGACCAAAGTTGTCACTTTATTTCTTGAACAGAGTTGGTTATTGTTGGCCGTAACCATGGTGCTGGAACAGGAACATCAAAAACTACCTCGTCTCCTGAGCCCGCTCTTAGCTCCGCCCCAGAGACCACACACGCGCACTAGAGACGAGGGTCGCTACAATATGAATAAAATAACTGTTATGTTGTGGTGTGATGTAGCATTTATTTAGGTGGGTTAATGTGCAATATACATATTTATACATCTAAGTAAATACTAAGTCAAAGGAATATTGTTTAATTGCTGGATTAATTAATTGGAGCTTATATAATAGTGTTTGTATTCTACAGTTGTTAAATATGGTCTTGTGTTTATTGCTGTTAATATGATTTATTGTGTGTAATGTAAAATATTTTCAAATTATATTTTTGATACTGCTAAGTTGATTGATTTATAGTGGTTCTAGTTGACTGTTATGCTAGTTTTTGAAGGTTTTTACATGACTGAGTTTTGAGTTTATTTCAGTCTGCAGTTAAGCCTTGTGTTTGATAGTCGTCCTTGTTCATGTGTCTTCAACTTAATTTAGCCAAGTAGCTTGTGTTATGCTGTTATAACATTATGCAAAAATGGCATGAGTTCAGCCGGACTCATTAGGTCCGGACCTGAACCTGAACCTCTGGATTCGAATCCGGACTTAAACCTGAACGAGGGTTTAGGTATGCATCCCTACACGTGACCCACAGTAAACACACGAGACCCACAGTAAACACTGTTATTGATATGTATAGTGCTATATAGTGCAGCCCTATTTTTGTGCATCAAAACATCTCTGTCTGTTTTTTAGCTAAACCCATCCGTCAAGGCCAACTTCTCTGAGCGTTGCCTAACCCCGGAGTGACCCGAGCCAGCCTGCTGAAGGCAAGAGGAAGCCTTCTCCTGGTCACTCTCCTCTTTGTTGTTCAAATCAGATGGATGATGCTGTGCTGTCCTCTCTCTGCAGCTGCTTTGAGGATGAAGAATAGGCTCCAATGAACAGACTGTAGAGCTGCACACACCATGGAACAGCAGAAGACACCAGCTCCAGACTTACCTGTCTCACCCTCTTCTTGTGTTTGCATCAGGGCTGAGGACACCAGCTCCAGACTTACCTGTCTCACCCTCTTCTTGTGTTTGCATCAGGGCTGAGGACACCAGCTCCAGACTTACCTGTCTCACCCTCTTCTTGTGTTTGCATCAGGGCTGAGGACACCAGCTCCAGACTTACCTGTCTCACCCTCTTCTTGTGTTTGCATCAGGGCTGAGGACACCAGCTCCAGACTTACCTGTCTCACCCTCTTCTTGTGTTTGCATCAGGGCTGAAGGAGAGAGTCATGTCATATTATCATTTGATAACCTCTAGTTACAGTGAGGGAAATAAGTATTTGTGTGACTGAATCCAGAAAATTGCCAGTACTATCTCAACAATATTCTGCAGAAAAAAAAACATTAGTGTCTTCTGGACACCGTTTTTGAAAACTTCCATCCAAAAGTGACTCTCAGTCCGTCTGGTCTGAGACCTCAGATATTTATTCTCTCCTGAGTAAGCCTTGCTGTTTTTCTATGTGTTTACACTGTTCACCTTTGTTCCCCTGACAGCCCTGTCACAGCACCCTCATCACTGATGGGCTGATCCAGTCACATGGTTTTCAAAAATACTGCTGTTCACTACTTGTACAGTAAATTGAACTGTCATATATGTCATACTTTATTTTTATTTAAATGTATTTAAACATAGTCTTGAGTACTTTTAGTTTGGCACCTTATGTTTTAGAACTAAAAAAATATTTCTAACAATCAGAATAAATTTGAGATTTTTGGTTAGTCGCCGCACTCCAAATTGTATGATTTCCCCTTGTGACCACGAGCTGGCACCACCACTCAACAGTGTAGGATAACACTCACTCTGTCACTCATCCACCCTCTGCCCAGTAATGCAGGGTCCCCCAGGGCTCAGTCCTCGGCCCCCTCCTCTTCATCTGCTACCCCCTTGGTCACATTCTCCGCCAACTCAACCTGGACTTCCACTGCTACGCTGACGACATCCAGACCCTCACCCACAACCAAACCCCTCCCCTCGCCCACATCCGAACCCTCCCATCGCCCACATCCGAACCCTCACCTCACCCACATCCATCACCCCCTCCATAAGAGTTTAGACCTGGAACATTTCGCTCACGGCCATACCACCCCGGACCCGCCCGATCTCGTCTGATGTCGGAAGCACACAGAGCACACCGTGACTGACCCAAACACTGTGACTGACCCGCATTCAGAGTACACCGTGACTGACCCGCACACAGAGCACACCGTGACTGACCCGCACACAGAGCACACCGTGACTGACCCACCCACGTGACTGACCCGCACACAGAGCACACCGTGACTGACCCGCACACAGAGCACACCGTGACTGACCCGCACACAGAACACACCGTGACTGACCCGCACACAGAACAAACCGTGAGTGACCCGCACACAGAACACACCGTGACTGACCCGCACACAGAACACACCGTGACTGACCCGCACACAGAGCACACCGTGACTGACCCGCACACAGAACACACCGTGACTGACCCGCACACAGAACACACCGTGACTGACCCGCAAACAGAACACACCGTGACTGACCCGCACACAGAACACACCGTGACTGACCCGCACACAGAGCACACCGTGACTGACCCGCACACAGAACACACCGTGACTGACCCGCACACAGAGCACACCGTGACTGACCCGCACACAGAACACACCGTGACTGACCCGCACACAGAACACACCGTGACTGACCCGCAAACAGAACACACCGTGACTGACCCGCACACCGTGACTGACCCGCACTCAAACCAAACCGTGACTGACCCGGACACTGAGCACACCGTGACTGACCCGCACACAGAACACACCGTGACTGACCCGCACACAGAACACACCGCGACTGACCCGCACAGAGAACACACTGTGACTGACCCGCACACCGTGACTGACCCGCACACAGAGCACACCGTGACTGACCCGCACACAGAGCACACCGTGACTGACCCGCACACTGAGCACACCGTGACTGACCCGCACACAGAGCACACCGTGACTGACCCGCACACAGAACACACTGTGACTGACCCGCACAGAGAACACACGGTGACTGACCCGCACACCGTGACTGACCCGCACACCGTGACTGACCTGCACATAGAGCACAACGTGACTGACCCGCACACCGTGACTGACCCGCACACAGAACACACTGTGACTGACCCGCACACCGTGACTGACCCGCACGCCGTGACTGACCCGCACGCCGTGACTGACCCGCACACCGTGACTGACCCGCACACCGTGACATATCCGCACATCGTGACTGACCCGCAAACCGTGACTCACCCGCACACCGTGACTGACCCGCTCACCGTGACTGACCCGCACACAGAACACACCGTGAATGACCCGCACACAGAGCACACCGTGACTGACTCGCACACAGAGCACACCGTGACTGACCCGCACATAGAACACACCGTGACTGATCCGCACACCGTGACTGACCCGCTCACCGTGACTGACCCGCACACCGTGACTGACCCGCAAACCGTGACTGACCCGCACGCCGTGACTGACCCGCACGCCGTGACATATCCGAACATCGTGACTGACCCGCAAACCGTGACTCACCCGCACACCGTGACTGACCCGCAAACCGTGACTGACCCGCACGCCGTGACTGACCCGCACGCCGTGACTGACCCGCACGCCGTGACATATCCGCACATCGTGACTGACCCGCAAACCGTGACTCACCCGCACACCGTGACTGACCCGCACACAGAACACACCGTGAATGACCCGCACACAGAGCACACCGTGACTGACTCGCACACAGAGCACACCGTGACTGACCCGCACATAGAACACACCGTGACTGATCCGCACTCCGTGACTCACCCGCACACAGTGACTGACCCGCACACAGAGCACACCGTGACTGACCCGCACACAGAACACACCGTGACTGACCCGCACTCAGAACACACCGTGACTGACCCGCACACAGAACAAACCGTGAGTGACCCGCACACAGAGCACACCGTGACTGTCCCGCACACAGAACACACCGTGACTGACCCGCACACAGAACACACCGTGACTGACCCGCACACCGTGACTGACCCGCACACCTTGACTGACCCGCACTCAGAGCAAACCGTGACTAAAGCGCATACAGAACACACTGTGACTGACACGCACACTGAGCACACCGTGACTGACCCGGACACCGTGACTGACCCGCACACTGAGCACACCGTGACTGACCCTTACACAGAGCACACCGTGACTGACCCGCACACAGAGCACACCGTGACTGACCCGCACACAGAGCACACCGTGACTGACCCGCACACAGAACAAACCGTGACTGACCCGCACACAGAACAAACCGTGACTGACCCGGACACCGTGACTGACCCGCACACTGAGCACACCGTGACTGACCCGCACACAGAGCACACCGTGACTGACCCGCACACAGAACACACCGTGACAGACCCGCACACAGAACACACCGTGACTGACCCGCACACAGAGCACACCGTGACTGACCCGCACACCGTGACTGACCCGCACTCAAACCAAACCGTGACTGACCCGCACACTGAGCACACCGTGACTGACCCGCACACAGAACACACCGTGACTGACCCGCACACAGAACACACCGCGACTGACCCGCACAGAGAACACACTGTGACTGACCCGCACACCGTGACTGACCCGCATACAGAGCACACCGTGACTGACCCGCACACAGAGCACACCGTGACTGACCCGCACACTGAGCACACCGTGACTGACCCGCACACAGAGCACACCGTGACTGACCCGCACACAGAGCACACCGCGACTGACCCGCACACAGAACACACTGTGACTGACCCGCACAGAGAACACACTGTGACTGACCCGCACACCGTGACTGACCTGCACATAGAGCACAACGTGACTGACCCGCACACCGTGACTGACCCGCACACAGAACACACTGTGACTGACCCGCACACCGCGACAGACCCGCTCACCGTGACTGACCCGCACACCGTGACTGACCAGCAAACCGTGACTGACCCGCACGCCGTGACTGACCCGCACACCGTGACATATCCGCACATCGTGACTGACCCGCAAACCGTGACTCACCCGCACACCGTGACTGACCCGCAAACCGTGACTGACCCGCACGCCGTGACTGACCCGCACGCCGTGACTGACCCGAACACAGAACACACCGTGACTGACCCGCACACAGAGCACACCGTGACTGACCCGCACACAGAGCACACCGCGACTGACCCGCACACAGAACACACTGTGACTGACCCGCACACCGTGACAGACCCGCACACCGTGACCGACCTGCACACAGAACACACCGTGACTGACCCGCACACAGAACACACTGTGACTGACCCGCACACCGTGACAGACCCGCACACCGTGACTGACCCGCACACCATGACTGACCCGCAAACCGTAACTGACCTGCAAACCGTAACTGACCTGCACATAGAGCACAACGTGACTGACCCGCACACAGAGCACACCGTGACAGACCCGCACACTGTGACTGACCCGCAAACCGTGACTGACCCGCACACCGTGACTGACCCGCACACCGTGACAGACCCGCACATCGTGACTGACCCGCACACCGTGACTGACCTGCACATAGAGCACACTGCGACTGACCCGCACACCGTGACTGACCCGCACACTGTGACTAACCCGCACACAGATAACACAGTGACTGACCCGCACACTGAACACACCGTGACTGACCCGCACACAGAACACACCGTGACTGACCCGCACACAGAACACACCGTGACTGACCCGCACACAGAGCTTACCGTGAATGACCCGCACGCCGTGACTGACCCGCACGCTGTGATTGACCCGCACGCCGTAATTGACCCGCAAGCCGTGACTGACCCGCACGCCGTGACTGACCCGCACGCCGTGACATACCCGAAAACCGTGACTGACCCGCACACCGTGACTCACCCGCACACAGTGACTGACCCGCACACCGTGACTGACCCGCACACAGAGCAAACCGTGACTGACCCGCACACAGAACACACCGTGACTGACCCGCACAAGGAGCACACCGTGACTGACCCGCACACAGAACACGTCGTGACTGACCCGCACACCATGAATGACCCGCACGCCGTGACTGACCCGCACGCCGTGACTGACCCGCACACCGTGACTCACCCGCACACAGAACACACCGTGAATGACCCGCACACAGAGCACACCGTGACTGACTCGCACACAGAGCACACCGTGACTGACCCGCACATAGAGCACACCGTGACTGACCCGCACACAGAGCACACCGTGACTGATCCGAACTCCGCGACTCACCCGCACACAGTGACTGACCCGCACGCCGTGACTGACCCGCACACAGAACACGCCGTGACTGACCCGCACACAGAACACGCCGTGACTGACCCGCACACAGAACACGCCGTGACTGACCCGCACACAGAACAAACCGTGACTGACACGCACACTGAGCACACCGTGACTGACCCGGACACCGTGACTGACCCGCACACTGAGCACACCGTGACTGACCCGCACACAGAACAAACCGTGACTGACCCGCACTCAGAGCACACCGTGACTGACCCGGACACCGTGACTGACACGCACACTGAGCACACCGTGACTGACCCGGACACCGTGACTGACCCGCACACTGAGCACACCGTGACTGACCCTTACACAGAGCACACCGTGACTGACCCTTACACAGAACACACAGTGACTGACCCGCACACAGAGCACACCGTGACTGACCCGCACTCATAGCACACCGTGACTGACCCGCACACAGAGCACACCGTTACTGACCCGCACACAGAACAAACCGCGACTGACCAGCACACAGAACACACCGTGACTGACCCGCACACAGAACACACCGTGACTGACCCGCACACAGAGCACACCGTGACTGACCCGCACACAGAGCACACCGTGACTGACCCGCACACCGTGACTGACCCGCACTCAGAGCAAACCGTGACTAACTCGCACACATACCACACCGTGACTGACCCAAACACAGAGCACACCGTGACTGACCCGCACACAGAACACACCGTGACTGACCCGCACACAGAGCACACCGTGACAGACCCGCACACCGTGACAGACCTGCACACCGTGACCGACCTGCACATAGAGCACAACTTGACTGACCCGCACACAGAACACACTGTGACTGACCCGCACACCGTGACAGACCCGCACACCGTGACTGACCCGCACACCATGACTGACCCGCACACCATGACTGACCTGCACATAGAGCACAACGTGACTGACCCGCACACAGAGCAAACCGTGACTGACCCAAACACAGAACACACCGTGACTGACCCGAACACAGAACACACCGTGACTGACCCGCACACAGAGCACACCGTGACTGACCCGCACACAGAGCACGCCGTGACTGACCCGCACACAGAGCACACCGTGACTGACCCGCACACCGTGACTCACCCGCACACCGCGACTGACCCGCACACAGAACACACTGTGACTGACCCGCACACCGTGACAGACCCGCACACCGTGACTGACCCGCACACCGTGACCGACCTGCACACAGAACACACCGTGACTGACCCGCACACAGAACACACTGTGACTGACCCGCACACCGTGACAGACCCGCACACCGTGACTGACCCGCACACCATGACTGACCCGCAAACCGTAACTGACCTGCACATAGAGCACAACGTGACTGACCCGCACACAGAGCACACCGTGACAGACCCGCACACTGTGACTGACCCGCACACCGTGACTGACCCGCACACAGAACACACTTTGACTGACCCGCACACCGTGACAGACCCGCACACCGTGACTGACCCGCACACCGTGACTGACCTGCACATAGAGCACACTGCGACTGACCCGCACACCGTGACTGACCCGCACACCGTGACTAACCCGCACACAGATAACACAGTGACTGACCCGCACACTGAACACACCGTGACTGACCCGCACACAGAACACACCGTGACTGACCCGCACACAGAGCACACCGTGACTGACCCGCACACAGAGCTTACCGTGAATGACCCGCACGCCGTGACTGACCCGCACGCTGTGATTGACCCGCACGCCGTAATTGACCCGCAAGCCGTGACTGACCCGCACGCCGTGACTGACCCGCACGCCGTGACATATCCGAAAACCGTGACTGACCCGCACACCGTGACTCACCCGCACACCGTTACTCACCCGCACACAGAACACACCGTGAATGACCCGCACACAGAGCACACCGTGACTGACTCGCACACAGAGCACACCGTGACTGACCCGCACTCCGTGACTCACCCGCACACAGTGACTGACCCGCACACCGTGACTGACCCGCACACAGAGCAAACCGTGACTGACCCGCACACAGAACACACCGTGACTTACCCGCACAAGGAGCACACCGTGACTGACCCGCACACAGAACACGTCGTGACTGACCCGCACACCATGAATGACCCCCACACCGTGACTGACCCGCACTCTGAGCACACTTCGACTGACCCGCACTCAAAGCACACCGTGACTGACCCGCACTCAAAGCACACCGTGACTGACCCGCACGCCGTGACTGACCCGCACACCGTGACTCACCCGCACACAGAACACACCGTGAATGACCCGCACACAGAGCACACCGTGACTGACTCGCACACAGAGCACACCGTGACTGACCCGCACACAGAGCACGCCGTGACTGACCCGCACACAGAACACGCCGTGACTGACCCGCACACAGAACAAACCGTGACTGACACGCACACTGAGCACACCGTGACTGACCCGGACACCGTGACTGACCCGCACACTGAGCACACCGTGACTGACCCGCACACAGAACAAACCGTGACTGACCCGCACTCAGAGCACACCGTGACTGACCCGGACACCGTGACTGACACGCACACTGAGCACACCGTGACTGACCCGGACACCGTGACTGACCCGCACACTGAGCACACCGTGACTGACCCTTACACAGAGCACACCGTGACTGACCCTTACACAGAACACACAGTGACTGACCCGCACACAGAGCACACCGTGACTGACCCGCACTCATAGCACACCGTGACTGACCCGCACACAGAGCACACCGTTACTGACCCGCACACAGAACAAACCGCGACTGACCAGCACACAGAACACACCGTGACTGACCCGCACACAGAACACACCGTGACTGACCCGCACACAGAGCACACCGTGACTGACCCGCACACCGTGACTGACCCGCACTCAGAGCAAACCGTGACTAACTCGCACACATACCACACCGTGACTGACCCAAACACAGAACACACCGTGACTGACCCGAACACAGAACACACCGTGACTGACCCGCACACAGAGCACACCGTGACTGACCCGCACACAGAACACACCGTGACTGACCCGCACACAGAACACACCGTGACTGACCCGCACACAGAGCACACCGTGACAGACCCGCACACCGTGACAGACCTGCACACCGTGACCGACCTGCACATAGAGCACAACTTGACTGACCCGCACACAGAACACACTGTGACTGACCCGCACACCGTGACAGACCCGCACACCGTGACTGACCCGCACACCATGACTGACCCGCACACCATGACTGACCTGCACATAGAGCACAACGTGACTGACCCGCACACAGAGCAAACCATGACTGACCCAAACACAGAACACACCGTGACTGACCCGAACACAGAACACACCGTGACTGACCCGCACACAGAGCACACCGTGACTGACCCGCACACAGAGCACGCCGTGACTGACCCGCACACAGAGCACACCGTGACTGACCCGCACACCGTGACTCACCCGCACACCGCGACTGACCCGCACACAGAACACACTGTGACTGACCCGCACACCGTGACAGACCCGCACACCGTGACTGACCCGCACACCGTGACCGACCTGCACACAGAACACACCGTGACTGACCCGCACACAGAACACACTGTGACTGACCCGCACACCGTGACAGACCCGCACACCGTGACTGACCCGCACACCATGACTGACCCGCAAACCGTAACTGACCTGCACATAGAGCACAACGTGACTGACCCGCACACAGAGCACACCGTGACAGACCCGCACACTGTGACTGACCCGCAAACCGTGACTGACCCGCACACCGTGACTGACCCGCACACAGAACACACTTTGACTGACCCGCACACCGTGACAGACCCGCACACCGTGACTGACCCGCACACCGTGACTGACCTGCACATAGAGCACACTGCGACTGACCCGCACACCGTGACTGACCCGCACACCGTGACTAACCCGCACACAGATAACACAGTGACTGACCCGCACACTGAACACACCGTGACTGACCCGCACACAGAACACACCGTGACTGACCCGCACACAGAATACACCGTGACTGACCCGCACACAGAACACACCGTGACTGACCCGCACACAGAGCACACCGTGACTGACCCGCACACAGAGCTTACCGTGAATGACCCGCACGCCGTGACTGACCCGCACGCTGTGATTGACCCGCACGCCGTAATTGACCCGCAAGCCGTGACTGACCCGCACGCCGTGACTGACCCGCACGCCGTGACATATCCGAAAACCGTGACTGACCCGCACACCGTGACTCACCCGCACACCGTTACTCACCCGCACACAGAACACACCGTGAATGACCCGCACACAGAGCACACCGTGACTGACTCGCACACAGAGCACACCGTGACTGACCCGCACTCCGTGACTCACCCGCACACAGTGACTGACCCGCACACCGTGACTGACCCGCACACAGAGCAAACCGTGACTGACCCGCACACAGAACACACCGTGACTGACCCGCACAAGGAGCACACCGTGACTGACCCGCACACAGAACACGTCGTGACTGACCCGCACACCATGAATGACCCCCACACCGTGACTGACCCGCACTCTGAGCACACTTCGACTGACCCGCACTCAAAGCACACCGTGACTGACCCGCACTCAGAACACACCGTGACTGACCCGCACTCAGAACACACCGTGACTGACCCGCACTCAGAACACACAGTGACTGACCCGCACTCAGAACAAAGAAAAAAAGAGAAAAAGAAGAAGTTTTTGATTGAAATATCCCAATTTTGACCGAGCAAGTGGCGTGAACATACTCTTCATGAAAAGAGAGTGTTTGATGCAATAACTCTTTATACGAGTTTTGACCTGGAACATTTTGCTGGGGCCATGTCATTTATGGCTTTGTAGGTCAGGAGTAGAATATTAAAATTTCTGTTGAAATGCAGAAGGGTCTGAAACCCGAGTCAGAGCCAATGACGTTGTCGGACCATAATCGTCCGATCCCAGCCGGAGGTTTTAACGCGTCACACTGAAGATAGGGAAGTTGCTTTTCACCCCTGTTCGTCACAAGGGCGCCGGTCCAGCTGGCAGCCCGGTGTAAACACTTGGCGACGAGCCCTCGCGGCCCACCCGCGCCCTCCGGCCGCCGCACAGTATGCCGTCGCGATGTGCCCTGGCTCCGAGCCCCCCTGGATGGCGCTGTACCGCGTTTACACAAAGAAGGAACTCATGAAACTGCGGAGAACCGCCGTCTTACCCGGAGAACGTCACGTTATCCCGGCGGACATCCTAAGGAAAACACAGAGAAGCAGAAGGGCTGGACGTAAACTCAGAGAGAAGAGAGGAGAAAACAGGAAGGTGGTTCCCGCCGTAGTCATGGGTAACGTGAGGTCCCTTCAAAATAAAATGACGGAAATAGCGAGCCTCATGCGGTCCCAGAGGATTTATAGGGACAGCAGCGTCTTGATTTTCACAGAGACCTGGTCAACAGCAGAAATGCCAGACTCTATTGTAGGTTTGGACAATTTTCATCTGCTGCGGGCGACAGAACGAGAGAATGCGGAAAGAAAAGAGGTGGAGGGCTGAAGAAGAGAGATGGAGGTCTGGCTGTGTATGTGAACACGAGCTGGTGTAAACCCGAACACTGCACAGTGAAGCAGCAGCTATGTAACAAGGATATTGAACTATTGGCTATTGGCATGGCTGCCCCGGGAGTTCTCACATTTTGATCGCAGTCTATGTGGCCCCGTCTGCCAATGCTGAATATGCTTGTGAAGCACTGCTCTCCTGCAGTTGTAGGCTGCAAACACAGCATCCAAGGCAAGACAAGGCAAGGCAAGTTTATTTGTAGAGCACATTTCATACACAAGGCAATTCAAAGTGCTTCACAGCAGGAAAAATGCATTCAAATCACAAAGAAATGACAGAAACAGAAATACAATAAAATTAACTAAATTAAAAATTATCAATCCAACTGATTTTCTAAACTAATAAAATCACAAACAAAAGAGAGAAGTGCAAAGAAAAAATCCTTTCAGTCATATGCGCAGCTAAACAAAACTGTTTTTAGCTTAGATTTGAACATTGTCAGAGTAGAAGCCTGTCTCACATCTTCAGGAAGAATGTTCCAGATTTTAGCTGCATAAAACTGAAACGCAGATTCCACAGGCTCTCTTCCTCGTCTCTGGTGACTTTAACCACGCTTCTCCCTCTTCTGTTCTACCAACATACACCCAGTATGTCTCCTGCCCCACCAGAGACAATAGAACATTGGACTTGTTTTTTGCCAACACCAAAAGAGACTTACTCTTCTTCCCCCCTCCCTCCCCTGGGCCGCTCGGACCACAACCTTGTACATCTGAGGCTTGTGTTTGAACCCATCGTGCGCAGGCAGCCTGTGGTGCCCCGTGTGGTGAGGAGGTGGTCTGCTGAGAGCGAGGAGGCTCTGAGGGACTGCTTCAGCACCACTGTCTGGACTGAGCTTTATGGCCCACATGGGGAGGACATCAACACCATCACAGAGTGCATCACGGACTACATCAACTTGTGTTTTGAGAACATTGTTCCCTCCCGGACGGTGCGGTGTTTTCCAAACAACAAGCCATGGATTAACCGTGAACTGAAGGCTCTGCTGAAGGAGAAGAAGAGAGCCTTCAGGTCAGGGAACAAGGAGGAGCTGAGGACTGTACAAAGGGAGCTGAGGAGGAAGATGGATGGAGGAGCAGTTGCAGCAGAAGAACATTCAGGGAGTGTGGAGAAGCCTGAAAACCATCTCGGGCTTCAAAATCCACCCTGCCCAGACGGAGGGGGACCTATAGTGGGTGAACGATTTAAATGCTCACTTCTTGAGATATGATCAGTCACCCGCCCCTCCCCCTACACAGCTGCATGCTCTCTCTTCCAGAGCTGGACAATGCCCTGTATCCGTTCCTCTTCACTTCTCTGCCCCGGACCATCGGCTCCCCACTTTGCCTGGACTCACCCATCCCCCCAGCACACAGTCCCCCTGCCAACCACTGACTGTCACAGCAGCACAGGTGAGGAGTGAGCTGAAGAGGATTAAAGTGAGGAAGGCAGCAGGACCTGACGGCATCAGCTCCAGGCTCCTTAACCCTTTAGGCGCCAGAGATTATGGATGAAATAAATGTATAAATAAAAAACTTCCTGAGATACAGAGAACTGAAGCCGGGGCACAGCTCTGGGTCGGCAGTGCCCCTGGAGGCCCGTAGAAGCTCCACACTCCAGTTGATTCTTGGATAAAAGGGCACCCAGCCGGTCTCGAACTCGCGTGAGGCGGAGCAGGGATCATCCACCCCGCACACGGCCAGACTTTGCCCGGCCAGGGAGCACCTTCTGCGGGTCGGAGGCTCCGGGTCGGAGCCCCTGGAGCCTGGAGCCCTCAACGGGCCCCGAACTCGGCTGCCGGAGGCAGTGCAGTGCCTCATGGATAAAAGGGCACCCAGCCGGTCTCGAACTCGCGTGAGGCGGAGCAGGGATCATCCACCCCGCACACGGCCAGACTTTGCCCGGCCAGGGAGCACCTTCTGCGGGTCGGAGGCTCCGGGTCGGAGCCCCTGGAGCCTGGAGCCCTCACCGGGCCCCGAACTCGGCTGCCGGAGGCAGTGCAGTGCCTCATGGATAAAAGGGCACCCAGCCGGTCTCGAACTCGCGTGAGGCGGAGCAGGGATCATCCACCCCGCACACGGCCAGACTTTGCCCGGCCAGGGAGCACCTTCTGCGGGTCGGAGGCTCCGGGTCGGAGCCCCTGGAGCCTGGAGCCCTCACCGGGCCCCGAACTCGGCTGCCGGAGGCAGTGCAGTGCCTCATGGATAAAAGGGCACCCAGCCGGTCTCGAACTCGCGTGAGGCGGAGCAGGGATCATCCACCCCGCACACGGCCAGACTTTGCCCGGCCAGGGAGCACCTTCTGCGGGTCGGAGGCTCCGGGTCGGGGCCCCTGGAGCCTGGAGCCCTCACCGGGCCCCGAACTCGGCTGCCGGAGGCAGTGCAGTGCCTCATGGATAAAAGGGCACCCAGCCGGTCTCGAACTCGCGTGAGGCGGAGCAGGGATCATCCACCCCGCACACGACCAGACTTTGCCCGAAGAAGGGCCACTCTGGCTGGGCATGGCCCCCACTGAGCACCCCCTGGAACCCCTGGAGCCCCCGGAGCACCTCCAGAGCCACCCCCCACTCCTCCAGACTCTGCCCGGGGAAGGGCCACTCTGGCTGGGCATGGCCTCCACTGAGCACCCCCTGGAGCCCCCGGAGCACCTCCAGAGCCACCCCCCACTCTCCCCAGACTATGCCCGGGGAAGGGCCACTCTGGCTGGGCATGGCCTCCGCCGAGCACCCCCTGGAGCCCCCGGAGCACCTCCAGAGCCACCCCCCACTCCTCCAGACTCTGCCCGGGGAAGGGCCACTCTGGCTGGGCATGGCCTCCACTGAGCACCCCCTGGAGCCCCCGGAGCACCTCCAGAGCCACCCCCCACTCTCCCCAGACTCACCCCGGGGAAGGGCCACTCTGGCTGGGCATGGCCTCCACCGAGCACCCCCTGGAGCCCCCGGAGCACCTCCAGAGCCACCCCCCACTCTCCCCAGACTATGCCCGGGGAAGGGCCACTCTGGCTGGGCATGGCCTCCGCCGAGCACCCCCTGGAGCCCCCGGAGCACCTCCAGAGCCACCCCCCACTCCTCCAGACTCTGCCCGGGGAAGGGCCACTCTGGCTGGGCATGGCCTCCACTGAGCACCCCCTGGAGCCCCCGGAGCACCTCCAGAGCCACCCCCCACTCTCCCCAGACTCACCCCGGGGAAGGGCCACTCTGGCTGGGCATGGCCTCCGCTGAGCACCCCCTGGAACCCCTGGAGCCCCCGGAGCACCTCCAGAGCCACCCCCCACTCCTCCAGACTCTGCCCGGGGAAGGGACACTCTGGCTGGGCATGGCCTCCACTGAGCACCCCCTGGAGCCCCCGGAGCACCTCCAGAGCCACCCCCCACTCTCCCCAGACTATGCCCGGGGAAGGGACACTCTGGCTGGGCATGGCCTCCGCCGAGCACCCCCTGGAGCCCCCGGAGCACCCCCAGAGCCACCCCCCACTCTCCCCAGACTCTGCCCGGGGAAGGGCCACTCTGGCCGGGCATGGCCTCCGCTGAGCACCCCCTGGAACCCCTGGAGCCCCCGGAGCACCTCCAGGGCCACCCCCCCACTCCACCAGACTCAGCCCCGACCCGGGCACACTCTTCCCCGGGTCCTGGGCTCCGGGACTCCGGGGATGACCACCGGGGACCAGGCTCTCCCTCCGAACCCGGGGACCCACCCTTAAGCACCCCCTCGCGGGCTAAACCCCTTAGGGGCAGCCGCCTGGAAGCCCGTGCCCTTGGTACTCTTGACCACACTTTGAAATTTTTCGAGTATAGTGTACTATTTCGGTTTTTACTCTAAGTCCCTCAGGGGTATAGTGTACTATACTATGATGGTCAGATCACCTCCAGGCCCCAGGGGAGTGCTTTTCTGGGGTCAAACAGTGCACTGATGATGGGGGATTATTTCATTTTGCTCATTTTGGTGTTTTTTCACATTTTAACCCATTTTCACCCATTTTGCTCACAACTTCATACTACGGCCCGGAAAAACTACAGAGTCCCTCGGGTATAGTGTACTATTGCCGAAAAACGACAGAGTCCCTCGGGTATAGTGTACTATTGCCGAAAAACGACAGAGTCCCTCGGGTATAGTGTACTATTGGCTGGAAGCTCGGTTTTTTTTCTAAGTCCAGCAGGGGTATATGGTACTATATTCTGGTGGTCAGATCACCTCCAGGCCCCAGGGGAGTGCTTTTCTGGGGGCAAACTGTGCACTGATGATGGGGGATTATTTCATTTTGCTCATTTTGGTGTTTTTTCACATTTTAACCCATTTTCACCCCTTTTGCTCACATCTTCAAACTCGGGCCCTGATTACAAGTTCTGACCAAATGATGACAAACACGGTATTTATTATGTATTTTTTTTCATTTTTTTTATTTTTCCAACTTATACATCCATCATTGGTGCCAGGCAGGTTGTGGAGAAAGCAGTGAAGAAAGGAGAGTGCCATCACAGAAAAGATGTCCATCCAGGGTCAAGGTACCCTGCACTTTTACATATCCAAATGACAGCATTTAAAGTTTTTTAGCGTATGGTATCTCTCGTTGCATGGAACCGCACAGAGGCCAACGCCACACTGACGGCACCTGTACTTTGTTTGCCGCCTGCCTTTGGTACGAGAGCGGTCAGAGCACACGGCGCAGTCTGGACGTCCCTCTGCTTGACAAAGCCAATGACGCTCTGTGAGTCTCTGTTGCATTTCACCCTCCGGTCTTGAGCGCCTTTCTTGTTTTTTGGAGTGATCAGCCAGTAATGCATCAATAATGTTCTGAATGTAAACCTTTAAAGGTTTGTGTGGGCCTGGAGTGGATTTGGTGTATATGATGTGTGAGTTGACAATACTTATGCTTATAATGGCATTGAATATGCGATGATACCATTTCCGGGACCTGTGTGGAAAGAGGTATGTCTTCATCCTCTGGTCAGCAGTGTCCACTCCACCCATGTAGGCGTTGTACTGGTCGACACATACAGGTCTTTTGATGTCACGGAAGCCAGTGTCATCTGTCTTGGATCGGATCCTCCTCTGAACACAATCATTTCCATGGACTGTGGACAACATGGTGAGACGTTTAGTATCGTGCCAAGCACAAGCCAGGAGTTTTCCCTTTCTGCAAAAAACTGGGTCATCTCCTTTTTTCAGCTGTAAGACACTTTTACCAAGGCATTTTGGCATCCCCAACCTGGTAATCCTTACCGTCCCACACAGTCCAGTTTCCAAATCTGCTAATTCATTTGCAATTACAGGCGAGGTATAGTAACTGTCCATGTAAATCTCGTGTCCTTTGCCCGTAAAGGGAGAAACCAACTCACGGACAACTGCGTGTGTTGCACTGATGTTGCTTGCATTATTTTTGTACTGTCCAGTGTGCATTGACCAGCGCAAAACATACCCTGAACAGCTTTCACTCAGGGCATACACTCTATAGCCATATTTGTCAGGTTTATTCGGAGAGTAACATTTTAGTGAAGATCTCCCCTTGAAAGCTATTGTCATTTCATCTAAAGAAAGCTCCTTGATTGGACTGTAAACTGCTGCAAATTTGGGAATAATCAAATCTATTATTGGGCGGACTTTGAACAGTTTATCGTGCCCGGGCTCGCCTGTTCTCACATAATCATTATTGTTGACAAAATGAAAGAACGAAAGAATGATTTCAAATCTGTTTCTTGACATTACATTTCCAAATCCAGGCGTTTGTGTAAGCCAAAATGTTCCCCAGTAATCCTCGATTTCAGGTTTCTCAACAAGGCCCATGGAGAGATGCAAAGCGAAGAAAGCTTTCATTTCGGTGACTGATACATCATACCACTCAAGAAATCTTGAATGTGGCTTCAGAATCATAGGTGCCATACACTGATGTGCATATCTATTTGTCTCATCAGTAATGAAAGTCCAAAACTGATCGGTCAGAAAGAGTGACAGAATATCAAATGGATTAGCATCCGTCAGATCCATCTCTCCTGTGTAGCCAACTGGGTCTTCAAAAGGTTTGATCCATGCCTCAAATACCTCGACCTCTCTCAGCATGTCCCAGCTCTCATCCACCGGGCAAGTTTTACTGCAGCCACTGGTTCCACTGGTTCCTCGCCTCCGTCTGTCCTTTGCACCTGTCCGTTGTTTCGAAGTCCCTTCATCTCCACTTGGAAATCCATCGTCACTCTCGGGGAGATAACACCCTTCAGAGTCAGAATCTGCTGTAAATTGCATGCCACGTGTACTTCCTCCAGCCATTTTTTTCCTTACCGGATCTGCCCTGGATCATACCTGGCTAATAAAGGGAAGTTGCACCGAACCGACCAATGACTGAAGTGATTCATTTTCTACTATTATTTCATTAATTTCCTTGTACGGTAAAGTTGCATTTCTGCGACTTTGGCGCATGGGTCGGGAGCTGATTCCATAACACAGGGGCTTGGTAGCTAAAGGCTCTACCTCCTACAGTACTTTTAGAGACTCTTGGCACCACCAGAAGGCCAGCATTCTGAGAGCGAAGAGCTCTGTTTGGATGATATGGTTCTATAGCATCTTTGAGGTAGGATGGGGCCATGTCATTTATGGCTTTGTAGGTCAAGAGTAGAATTTTGAATTTGATTCTAGACTCGACGGGGAGCCAGTGAAGAGACTCCAGCACTGGCCTAATGTGCTCTCTTCTTTTTGTTCCTGTTAGTAATCTTGCTGCTGCATTTTGAACCAGTTGAAAGCTTTTTATGGAGCTTTTAGGACACGCTGCAAGCAGGGAGTTACAGTAGTCTAATCTAGTCGTTACAAATGCATGGATAAGTTTTTCGGCATCACTTTTAGGCAGGATTCTTCTGATTTTGGCGATGTTGCGCAAATGGAAATAGGCTGTTTTACAAGCTTGATTTATATGAGCTTTAAATGAGAGCTCCTGGTCAAATAAGACTCCAAGGTCAAATAAGACTCCAAGGCTACACTGACATTGTCCAGTGTGACTATCTGCTCAGATAGAGCGTCTCGTAGATGCTTAGGACCAGCACAATGACCTCGGTTTTTTCAGGGTTAAGAAGCAGGTAGTTAAGTGTCATCCAGGTTTTTATCTCCTTCACACAAGTACTAAGTCTGTCTACTTGATAGCTCTGATCAGGTTTCATTGATAAATACAGCTGAGTGTCGTCTGCATAGCAGTGGAAGTTAATGTCATGCTTTCTGATAATGTTGCCTAATGGCAGCATATAAAGAGTAAACAGAATTGGACCGAGTACTGAACCCTGTGGCACACCGTAAATTACTTTAGAGCTTGGTGAGGAGCTCTGGTTTACATTAACAAATTGGAACCTATCAGATAGATAGGATTTAAACCAGCTGAGGCCTGTTCCTCCAACACCTACATCACATTCTAACCTAACGTCCGCTCCCGTACCCTTAGCCGCTACGTTAACGTCTGCTCCCGTACCCTTAACCGCTACGTTAACGTCTGCTCCCGTACCCTTAGCCGCTACGTTAACGTCTGCTCCCGTACCCTTAGCCGCTACGTTAACGTCTGCTCCCGTGCCCTTAGCCGCTACGTTAACGTCTGCTCCCGTACCCTTAGCCGCTACGTTAACATCTGCTCCCGTACCCTTAGCCGCTACGTTAACGTCTGCTCCCGTACCCTTAGCCGCTACGTTAACGTCTGCTCCCGTACCCTTAGCCGCTACGTTAACATCTGCTCCCGTACCCTTAGCCGCTACGTTAACGTCTGCTCCCGTACCCTTAGCCGCTACGTTAACATCTGCTCCCGTACCCTTAGCCGCTACGTTAACGTCTGCTCCCGTACCCTTAGCCGCTACGTTAACGTCTGCTCCCGTACCCTTAGCCGCTACGTTAACGTCCGCTCCCGTACCCTTAGCCGCTACGTTAACGTCCGCTCCCGTACCCTTAGCCGCTACGTTAACGTCCGCTCCCGTACCCTTAGCCGCTACGTTAACGTCCGCTCCCGTACCCTTAGCCGCTACGTTAACGTCCGCTCCCGTACCCTTAGCCGCTACGTTAACGTCCGCTCCCGTACCCTTAGCCGCTACGTTAACGTCCGCTCCCGTACCCTTAGCCGCTACGTTAACGTCCGCTCCCGTACCCTTAGCCGCTACGTTAACGTCCGCTCCCGTACCCTTAGCCGCTACGTTAACGTCCGCTCCCGTACCTTTAGCCGCTACGTTAACGTCCGCTCCCGTACCCTTAGCTGCTACATTAACGTCTGCTCCCGTACCCTTAGCCGCTACGTTAACGTCTGCTCCCGTACCCTTAGCCGCTACATTAACGTCCGCTCCCGTACCCTTAGCCGCTACGTTAACGTCCGCTCCCGTACCCTTAGCCGCTACGTTAACGTCTGCTCCCGTACCCTTAGCCGCTACGTTAACGTCCGCTCCCGTACCCTTAGCCGCTACGTTAACGTCCGCTCCCGTACCCTTAACCGCTACGTTAACGTCTGCTCCCGTACCCTTAGCCGCTACGTTAACGTCTGCTCCCGTACCCTTAGCCGCTACGTTAACGTCCGCTCCCGTACCCTTAGCCGCTACGTTAACGTCCGCTCCCGTACCCTTAACCGCTACGTTAACGTCTGCTCCCGTACCCTTAGCCGCTACGTTAACGTCCGCTCCCGTACCCTTAGCCGCTACGTTAACGTCCGCTCCCGTACCCTTAACCGCTACGTTAACGTCTGCTCCCGTACCCTTAGCCGCTACGTTAACGTCCGCTCCCGTACCCTTAGCCGCTACGTTAACGTCTGCTCCCGTACCCTTAGCCGCTACGTTAACGTCCGATCCTGTACCCTTAGCCGCTACGTTAACGTCCGTTCCCGTACCCTTAGCTGATACGTTAACGTCTGCTCCCGTACCCTTAGCCGCTACGTTAACGTCTGCTCCCGTACCCTTAGCCGCTACGTTAACGTCCGCTCCCGTACCCTTAACCGCTACGTTAACGTCCGCTCCCGTACCCTTAGCCGCTACGTTAACGTCCACTCCCGTACCCTTAGCCGCTACGTTAACGTCTGCTCCCGTACCCTTAGCCGCTACGTTAACGTCTGCTCCCGTACCCTTAGCCGCTACGTTAACGTCCGCTCCCGTACCCTTAGCCGCTACGTTAACGTCCGCTCCCGTACCCTTAGCCGCTACGTTAACGTCTGCTCCTGTACCCTTAGCCGCTACGTTAACGTCTGCTCCCGTACCCTTAGCCGCTACGTTAACGTCCGCTCCCGTACCCTTAGCCGCTACGTTAACGTCCGCTCCCGTACCCTTAGCCGCCCTGTCTCCACATACTGAGACTCCTAATGTCCTTTATATGAAAGTTTTACTGGCAACAAACAACCGTCCACATTGCTACATGGCAAGAGCTTTACGGTCTGTGTAATTGGGGAGGGGACACAGGTCGAGGGCCCCCTCCACTGACCCCCCTTTGGAAAGGTTACAACTTGAATCAAATGTATATTAAGTGCCACTAAATGCTGTTCAATGGTTTCAAACATACAAGTTCGGCTGGAATGTCGTCCAATTGCAAATGATTGACTGAACTTTCAGCTGGCGTTTGGAGTTACATGTGGAGCAGATCCATAAACTAGCTCAGCAGTTGAGCAGTTATTGTTGCACACGTGTAAATACGCCTCTGAGATACAGGCATCAGCTACAGCAGCACATTTAGCTTTAGTCATAAAGTCTTCCTTTTAAAAGGTAAGTCCTGGTTCTTAAACACACACAACAAACATATTGTGGACCATCTTCAGCTTTCTTTTAAAGCTGTTACATGACAAAAGTGAAGTTTAAATTGTTCATGATTTTCCTGTAAGCTGTTTAAGAGTTAAGAGTTTCATTTTGAATGGTTCATAATTGTGGTATTTTTGTTTAAAAATTGCTTTAACCTTCTTATGTATGAAGGGATTGGCTTTGTACTCTTGTTTACTGGCTGCTTTGACATTTTGTTTGTGATAAAAAATAGCTTCATATTTTATATTTATTGATTGAATTGGTTTTGTATTTCTGTTTATTTGCCGCCTTTATTTTATGTCTGTACTTTACTTTATATTCCAATAACCTTAAATACAAAAGTAGAGGGTCAAAAGGCTGCAAACACTCTACATTATCTCTATATTTTTTATTGACTCTGTTTTTTAAGCTTGATGTGTATATTTTTTCTAGTGTCTTTAACCTGTTTCCATCAGCCTCTTTGGCCCTGTGCACAATGATCAGACCCAAATGTCATTGCTTATTAAAAGAAGATCTTACAGCCCAAATGTGAGTGTGATGCATCATGGGAAAGCTTCTAGTTTCTGCAGATGTGCACATGACACACTGTCAGGGCTTCAGAACTTACACTACAGAAGCACAAACATGAACAAAACATCCTTTTTTCAGTCTCGCCTGAATAATGTCCATGTGTAATGGTCCTGAGCATGACATACTTCATTGTGTGTTTATGCTGTTTACTGCACATGCTGTTGTCATGACAACAACTGTGTCAAGTTTCAGATCTCTAGAAACAGGCATTTTGGTGCTGTTGACCTTTTTGTATCAAAAAGTATATTCGGAACAAGTGATCCAAATATGTGCCAACTGTGCCAAACTGTTTTATTACATTTTTAGCTCCTCGATGATGTAAACATCAGTGTCACCATGAAAAAAACAGGCAAAAAATTGTGCAAAATGTAAAACTATTCACAAAAATGATAAATAGAAAAAGGTTTACTCCAGTCTCATGTCTTTGTGCCACTGGCCGTAAGAGTTTGGGCCGGCACAAAGCACAAAGGAATGTTACAAGACTTGCAGCCAGCAGCGGTCTTCTTGTGACACACCTTGCAGAGTCTTGGACCTGCAGGTGCAGCCGGTCCCTTCAGGAGCACCTGCCCTATTTTTCATCCAGTAAATATTGAAGAAAAGACACGGAAATTTGCATTCCTATATAATCCAATTTGTATAGCACATTTTACCAACACAAAGTCTCCAAAGTGCTGCACAGAGTACAAAACAAGCACAGGCAAAATATGTGAAAAAACAAATAAATACATACATAATAAATCAAGAAATATGAACTAACAAATAAAAAATAATTAAAAACAACATGAAATATATAAATAATAAAAGACTGTCAGAGGACCACACAATTCTCATGCCGGGTTAAATGTTGGTGAATAAAAGTGTATGTTTAAACCAGACTTGAGAGCATCAGCTGAAGGGTCTTTATCAGCTGAAGGGTCTTTATCAGCTGAAGGGTCTTTATCAGCTGAAGGCTCTTCATCAGCTGAAGGCTCTTTATCAGCTGAAGGGTCTTTATCAGCTGAAGGCTCTTTATCAGCTGAAGGGTCTTTATCAGCTGAAGGGTCTTTATCAGCTGAAGGCTCTTTATCAGCTGAAGGGTCTTTATCAGCTGAAGGCTCTTTATCAGCTGAAGGCTCTTCATCAGCTGAAGGCTCTTTATCAGCTGAAGGGTCTTTATCAGCTGAAGGCTCTTTATCAGCTGAAGGCTCTTTATCAGCTGAAGGGTCTTTATCAGCTGAAGGCTCTTCATCAGCTGAAGGCTCTTTATCAGCTGAAGGGTCTTTATCAGCTGAAGGGTCTTTATCAGCTGAAGGCTCTTTATCAGCTGAAGGGTCTTTATCAGCTGAAGGCTCTTTATCAGCTGAAGGCTCTTTATCAGCTGAAGGGTCTTTATCAGCTGAAGGGTCTTTATCAGCTGAAGGGTCTTTATCAGCTGAAGGGTCTTTATCAGCTGAAGGCTCTTTATCAGCTGAAGGCTCTTTATCAGCTGAAGGGTCTTTATCAGCTGAAGGGTCTTTATCAGCTGAAGGCTCTTTATCAGCTGAAGGCTCTTCATCAGCTGAAGGGTCTTTATCAGCTGAAGGGTCTTTATCAGCTGAAGGGTCTTTATCAGCTGAAGGCTCTTCATCAGCTGAAGGGTCTTTATCAGCTGAAGGCTCTTTATCAGCTGAAGGCTCTTTATCAGCTGAAGGCTCTTTATCAGCTGAAGGGTCTTTATCAGCTGAAGGGTCTTTATCAGCTGAAGGGTCTTTATCAGCTGAAGGGTCTTTATCAGCTGAAGGCTCTTCATCAGCTGAAGGCTCTTTATCAGCTGAAGGCTCTTCATCAGCTGAAGGGTCTTTATCAGCTGAAGGCTCTTTATCAGCTGAAGGCTCTTTATCAGCTGAAGGCTCTTTATCAGCTGAAGGGTCTTTATCAGCTGAAGGCTCTTCATCAGCTGAAGGGTCTTTATCAGCTGAAGGCTCTTTATCAGCTGAAGGCTCTTTATCAGCTGAAGGCTCTTTATCAGCTGAAGGGTCTTTACCAGCTGAAGGCTCTTTATCAGCTGAAGGGTCTTCATCAGCTGAAGGGTCTTTATCAGCTGAAGGGTCTTTATCAGCTGAAGGCTCTTTATCAGCTGAAGGCTCTTTATCAGCTGAAGGCTCTTCATCAGCTGAAGGCTCTTTATCAGCTGAAGGCTCTTTATCAGCTGAAGGGTCTTTATCAGCTGAAGGGTCTTTATCAGCTGAAGGCTCTTCATCAGCTGAAGGGTCTTTATCAGCTGAAGGCTCTTCATCAGCTGAAGGGTCTTTATGTGGAGGAAGAGCGTTCTAAAGTTTGGGGCCGACTACAGGAAAGGCCCGGTCGCCCCAAATGTACAAAAAATGCATTGAGCGATAGGAAATGGCCCAAAAAAATCTGATCATAGAATGATGACATTTGGCGCAGAGGGAGATGGTGACAACACCAGTAAAAAATAGGATGAAATCCGCTAAACATGACTCAGGAGTTTTTACAAATATCATACTCCTAGGGCCGGGATCGGCGAGCCGCGGCTCCGGAGCCGCATGCGTCTCTTTGAGGTTAGGGTTAGTCTTCTAGTGCCTCTCTGAAAACAGAAACAGATGGGGGGATATATTTGTTGTTTTAATATGGTTTCTGTCGGAGGACAAACATGACGCAAACATTCTGAACATTTTCCAATGTAAACATTTTTATAATAAATATTCAATTTCAGCATTTCTGTCAACGAAGATTTGTGTCATAGCCTGCAACACATGTGGGCGGAGTACGTGGGCGGGGCACGTGGGCGGGGCACGTGGGCGGAGGATTAAAGGAAGAATGAATTGCTTTCATTGCCAATGCAGAAGGATTGACTGCATGTTTGCTTTGTAATGAGAAGTTGTCAAATAACAAAGAGTGGACGCTCAGCTCTGCTCTGGACGCTCAGCTCTGCTCTGGACGCTCAGCTCTGCTCTGGACGCTCAGCTCTGCTCTGGACGGTCAGCTCTGCTCTGGACGCTCAGCCCTGCTCTGGACGGTCAGCTCTGCTCTGGACGCTCAGCTCTGCTCTGGACGCTCAGCTCTGCTCTGGACGGCTGCTTCGCTCTGGAGAAGATGAAAGATTCTCATTAGAACATCGATATATTCTGTATATTTAACAGAGAAAAGCTGGAATATGTGATTGACACATTTACATTTCGCTCTCTAACACAAAAGTTCCTCTTTTCACAGTTATTTTTAAAGCTAGAACCAAAAGTCGTTACTTTTGCATAAGTTTAAACCTTAGAAGTTAGGGCATAACTCACATGTTTTCTAAATCTCTACATATTCCATGGAAGTAAATCCATGACATTCCTATAGAAAACAAGCGTGTGCTTTGCTGTTTAAACACTTCATTATTAAATATGTAATAAAAGCTCAAATGTGGTGTTATCAGCCCTGTGAGTACACCACTGTCACTTTTACGTAATACGTCATACTTGTAATAGGTTTACATTTACATGTGTAAGATATGACCCATTTCAGCAGGTTATATTTGAATTAATGGTAGTTTTTGATTGCACATAATAAAAACATCACTTTATTTCCCCTGGTCTGTGTTAAACTTCACCTGAAGAAAACACAAAACATTAAAACAATTTATCTTGGACGGAGAAAATAATGAGTTATTTATTTGCAGAAGGCATGAGCCGTGAAATCACGGCGTATCATTCCAAATGCAACTTTTTGTGTAGCTAAAGGTTAGCTTGTGTTAGCTTGTGTTAGCTTGTGTAGCTAAACGTTAGCTTGTGTTAACTGTAATAGCTGATTTACACTTCATATTGAATGTGTGAAAACGTGAGGACATAAAACACGTGGATCGTGGTCTCGTCTCGTCCACTTTCTTCTGCTTGTGTTTAGTTTTCGTCACATGTTCTTCTGAGGCTCGTTCACGAGGATTGCGTGCACGCTCGGTGCGCGTACACCGTTCACCGTGAGATCAAAAAAATAATTTTTAAGGATTTTAGAAACAATCAAATTCCTTCTATTTTATTCTTAGACTAAAAATAATTTAGCATTTTGGGTAATTTTCGAGGCCGAACTCTTGAAATGGTCCGACCGTGAGGCTGCAGTCCCGCGTAGTGGCCACTACTCAGTTTGGATGGCGGGCAGAGCCTTATGCAGATAATATAATAGATCCATGAAAGAAAAGTGCTCCTGAAGCAGACATGCTCCGTGTCGATGTTCTCGGGGCAAAAACTAATGCTAGAGCCAATCCTACTTCAAACACACAGATAAAACAGAAGCTTAAATACTCTGTGGCCACTTCATAGACGCAAAAACAATCAATAACAATCAGCTGACGGGAACAGGGACTTTCTTTTGACAAGGCAAGTGGTGTCACAGAGTATTGTATGCAATAGACTATGGCCAGTGTATATTTAGAGGAGTTCTGAGCCTCAGTATTTCACTTCAGCCACAGCAGCTTGGAGGACGGCCCACAGAGGGAGTCATCAGTGCAGCTGTGGGAGCAGAGCACGCTCACATTCATGTGCTTTTTTGTGTAGTTTGGGTTTAGTTTGCTCTTTTTTTGCAAAACATGCAAACCACATGGCATCGGACCCCAGCTTGGACAAGACAAAAGCTTTGGATCATGGACAAGTGGAGAAGGTAAGACTGTTATATCATATTAGAAGGGAAGAACAAAAAAGAAAAGGGAAGTTTATGAATGAACTCATTGTGGAGTTGGAAGTGTCTGAGGGAGCACATATCACACCACCGGCATTTTTAAAGGCGACTCAGGAGGTTTGCGGCTCTGAGACCGTCTGCATTCAGGATAATTGTCTTTATTTTATCAAGATTTGTTTTATTTATTATTACTACAAGACATAAAATAAAACAATCGAAGCTAAAACACACGTACACCCAAAAAAATTCCATTTTTGCCCACAAAATGTCAAATGTGCTCATTTTTAGTCTGAATGTGTGTATATATATATATATATATATATATATATATATATATATATATATATATATATAATTTATTTTCTTCATTTTTCTAGTTTTCAATATAATGTGCGTTTTATGTCCCTTTTTTTTGTGCGGGGCTTTTTTGCTGCTGCCAGGAGGATGCTCCAAAGATGCTGCCCATTGTCTTCAGATGATTCTCCTTTACAATCTGGTAAAAGACCTTTATACAGTTTGGTGTCCAGACTTTAAATCTTGAGTCTGAGCTGTTGGTGTGACATTTTGATCATAAGAAAACCAGTTAAAGATTTTAACGTCTTTGTTTAGTTTATGTCTTGATCAGCTCCTTCCATGTTGTAAGAACAGATTTGACCCAGGGATTCTTAACTTCCTCCAAATGACTCAAGCGTCTGTCATCTGCAAGTCAGACCTGTACAGGAACCCCCGGCACCACATGACTCTCAGTATAAGACCTGTACAGGAACCCCCGGCACCACATGACTCTCAGAATAAGACCTGTACAGGAACCTCAGGCACCACATGACTCTCAGTATAAGACCTGTACAGGAACCTCCGGCACCACATGACTCAGTATAAGACCTGTACAGGAACCTCAGGCACCACATTACTCAGTATAAGACCTGTACAGGAACCCCCGGCACCACATGACTCCCAGTATAAGACCTGTACAGGAACCCCCGGCACCACATGACTCTCAGTATAAGACCTGTACAGGAACCCCCGGCACCACATGACTCAGTATAAGACCTGTACAGGAACCTCAGGCACCACATGACACTCAGTATAAGACCTGTACAGGAACCCCCGGCACAACATTACTCTCAGTATAAGACCTGTACAGGAACCTCCGGCACCACATGACTCTCAGTATAAGACCTGTACAGGAACCCCCGGCACCACATGACTCTCAGTATAAGACCTGTACAGGAACCTCAGGCACCACATGACTCTCAGTATAAGACCTGTACAGGAACCCCCGGCACCACATGACTCTCAGTATAAGACCTGTACAGGAACCCCCGGCACCACATGACTCTCAGTATAAGACCTGTACAGGAACCCCCGGCACCACATGACTCTCAGTATAAGACCATTGAGCTTCATATTCTGAGTCACACCAGCAACGCTCTGATTTGAGCTGAAATAAAGTATTTTTTCATAGGTAAACTCCGCCTCCTTTTTCTTTTGATAATTGTAAAGTTTTAAATCATGTACAGTGATCCCTCGCTATAACGCGGTTCACTTTTCACGCTCTCGCTGCTTCGTGGATTTGCATCATGCATTGTGTTCTGCATTCTGATTGGCTAAACAGTCTCTCTGCGTCTTCTCTACCTGTGTCAATAACGTTATGGATTCATATGGACACGTACGTAAAACCGCTTGCCAAATTGAAGTTTGCGAGGCCGGTGAGAGCGAGCGTGAGCTTCAATGTTTTATGGAGTATTTCATTGTATAATAACTAAAAAATATATAGGTTTCTACTTCGCGGATTTAGCCTGTTGCGGGTTCGTTTTGGAACGTGACCCCCGAGATAAACGAGGGTTCACTGTACAGCGTTTTTCCCTTGCCATATAAATCTAGAGATTGTTTTATTCCACTCATCAAACAGCCGGTTGTGGATGAAAATCGAAGAATCTGGGACGGATGGAGAAATCAGGGCAAAATATGCAATTTATAGTTTCAATCCTTTAACATAAATAGGGTAAAAAGTTCAATGTTTCCAGATATTTTTATTTAACAAAGTATAAAGAGGGGTATAATGTTTCTCCAGAATTGTTGATGGGTCTCTATGAAGTACCACACTTTAATATCAAAGAGTTTTTTTGTGCCAAAGGTCAGAGCCAGTAAGGGAGAATCTCAGTTTGTTGGTTCAATGTCTGGATAAAATTAAATGTACAAACTTCTTGAAAAAATGAATCACGTTGGGTATTTAAATTTCTGGTTTGGTCAAATACATCGTCTGCAGCAGGTTAAATACCACTCTGAAGTGAACCCATTGCTCCTGTCGATGTTTGGTTCTTTTAATCTTTTGATTGTGCCTTGTATTTCCCTGTCATTTCAGCTTCACAGGCAAATTGTGTCCAGAAAGGAATGTATACTTTCTTCTTGTCTGGAAATTTTGAAAGGTTTTTTTAAAGAAGGTTTCAAGTGCTGAAGATTACATAACTTTACCTGTCCCATGTTTTTTCAGTTGTTAGTTTTCAAGATGGTAATTTAGAAAATATTGATCCACTCTCATAATCATTGTTTGGAAAAGAGCATTTTCTTAGCTATTTTGTGTGAAGTCTGATCATTAATTTCTCATCTTTTTAGTTTCTTGTAGCATTTTAAGACACCCATTTTTGGCAAGGTTTTCCTCCAGCAATTTTAAACTTTCTTGCAGATCTTTTAGCTTTTGCTCCCTTTTGTTTCTTTTTTTCAGAGGCTATGGCTATAATTTGTCCTCTCAAGACTGCTTTGGAAGCGTCCCCTCAAGTCGCTCCGCCCACATTGGCTGCCGTGCCATGTCTCTGAGCATCTTGTGGAAAACTAATTTGAATCCACTTAACATCTGGAGAATCCCACAACAAACAAATCCCAAAGTGTGGGTGGGAAAATGTCTAATTTTGCCCAGATAAGTCTTAATGTTGTTGGACATTTTGTCCTTAAACAAAGGGTCATTAAGCAGCTGCATTGAACCTCCAGTGTGTTTTTTTTGTCTTTCCTCCAAATCTACAGAAATGTAGAGCATGATCGCTTAGGTCTATTGTGCCTCTATCTGCTTCAGTCATTTTAGATCTCTTGAAAATGAAGTCTATTCTGTAGTAAATTGCATGTCGATTAGAAAATTGGGTATGTTGGCATACATAAAGGGTTCATCTCCCTCCAGATTTCACTCGCTCCGATAACCTTCATTCATTTATGGAACTTCAAGTTTATTTTTCCTCCAGTGCCTTTCAAAGTTGTCAAGTACAATGTAGGTTGGATGCGGAAATTCCAATCGCCGCCACAACTTGGGGTTCCCTCAGAGTGGTTTACAATCAGGTGCATAATATCCGTATAGAAGATGATGTCACTCCCTGGTGGAGCACACACATTCATCAGGGCAAAAACCTTTCCTTTCATACTTCCTTTAATCAGTAAATATCTGCCCTCTTTGTCTTTGCGTTCAAGAACGCTGTTTTAAAGCTATTGGGTTTGCAATCAGTATAGCTAATCCCCTCTTATGTTTCCCTCTGTATGATGAATATAATGCATTTTATACCACAACATTTTGTTTTGATGTTCAATGTTTATTCTTCTCATTTTTGTTAACATTTTTGATCGTTTGATTGGGTTCAGTGTGCTGTTAAAGGATGCTATGTCAGGCTCCATGTGCAGTCGGCACAGTGTCGTGAGTTTGGATTCCGACTCCGACAATTTACTGCATGTCCTCCCTTCTCTCTCATCCTCCATTTCAGACTCATCTGTCTTGTCTTATACAACACTTTTAATTTCACACATGCATGCGTTTGGATGGTGGGTGGATGCCGGAGACTCGGAGAGAACCCACGGGGAGGACATGCAGATTCCACCCAGAGACAGAGACCCAGACATCATGTGACGTTGGTAATTCACGATAGAGCGGGTGTGTAGGGGATGTCTTCATTCTCGCGCAGAGGGCTCTGAAATACAGAGAGTGCCGCATGTTCAGACATTTTAACCATGTGGTGCGGGTGACATGGAGGAGGACAAGGAGAACGCTGGTGGGGACGATAGAGAGGCTGGAGGAGTGGTGGTGGTGCCTGGAACGTGCCTGAAATTGAGCTCTCAGTCTAAGAAGTGGATGGCGTGGGTGGTGGGGGTGTCACAGGAGCAGGTTTCCAACACAGCGCTGGCGTCTGGGAAGGTAGAGGCAGGACAACCAGTGTCCACTGCTCCTCCTGACCGGAGGGTGGGACCCGTGAGGGTCTACCTCCTGGACCTGTGGAGGCCGAGGCTGAACCCGGGAGGAGGATGGGCGCGGAACAGGCCCTGCACCTTACCTCCAAAGGGGGGGGACATCTCTCGGGCTCCGGGTGGTGATCCTAAGCTCGTTTCTGACTGTGGTAAGAGAGGACAGGTGGACCAGCGGCTCAAAAAGCCAGAGGGAAAGTGTCTTCCGGTGAGGCACAAAACGCAGAGGCCGGGGAGCGCACTGCCATGCACGGCCAGCGTGAATCCTCAGCTGGACGCGGTGAGCGGGTGGCAGGAGTCGGGAAATGTTCTGCCGTGCAGGGCGGCTACACCTCCTTGATCCCCACTGCCTCCAAACTACCCTCAATTAAGCCCACAATCCACCATCCTCCGCATGTAGCTCTGCCTCACACAACGCGCTGAGCTCCTTTATGAATGATGGACTTTAATGTTGGAACTAAAAAGAGACTTGGCGATACTGACGTGACGGGCACCAATAAGAAATCAAAATAGAATAATTGGTCATCTCCTCCTATACTTCCTCTTTGCTTTGTGGCGTTCTCCTTGTCCTCTTGGAATGGAGGCAGCCTGCGGAGCCCAGTGCGATGTGCTCTGCATTCAGCATGTGGTTAGGCTCTGTGTTTTTGGCCCTGCCCAACACAATTTGATGATCTTTTATGAGAAACCAAGCCTTGGCAGCAAATCTAGACGTTCTGCATCCTCAAAGGGTCTTGTAAATGGCCTAATTGTTGGTGTAGTTCTTCTAACTTTACATCAAAGAGATCAATGAATTTAACCCTGTGGCCGGGATGAAAACTGTCAAGATGAAAAACATTTCATACTTTTTCTCTTATGTACTCGTTAGTATAGTGGACAGTATCTTCGCTTGTCATGCACAAGACAAGTCCCAGACAGGGAGATGAATTATGTTTTACAAACCAGGAAAGGTTTGCAATCGGGCTTAAACTTGTCCTACCAAGGATTTCCTCACAGGAAATCCCTTCCATTGCCATCTTGGGTCTTGTTTCTGTAGTGTAGCGGAAAATTCATCAGATGATGTCCAGTCATAACTAGAGGTGAAAAGAGGCTTCGAGAAGTCCATATTCTCTTATTACGATGATGATAGTGACAACAGAATGGCATTGGCATTTATATAGACATACATACTCTATACGTTTGTGTTGTTGATTTCAGACGGGCATGTTTGGGAAACCCATGTTTGGTTCAAACTCTCGGGATTGATAACAAACCTGCATAAAGTATTTGTTTTAGTACGTTTACTTCATAAGGTACTAAAAATGGATATTGGATTATGGCAGAAGAGCATAGTGATGTGGGGAGTCGTAGGCCCTTTCATTTTTGGTGAGTCCATCTTGTGTTTTTGCAATTAATCCTTTTGGTTTTCCAGTATTTTTTTCTTCTGTTTTGTGTCTTTCTAAATATACGAGTAGCATCCTTTCATGTTCAGGGCATTAAAACCTAATCAAAAGATCAAATATAGAAACAAAATGAGAAAAGACTGATGCAGCAGAATGTGTTGATCAATCCACTGTCAGAACGCACACAGCTCCACACGTGTCCATATAAAGTGTACTGCACAGTACAGTCTGACTCCAAACCACCACGGCACAGAGTATTTAACATGACTTTATGATGGCACACTTTTTGGAATGTAATGTTAAAACGGTCGAAAAGGAAGACAAAAAAGAAGGCTGAATGTTTGACCTGAAAGTGGAGGTGCAACGTTCCCAGAGATGCTGCAATGCACATGAACAATAAAAACCTTCCTTCAATAAATGAATTATCTATTAAAACAGCGGTGGTAAAATGGCTGATGGGTATGTCAAAAGTGTCCGGTCTCTCACCACAGTGCTGCCAGTCATCTAGGGGTATTTTGGTTAGAGCCACTCCTAATGGATGTGTGTGTGGCCACAACTCCTCCCAGTTCCTGAAGTGATTTAAAAATGTAATGAAAACACATCAAGGTTAAGAGTCAATACAGGATCAAACACTCTAGACTCTTCACTTCTCACATTGATTGTAGTAAGTGTGATCGCCATGAGTATGATTAAAAACGGGTATGTCATTTTAAAATAATAAAATAAGTTTATAATAAAACTATATCAAACTGTTAAAATGCGGGTTAAAAGCTCACTGTCTGATCAAATATTTTCGATGGAGTTAAGAAGTGTGGCAGACGGTTTCATTAATTTCTTTGGTACTGTAGAGATTTAAAATGATTCCTTTACTTTTTATTTCAGATAGGTCTGATCTCTTTTATTTCTTCATTAAAATCAACTTCTTTTATCAAGTTAAAATATCTTTGTAGCCGCTTCTGCAGTCCCAACATGCGGCTATTTTCTTTTTCTTTTTCCCCATGTGTCTAAAAAAAGTCCTAGTCCTAGATTTGACCATCTCCCACCAGTGTGCTCGTGTCTCATGTAAGTCTTGAAGGGTCTGCCAGTCCTTGAACTGCTCCCTGTACTGACTGACGATGTCAGCATCGTTTAACAGGGAGCAGTTCAACTTCCACAGACCACTTCCTGAAGTCAAACCCGAGGACAGTGACAGAGTGCAGGAAAGCATCACGTGATCGGAAAAGAAAACAGGGGTCAATCTAGCTTCGGTAGGTGGGCAGTCCCTGGTAAAAACGTAGTCAATGTGAGAGGCTCCGGTGCCATCACCACTGAACCAGGTGAAGCCCTTCTCTCTAGGATGCATGGTTTTGAAACAGTACTTATAGAACTCTACACTTCTCACATTGATTGTAGAGGGTGTGATCGCCATGAGTATGATTAAAAAAACAGGTATAACATTTTAAAAGACTAAAAAATGTTTACAATAAAATAGAATAAAATGGTTAAAGTCCAGTTAAAAGAGGCCGTTATGGAGGACCTTGTAAATGTTGCTGATTTTGGGCAGTCTCTGAAGAGGTGACCTTTTGCCATTGGTACATTCCTCGAATGCGTCCTCATTTTCTCTACACTTACCGCAGACCACTTGTGTGCAAGCCTCCATGTTGTGGGCTCGTCAAAAAAATACTATGGCCGAGTCAAAAATACAGTTTTCCGTGATGTATTTAGTGCAAAAAGTGAAGCAGAATAAACAAAACCTCGAGCTATTTACAAAGTGCCAAAAAAAATGAGACAAAACATGCCCAGGTGCTTCCAGCTCTGCCTCCACACAACAGCCCTGCTTAAATACTCTTATGCCCCTCCCACGGGCATATATTACCCAATCAAAATACTGTTATAAAATGAACACAATTTTCCCCAAATTAATATATAAAAAATATACCCCAAATAAATCAAAACATTACTCCACCATTCCTTCGCTGAATGGGAAGCTCTACTGCAAGTAAATAACAAAACACTAAAAAATAAACCCCTATGATCACATGATCATTCCTACCGCGTGCAACTGTACGATAAAAATGCGCCCCGTACCTTTGCCTCTGTTTGGCCAATCAGCGGGAGCTATGGGGGCTATAGGGCTCTCGGCGGGACCAAGTTTGCACCTTGGATCCCACCGAAATGGTGGAAAATACTGTACGACATGGGGAAAGTGAAAGGTAAAGGCGCCGGCTTGTGACACCAGCTCATCCCGGCTGGTTTAAACATTCACGCGGTTAGTGACGTGCAACAGAGATACGGGAGCGCGCGGTGCCGTGCCCTCAGTGCCGGTGTTGACTAAGCAGCTCTGTCACAGTGCCCATGCTCCCCACACCACCGGCAGAGCTTGGGTTGTCCTTGGTAGTGAATATAGCCCCAGTTGTCTCCCAACCGAGGGTCCTGCCATTGTTGAATGGGGACCCTCAAGCTGCCTGTCCAAATGCCGTCCACATCTCTGACCTTAATAGCCCGGCCTTTCACTGTGCAGAATTCTTTCAGAATGATCGCAGAGCGAAAGCTCACATCAAAGTCTTTGTTGAAAGGCAGGGTCAAGATACAGTTCAGGTCATCGGCTTTGAAATTCAGAGCTTTCTGGACGAGGTGTCTGGAAAAGTACCACAGTTTTCACGTTTGGACTTTTCCAGACACCTCCTTCAGGGTGAAGCGCACGCTGTGGTGCCTCCTCCTGCCGGCATGGGAGGCCGACATTCTGGGGGCACCAACAGCTTAAAACTAACTAAAATTCACTAAAATTAGCTTAAAACCAATTAAAAAATAAATATGTGCAGCTAAAACCAGTTAAGATTGCACTTACGAACAATAAAGTGCTGGGGTGCCTTAAAGTGCTGAAAAAATATAACCAAAAGTTACAATTAACAAAACGGTACAATTTATCCTCTGAGGCCAAAGGTGAGTGCCACAAAGGCAAACCCCAGGTTGACCCCAGAGGTGACCGCTGTCTCACCCCAAACTAAAACCAAATATAGTAAAGATACTACACTTGATCTAAGCCAAAAGGCTAACAGTCACAGCGCAGTAGAAATGGTCACATTTATATAGCGCTTTTCTACCATCAAGGTATTCAAAGCGCTTTACATCAAGGAACCAGTCACCCATTCACTCCGACAGACACTGGGGGGGCAAGTTGGGTTAAGTGTCTTGCCCAAGGACACAATGGCAGCATTTACATGAGGCAGCTGCGATCGCACCGCCAACCTGCGGGCCAGTGGATCTGGAACCGCCGACCTTTGGATCAGAAGACGAGCACTCTACCACTGAGCTACTGCCGCCCAAGTAGTGCCCTCACTCCAAGCTTCTGTCCGCTCTGATTTCCTTCTATTTTTCAACTATAAAATAAAAACAATCAGAGATAAATGAGATGAAATGACTCCCACTATTCGCCCTGAACAAGCCCAAGCTGTAAAACTAGTGTCACATATAAATCCACCAGTAAATTAAGAAATGCTCAGCTGTTGATTAAGAGAGAGAACTTCAGCCCTTATGTCCTCTAAAAGCTCCACTTGTGTCCTAGACCCCATTCCAAGCTCCTCAAAGACATTCTCCCCCTAATTATAGACCCTATTCTTAATATAATAAATACTTCTATAGAAAGTGCTTATGTTCCACGTCCTTCAAACATGAGGTCATTAAACCTCTTCTGAAAAAGACTCATCTAGATCCCGACCTATTGGTAAACTACAGACCTATTTATAATCTTCCCTTTGTCTCGAAAATCCTGGACAAAGCTTTGTCGCCACCTGCAGGACAATAACTTATTTGAAAGTTTTCCAGTCAGGGTTCCGAGCCCACCACAGCAGGGTTCAGAGCCCACCACAGCAGGGTTCAGAGCCCACCACAGCAGGGTTCAGAGCCCACCACAGCAGGGTTCAGAGCCCACCACAGCAGGGTTCAGAGCCCACCACAGCAGGGTTCAGAGCCTACCACAGCAGGGTTCAGACGATGGACTGGTCTCAATCCTGGTTCTGACCTCAGCGTTTGACCATCGACCACAACATTCTACTGCAGAGGTTAGAATGTGATGTAGGTGTCAGAGGCCCCGCCCTCAGAGGCCCCGCCCTCAGAGGCCCCGCCCTCAGAGGCCCCGCCCTCAGCTGGTTTGAAGCCCGTTTACCTAATGGGTGCCAGTTTGTTATGTAAATCAGAGCTCCTCAGCTTGTTCTAAAGTAACTTACGGTGTGCCTCAGGGGTCAGTATTCGATCCAATTATTTTTCATCTTTATAAACTGCCTTTAGATAAGATAAGATAATCCTATAATATCCACACAAGGGAAAATTTCGTTGTTACAACAAGTAGAAACGGGAGGAAAGGACAGATTATAGGAAGTTTCAAAAACAAAAAATGAACCAAAACTCTTATCAAAACTCCTCTCCTATCTTAATAGGGAATGGAGGGGGGGAAATAAAATAAAATAGATAAATAAAAAGATAAAAATAATAAAATAATGATAATGGAATAAAATAGAATAAAATAAAAATAAAATAAAGTAAAAATAGCTAGCACAAGACTAGGTAATACTATTAGCAGGTAAGTAAACCGGATAAAAACAAAATAGAACTCTTATTTACAGGTATTGCACATGGTTACATCAGTATTGCACAAGGTTACATCAGTATTGCACATGGTTACATCAGTATTGCACAAGGTTACATCAGTATTGCACATGGTTACATCAGTATTGCACATGGTTACATCAGTATTGCACATGGTTACATCAGTATTGCACATGGTTACATCAGTATTGCACATGGTTACATCAGTATTGCACATGGTTACATCAGTATTGCACATGGTTACATCAGTATTGCACATGGTTACATCAGTATTGCACATGGTTACATCAGTATTGCGAGTGTTCAGGACTAACAGTGTTTGTTGTAGAGTGTGACAGCAGCAGAAGGAAAGACCTGCGAAACGTCTCCTTCACACAGCGAGGGTGGATCAGTCTCTCACTGAAGCTGCTCTCCAGAGTGGACAGAGTGTCCTGCAGGGGGTGAGACTCATGGTCCAGCATAGATGTGAATTTAGCCAGGACCCTTCTGTCCCCCACCTCCTGCACGGAGTCCAGAGACGGAGCTGGACTTCTTGATGACTTTGTCCAGCTTCCTCCTCTCCCTTTCTGTGATGTGGTGGTAGGTGTGAGGATCGTCCCTGGTGGTAGGTGTGAGGATCGTCCCTGGTGGTAGGTGTGAGGTGCGTCCCTGGTGGTAGGTGTGAGGCGCGTCCCTGGTGGTAGGTGTGAGGATCGTCCCTGGTGGTAGGTGTGAGGATCGTCCCTGGTGGTAGGTGTGAGGATCGTCCCTGGTGGTAGGTGTGAGGATCGTCCCTGGTGGTAGGTGTGAGGCGCGTCCCTGGTGGTAGGTGTGAGGCGCGTCCCTGGTGGTAGGTGTGAGGATCGTCCCTGGTGGTAGGTGTGAGGATCGGCCTGGTGGTAGGTGTGAGGATTGTCCCTGGTGGTAGGTGTGAGGATTGTCCCTGGTGGTAGGTGTGAGGATCGTCCCTGGTGGTAGGTGTGAGGATCGTCCCTGGTGGTAGGTGTGAGGATCGTCCCTGGTGGTAGGTGTGAGGCGCGTCCCTGGTGGTAGGTGTGAGGATCGTCCCTGGTGGTAGGTGTGAGGATCGTCCCTGGTGGTAGGTGTGAGGATCGTCCCTGGTGGTAGGTGTGAGGATCGTCCCTGGTGGTAGGTGTGAGGATTGTCCCTGGTGGTAGGTGTGAGGCGCGTCCCTGGTGGTAGGTGTGAGGATCGTCCCTGGTGGTAGGTGTGAGGTGCGTCCCTGGTGGTAGGTGTGAGGCGCGTCCCTGGTGGTAGGTGTGAGGCGCGTCCCTGGTGGTAGGTGTGAGGCGCGTCCCTGGTGGTAGGTGTGAGGCGCGTCCCTGGTGGTAGGTGTGAGGATCGTCCCTGGTGGTAGGTGTGAGGATCGTCCCTGGTGGTAGGTGTGAGGATCGTCCCTGGTGGTAGGTGTGAGGCGCGTCCCTGGTGGTAGGTGTAAGGCGCGTCCCTGGTGGTAGGTGTGAGGATCGTCCCTGGTGGTAGGTGTGAGGATCGTCCCTGGTGGTAGGTGTGAGGCGCGTCCCTGGTGGTAGGTGTGAGGATCGTCCCTGGTGGTAGGTGTGAGGATCGTCCCTGGTGGTAGGTGTGAGGATCGTCCCTGGTGGTAGGTGTGAGGATCGTCCCTGGTGGTAGGTGTGAGGATCGTCCCTGGTGGTAGGTGTGAGGCGTGTCCCTGGTGGTAGGTGTGAGGCGTGTCCCTGGTGGTAGGTGTGAGGATCGTCCCTGGTGGTAGGTGTGAGGATCGTCCCTGGTGGTAGGTGTGAGGATCGTCCCTGGTGGTAGGTGTGAGGATCGTCCCTGGTGGTAGGTGTGAGGATCGTCCCTGGTGGTAGGTGTGAGGCGTGTCCCTGGTGGTAGGTGTGAGGATCGTCCCTGGTGGTAGGTGTGAGGATTGTCCCTGGTGGTAGGTGTGAGGATCGTCCCTGGTGGTAGGTGTGAGGATTGTCCCTGGTGGTAGGTGTGAGGATCGTCCCTGGTGGTAGGTGTGAGGCGCGTCCCTGGTGGTAGGTGTGAGGATCGTCCCTGGTGGTAGGTGTGAGGGTCGTCCCTGGTGGTAGGTGTGAGGATCGTTCCTGGTGGTAGGTGTGAGGATCGTCCCTGGTGGTAGGTGTGAGGATCGTCCCTGGTGGTAGGTGTGAGGATCGTCCCTGGTGGTAGGTGTGAGGATCGTCCCTGGTGGTAGGTGTGAGGATCGTCCCTGGTGGTAGGTGTGAGGTTCTCTAGCTAATAAACTGCAGGAATCGATCAAAAACCACTTTGGGCACATATATGAGGGACCAATAACACTGTAAGAAGGTTATAAACTCTGAAAAGTCGACTTGGCATGATATGGGACCTTTAAGGAAAACCCTTGTTGGTATGGCTCTATGCACCACCATCCAGGCTAAATCTGTTTACATTCTACACATTAAATTGAGTTTACATTGTCCAATTTTTTGATGCACTTGTTCTGAGTTTTATTCCTATTGGTATCATTTTTTGGATTTGCTGGGTTCAACTGTAGTTTAAATAGTTGTTTGGGTATATCAGGTTTAGGATTATTTATACCAGTTCCTTGATAATGAACTACACAGTAACAAAGTATTGTGTCCCATATGATACAAACAAGATGGATGCAAGAAGATATCTTGGTCAAAGTTCACAATTTTTGATTATATCCACATGTGATCACACTAAAGCGACACCAGATGCAAGTCTAATCAAATTGGTCAATGTTCAAATTAAGTCCAAATGTAATTTTTTTCCATGATACGAATGTCCAGTATAATGTTAGTCCAGTCGGAGCATTTTGTGTCAGGCATTAGATGCAACATTGTGCGTTATTGACCACAGGTTCAAAGCATGGGGGAAAAAAGTAGTGGCTTTAAGGTGTGTGTGTGTGTGTGTGTGTGTGTGTGTGTGTGTGTGTCTCATTGACTTCTATGCCGCTCTCCCAAACGACACGTACCCTAACATCAGAAGCACGTGTAGCTACAGACCCACAGTTCACACTGATGAACGGACAAAGGTAAGCTCAATTTTCTGATTTGAATGAGTCATTCTGAGTATAAAAATATAATCATAATAAATTCTACTGGTTTAAAATCCATGTCCACAACCCTACTGGTAGTGGTACTGGTTGTGCTGTGTGGGTGCTGTATCACTTAGTTCAGTTTCTCAGCCTGTTTGCTTTGGGTGTTTCACAGGGAAGTTGAGAGAGAGAGCTGCAAACAGCGATGTCTAAAAGCTATTGGAACCTACAAAAAGATTATAAGGAAGGAACACAAGAACTTTGAGAGCCTGCTCATATGAGCCATTCAACTTAAGAGATTCTGCTCTGACAACTAAGCTGAACTTGGACCTGTTAAGATTGTGCACGGCACAACAGAAGGTTTATGTTCTATGGACTTTTGTTCTGTGAAGAACCCAGAGAGGGTTATTTAGTTGTTTATTTCATAAATAGTGTTATTTATTTCTTTACTTTTGTTCTGTGAAGAACCCAGAGAGGGTTATTCAATTGTGCTTTCTGGAAAACAATATATTTTTACGTTTAGGCTCTTGCAATCGTCACACTTTTTCTGTTCTAACCCGGCCCCCCATCAGAGAAGGGAAAAGTTATGTGGCCCTCGAGTCAAAAAGTTTGGGGACCACTGGACTATGGTCTAAAGGAACATTTGAATTATGTTTTGTTGATTTAGTATTTTTTGTATATTTTTTTTTTATCACAAAAATGTATTCATGTTTTTATTTTTCTCCTTGTAGATGTTTAGCCAGAATAACTCTAATTCAACACAACAGAAGATCAGTGCAGGACAGGATGCTGCTATCACTCTAACATTGGTACATTTATACAAATTATCTTTTTTCGTAGGTCACAGGTTGGACTAAACATTTTGTCTCACCTTAAATGTTCTCAGATTTCCCTAAATGTTGGCCTATTTTTCCTAGTTGAGTCATTTACAAACGTTTTTACTGGTTTTACATGTGCTGCAGATTAGGGCTGTAATGAATGTCAGGGGTGAAGAGCACTTGTTTGCCTTTGTACTCCTTTAACTTTTGCAGCCTTCATGAGGCGCTCATAATCAGGCAACTCCAGAGCTGGAAATGGGCCCTGGAATCACCTTCTCAAGGAAACTTTCAATGCCGTCTCCTTCCTCTCTCTTGCTTTATGACGTGTCTTTGGTGGAATACAAGAAGGACTGAGCCTGGAGGAAGATTTGTGAGGAGACTGGACTGCCTGGTAAGTTATTACAACTTTTAAACAATTAAAATATATGTATTGATAGTCGATACGGTCCAAATAATTAATAATCTTCAGAACGCGGTCGAAGAGTCTGAGGGACACATATGTGACTCGCCGCCCGTAAAACCGCCACAAGTCGACCTGGACCAAACGGAGAAAAACAGGATTGTGGCTTTTTCCCCGCAAATTTGTGATTTTTTTTTTTTTTTTGCATTATGTGAAAGTTGAAGTTATGAAGTAGCCCCTCCCCCTCCGTGCTTCAGAGAACAGTATTCTTTACCTTAAAAGTACACATTAAGCTTTAAAAATGGGTAGTTTTCGTGCTACCTTTTTTCAGCAGCGCAATGTTGTTCTTCTTTTTTGACCAATCAGCTGCGAAGCACATGGCTACTTATTCAGCTACTTATTCAGCAGCAGCTACGCTTTCGTTTAATTCATTTCTCCAGACTTTCTCCAGAGCTTATGATTCTACCACAACTACATCTATCAAATGCTTAAGACAAAAGTGCCCCCGGTCCTCGTAGCGTTTGTTCCTGCGCTAGCCACTGAGTTCGGCTGGTTGTTGTCGACCGGCCGGAGCCGGACGGAGCTAAGCTAAGCTAAGCTAAGCTAAGCTAAGCTAAGCTAAGCTAAAACCCTGCACTGTTAAGCACTGTGAGATCTGCAGCACTGGACCCCTGCATTGCAATGGAACTGAGGTACTTTTACTCTAAATCAGTGGTCCCCAAACTTTTTGACTCGAGGGCCACATTGGGTTCTAAAATTTGGCCGAGGGGCCGGGCCAGGAAAATATGGTGCGTTTGTGTGAACTAATGAATTACTATAAATTACACGCAAGATTTGACCTGTAACTTGTAACAAAGCAACAAATGCAAGGCTGAATGTACAAATTGTTTTCTAAATGCATTAAATAATGATTAATTATCTACTGTCCACAAGAGTCTCTTGCTGTCCACAAGAGTCTTCTACTGTCCACAAGAGTCTCTTGCTGTCCACAAGAGTCTTCTACTGTCCACAAGAGTCTTCTTCAGTGTCAAACACTTGCGCTTCCTGCTTGATTGGCCCCGGTGTCCGTTTGTGGTGAATTTTATTTTCTGCGCGCCATAGATTTTCAAGTTTTCGCAGTGCATTATGTGTGTGCGCGCAGTGCACTATGTGTGCGCGCGCAGTGCACTATGTGTGCGCGCGCAGGGCACTATGTGTGCGCGCGCAGGGCACTATGTGTGCGCGCGCAGGGCACTATGTGTGCGCGCGCAGTGCACTATGTGTGCGCGCGCAGTGCACCATGTGTGCGCGCAGCACTGCGTGTGAACCGATTTTCTTTGTGGCTGAGGGAGCTGCCTGGGCCCATGATATCATGCAGTATGAAATATGAGAGAATGTAGCATGTACAGCAGGGCCGCTTGGTTTGGGATGTAGTTACTAATTAGTTTAAAACAATTTAGATTTCTTTGTATTGTTATGGATATTTTCTTGTCAAATTTTCGTTGGGGGTCTAGTACCAGCCCAAGATATTTGAATTCATCAACTAGTGATGGGCGGATCAATACTCAGGGTATTGATCTCATGCCAAAAATATTGATACTATTTAGCTTAAAACTTAAAACCACAACTCGACAATCAGTTATTAAACTTACACTGGCCATATTTATATACCCAGCAGAATGGACTCTTAAACCCCCCCCCCCTTTTACCCAGCAGTTAAACCCCCCCCCCCTTTTACCCAGCAGAATGGACTCTTCATCAAATCAAATCAATTTATTTTTGTAAGGCCCAAAATCACAACAACAGTTGCCTCTGAGGGCCACAGGGAGAAATGAATACACAATGTCTGTGGTGGCAATGAAGTCAGACAATGTCTGTGGTGGCGAGGGACGATGTCCCAGGGTCCTCTGTCCTTAGACTCTCCTTCTCGGCCAGGAAAAACTACAAAAAAACCTCTTTGGGAAAAAAGCGTAGAAACCTGGAGGAGTTCCAGTGAAGGAGAGATCCGACTCTCACAGACGGACAGACGGACACGAGGGAGACTGGAGCTGGACCCACTCTTCAGGCAGATGAGGGACCGACTGAGGTGAACTGGACCCACTCTTCAGGCAGAAGAGGGACCGTCTAGAGGCGAGCTGGACCCACTCTTCAGGCAGATGAGGGACCGACTGAGGCGAACTGGACCCACTATTCAGGCAGATGAGGGACCGACTGAGGCGAACTGGACCCACTCTTCAGGCAGATGAGGGACCGACTGAGGCGAACTGGAGCCACTCTTCAGGCAGATGAGGGACCGTCCACACAGGGCAGGGACCACTTCACCAGGGGAGGGGCATCTGGGTCCACAGGTCCTCAGGAGTGAGAGAAAGAAAAGAAGGCGGTGAACAGTTTGCAAGTGGAATTAAAAAATAAATATTGTTTGATAGCATAAGTAGTCAGAAGAAGAAGAGGATAGTGCTCAAGCTGTCATACTTCCCCCAGCACAGTTACTCCTAGGGCAGCGTAGCTGAAGCTGTGGGTTTATCTTTATGTTCCTAACTAGTCTGACCATAAGCGATTTCGAAGAGGAACGTTTTAAGCCTGGACTTAAATGAAGAGACTGTGTCAGCATATTTAACATGGGTCGGGAGCTGATTCCATAACACAGGAGCTTGGTAGCTAAACGCTCTACCTCCTACAGTACTTTTAGAGACTCTTGGCACCACCAGAAGGCCGGCATTCTGAGAGCGAAGAGCTCTGTTTGGATGATATGGTTCTATAGCATCTTTGAGGTAGGATGGGGCCATGTCATTTATGGCTTTGTAGGTCAAGAGTAGAATTTTGAATTTGATTCTAGACTCGACGGGGAGCCAGTGAAGAGACTTCAGCACTGGCGTAATGTGCTCTCTTCTTTTTGTTCCTGTTAGTAATCTTGCTGCTGCATTTTGAACCAGTTGAAAGCTTTTTATGGAGCTTTTAGAACACGCTGCAAGCAGGGAGTTACAGTAGTCTAATCTAGTCGTTACAAATGCATGGATAAGTTTTTCGGCATCACTTTTAGGCAGGATTCTTCTGATTTTGGCTCTTGTTGCGCAAATGGAAATAGGCTGTTTTACAAGCTTGATTTATATGAGCTTTAAATGAGAGCTCCTGGTCAAATAAGACTCCAAGGTTTCTTACAGTAGAACTGGAGGCTACACTGACATTGTCCAGTGTGACTATCTGCTCAGATAGAGCGTCTCGTAGATGCTTAGGACCAGCACAATGACCTCGGTTTTTTCAGGGTTAAGAAGCAGGTAGTTTAGTGTCATCCAGGTTTTTATCTCCTTCACACAAGTACTAAGTCTGTCTACTTGATCGCTCTGATCAGGTTTCATTGATAAATACAGCTGAGTGTCGTCTGCATAGCAGTGGAAGTTAATGCCATGTGACTTGATAATGTTGCCTAACGGCAGCATATAAAGAGTAAACAGAATTGGACCGAGTACCGAACCCTGTGGCACACCGTAAATTACTTTAGAGCTTGGTGAGGAGCTCTGGTTTACATTAACAAATTGGAACCTATCAGATAGATAGGATTTAAACCAGCTGAGGGCTGTTCCTCCAACACCTACATCACATTCTAACCTCTGCAGTAGAATGTTGTGGTCAATGGTGTCAAACGCTGCGCTGAGGTCCAACAGAACCAGGACTGAGACCAGTCCATCGTCAGCGGCTAATAACAAATCATTTGTGACTTTAACTAGTGCAGTTTCAGTGCTGTGGTGGGCTCTGAACCCTGACTGGAAAACTTCAAATAAGTTATTGTCCTGCAGGTGGCGACAAAGCTGTTTTACTACAACTTTTTCAAGGATTTTAGAGACGAAGGGAAGATTTGAAATAGGTCTGTAGTTTACCAATAGGTCGGGATCTAGATTAGGCTTTTTCAGAAGAGGTTTAATGACTGCATGTTTGAAGGACTGTGGAACATAGCCACTTTGGAGTGAAGTATTTATTATATAAAGAATAGGGTCTATAATTAGGGGAAGAATGTCTTTGAGGAGTCTGCTTGGAATGGGGTCTCGGACACAAGTTGAGCTTTTAGAGGACATAATGGCTGAAGTTATCTCTGCTTGATCAACAGCTGTGAACCTTTCTAGGTTTACAGGTGGATTTATATGGGACGTTAGATTTAGAGCTTGGGCTAGTTCAGGGCTAATAGCGGGGGTAATTTCATCTAATTTATCTCTGATTGTTTTTATTTTATTGTTAAAAAATAGGAGGAAATCATCAGAGCTAAGTGTAGCTGGGATTGAGGGCTCTACTGCACTGTGACAGTTTGTTAGCCTAGCTACAGTGCTGAAAAGGAATTTAGTGTTACTTTTGTTGACTTCTATTAGATTTGAATAATATCTGGTTTGGGCCTTACGCAGAGCCTGCTTATAGGACAGCAGGCAACTTTTCCTGCTTTTAGGGATTCTTCTGTGTGAGAGCGACGAAATAATCCCTCTAACTTTCTAACTCTTTGTTTATGTGAACGCAGTTCTTGGTTGTACCATGGGGAGGCGCGCTTTGGCCTAATGACCTTCTGTTTTAACGGCGCGACAACGTCAAGAGCAGACTTCAGAGAATTCATGGTCAAGTCGACACATTGATCACTTAAACTGGGACTAAAACTGTTCTCAGCAGGATCACATGACATGATCACATGACATGTCACTGAATATTGGCTCTATTATTTCTTTGAATTTTGAGATAGATTTTTCAGATATTGTCCTTTTCATTATAACTTTATTTTGTGGGACTGGATGATCTTTAAGAATAAACTGAAAGGTAATTAGGAAATGATCTGACAATATAGGGTTTTGAGGGAGGACAATGAGGTCACTAATCTCTGTTCCATACGTTAGGACAAGATCCAGAGTGTTCTTGTGAGTGTGAGTCGCTTTATTTACATTATGAGTGAAACCAATGCTGTCTAACAAGGCGCTGAAGGCATTACTGAGAGCGTCATCACTCATGTTCACGTGGATATTAAAGTCTCCAACTATAACTATTTTATCCCAGGCTAACACTAAGTTTGATATAAAGTCAGAAAACTCTGTTAAAAACTCTGAGTAGGGACCAGGAGGTCGGTAGATAACTATGAACAAAACTCCTTTTAGGTTTTTCATATTTGGACATGTGATCGACAGCATAAGGCTTTCAAATGAGTGAAATGCATTGTTAGTTTTAGGGCTCATGAGTCGGCTTGAGTGTGAGATCACTGCCACACCACCACCTCGGCCTGTGCTCCTGGCAGTCTGAAAGTTAACATGGGTGGGTGGGGTTAACATGGGTGGGTGGAGTTAACATGGGTGGGTGGAGTTAACATGGGTGGGTGGGGTTAACATGGGTGGGTGGGGTTAACATGGGTGGGTGGGGTTAACATAGGTGGGGTGGACTCATTTAGTCTGACGTAGTCGTCTTGTTGAAGCCACGTTTCAGTTAGAGCTAGAAGATCTATGTTATAGTCACTAATTAATTCATTAACTAAGAGCGATTTGGAGGAAATTGCTCTAATGTTTAGCAGTCCACATTTTACGTGTTCATTCATTTGTGTATTTGTGTCATTTGTGATTGTTATTTTCCTTAAGTTATTTGGTCTGACGCCTGAAATAGTTTTTCTGAGATGTGACTTTTTGGCATTATTTGTACGAGGAACACGAGGGACACGAGGGACACACACAGTCTCTATCTGTCTTGAATCTGAACACTTCACATGTAACAGAACGGGCGAGAGTTCGGCGACAGAGGAGCGTCTTGAACTGCTGCTCTGCACCTGGGGCTCATCCCTAGATGGTCACTTAACACGACTAAGACTATCGGTCAAATTCCGAACTAATAGGGATGTACCCTCCGAAGTCGGATGGATGCCATCCCTGCGTATGAGCCCGGGCTTTCCCCAAAACGCACTCCAGTTATCAATAAAGACTACGTTGTTTTGAGGGCACCATCTAGATAACCAGCTGTTGAATGCTGAGAGACGGCTGTACAATTCAGCATTGTACACAATTACAGTGTCCGACATCGACTTCGCTAGGTCACACACCGCGGCTACTTGAACTTTGAGCACCTCTGATTGTCTCCGCCGGGCGTCGTTACCGCCTGCGTGAACCACGACTCGCCGGAAACGGGTCCTACTCCGCTTTAAGATCCTAAGGTTTCTTTCGATGTCACCCATTCTGGCCCCCGGGTAACACCTAACGCTAGCAGCTGGCAGCTTCACGTCTCTAACAATAGAACTCCCGATTACAAGAGTTTCTCTCGTGTGTTCAGCGGGCGTGTGATCGCTGAGGGGAGAAAACCTATTATAGACGTGAAGCTCACGGCGCTCTGAGGTTCGGCGTTTAGCGCCTTGTCCCCTCCGAACTGTCACAAAATGGTCCCTATTCTGTTCCTGGTCTAGTCCCGGCTGCACGGGAGACGCTGAGGGGCTGAGCTCGGCCTTACTGCTACTGCTAATGCTAATGCTACGCCCTGCAGCGCGGTCCGGTAGCCCTCGCGCTAAAACCGAACTATAACTGGACTTAAGCTCCTCTAAACAGCGGATCCGCGCTTCTAACTCCGTAACCCTGGCCTCCAAAACTACCACTACACTGCACTTCACGCACCTATCATCAGAGAAGGAGCCAGGGCTCTGACTCGACATATGACAGCTCAAACAGGTAAAGGTAGATCCAGCCATGACGCTAGCGGCTAGGCTACGCTAGGCTAGTTCAGGCTGGAGCTAGAAAGTGAGGAGGGCTTTTTAATCCACGAAATACTGAAAAGCGAGCGGCTTGAGGCTCCGGATTGTTTGCGGAGAAATCAAACGTTCACTTTCGTGTATATGATGCGTAAATAGTGTGTATAATTTGTGGATTAATCGGTAAAAGGCTCTAAGAACGAACAGCTCTGAAAACACGACACACTCACCGGAAATGACGTCACCGGAAACCCAACTACTTATATAAATACAAATATTGGCTCCACTTGTGGGGAATTTGGAACATCATGTGGAAAACACACACAACTTTGTGGATAAAGTGAAACATCTCCAACTGGAGCCAGATGACCTCATGATTTCATATGATGTGTCCCTGTTCACCTGCATCTGACCTCTGACCTCTGATGCAGTAGCAGCAGTGAGGATCAGTCTGCAGGAAGACACCACCTACAGGAAAGGACCAAACTGACACCTGAACACATATGTAAACTGTTGGACATCTGTCTGAACACCACTTACTTTCAATTCCGGGGACAATTTTACAGACAGATTCATGGCTGTGCCATGGGCTCGCCCGTCTCTCCCATAGTGGCCAACCTGTACATGGAGCACTTTGAGAAGAAGGCACTGTCCTCATTCTCAGGCATAGCCCCAAAACTGTGGCTCCGCTATGTCGATGATACTTTTGTAACAATCAAGAAACAAGAGCTGGAAACCTTCTCTGATCACATCAATGCTGTGGACCCACATATCAGGTTTACAAGAGAAGACGCTAAGGAGAACCGCTTGGCCTTTCTTGATTGTTCCACGATCAGAGGAGAGGACGGGAAACTCCAAATAGAAGTATATAGGAAACCTACACACACGGACCAGTATCTGCTCTTTGGTTCCAACCACCCACTACAGCACAAGCTGGGTGTGATCAGAACCTTACAACACAGAGCTCAAGGTGTGCCCACCAGCTCAGAGGGCAAGAAGAAAGAGGAAAAACATGTCCGAAATGCCCTCTCAGCCTGTGGTTACCCCGCTTGGGCTCTCAACAGAGTGAAGAGAACCAAGAAGCAGGACAAAAGGGAAACTGAACAGAGAAGGAAGGGTGTTTATATCCCTTATGTGTCTGGCCTGTCGGAAAAACTGCAGAGAATTTTTAGACAACACGAAGTCCCTGTTTATTTTAAACCAGGAAACACTTTAAGACAAAACTGGTTCACCCTAAGGACAAGTTACAGACTCAAAAACAGAGCAATGTAGTTTATTCGATCCAATGCAGTGAAGAAAGCTGTAAAGAACGTTACATAGTGAGACTAAACTGCCTCTGCACAAGAGGCTTTATCAGCACAGAAGAAATACAAGTTCAGGACCTCAGAGTGCAGTGCATCTCCATCTTGAAGCCTCTAATCAGTCGTTTGAAGACGGTGATGTGAAGGTTTTAAGCAGGAGAAAAGATGGTTTGAAAGAGGAGTTAAGGAAGCTTTTTTGTTAAAAAAGAAAAACCTTCTTTAAACAGAAATGGAGGTCTAAGGTTCAATCTTCCTGTGGTGTACAATGGGATCCTGAACCCCTGGAGAGGTAGAGGACCAGGACCAGGACATTTAGATGTCCTCAGGTCCTCAGGGTGAGCCAGGGTCTCACAAAGACAAAGAGGAGACTAAGAGCCCATTAAAGGACTGAATAGGCTCAGTAGATACAAGAGGGTAACAAACAACTCTTTCCTCTTCAGGAAGGCTCCTCCCAATGGGCGGGGCTTACCACAGAATAGTATAAATATCGGAGTTCTCCACCTAAATTCTTTTATTGACAATGACTCTTGGATGAGAGTCGAAACGTCTATTTTTTCTAACTGAGTCCAGATGAAACAACTGAAGCTTTTTCTACTATGGAACACGCCTGGACCAATGAGGGATTACACCGACATTTTGCCTGATTATTTATCCAGTTTATTTCACATTAGTTCAGGTTTTCACCGTTTGAGTCTCACATTTATATTGTACAATCTCATCGTGTCAAACAGAAACAGGACAAAAGACTCAACAACTTTGCTCCTGTGGAACAAACACAGAGACTTTTTAAATTAAATCCTTTTATGCCTTTTATTGATTTTAAAGAACTGGTCAAGGACGACCCACAATGCACTTGTTTTACATCATTGTATCTCAGATTGTATGTTTAAATGTGTTTTTATGTATTGATTCATTTCATTGATTGTTTTATTTGTGTTTTAGTTTCCTGTGTTTGCTGTTTATTCTGTGTTTCAACAGGTCCATGAAAAAGATAACTTTTCTCATTGGGTTTTCCCTGTAGAAATAAATAAATTAATCACGTGTCCTCAATGTTCAGGTGCAGTTGCTCTCTCAGAGGCCAAAACTCCCTCAAATTTGCAGATATGTCCGATTCCATTCTGGTTCCTCCACTAGAGCGCGGGTTCCTCTCAGAATATAGCATCTTGTAGTTTCTTGTCATGCACCTCCGCATTGTGCCTTCAAACTTCTCTTTCAAGGCCTTGATTCTCTTCAGAGTTTAGCAGTGCATTATTGTGTTCACTTGCAGCAGTTTGTTCAGCTCAGATCAAACCTGGCGTTATAGTCGAGTCCCAGTGTTGGCTTCGGCTTCAACATAGAACCACTCTACTTCACCGTAGGGTTTTTGAATTTCCCAGAGCTTGTTGTCTTGGTTCCCTCACACTGTAGACTTGGATACGATAAGATCATAGGGCGTTTCGCAGGCCGCGAGGAGCTCTCAGCTCTTACGTCCACTCTCGCCGCACATGCATCCCCATCTGGTGCATCACTAAACACGGACTGAATGTATGATTCATGTTGGCTAAATTGTTAAATTGAATGAATAGAGAATAAGGTTTTGTGATTTCTGTCATGTCGTTGTGATTTTAATGCATTTTTCTCTTGTTGTGTCGAGAACTGTGAAATGCCTTGTGTGCAAATTGTGCTCTACAAATGTACTTGCCTTGCCTTGCCTTATTTTACCTGTGGGGGACATCTCGGGGACACTGGCGTAGTAGGATTTGTCAGGAAACCGTGGTTCGTTGTCGTTGATGTCCTGCACTTTGATCATGAACTCAGATTCTGGCTCCAAGGGCACGTTGGTGTGGATGTCCACGGCCTGGGCCTTCAGAGTGTAGAAGGAGTGCTCCTCCCTGTTACAGTTAGAATACAAGAGACTTAGAGAAAGCACTTTCTGTCTGTTAGTGGTGGTTGAACAATGAACTTATATCAACTCCTTGATATAAATCATTATTTTACATCTCATTCATACTAGGTAAAGTAGATGATTTGTTTTGCCTAAGAACACAATGAAAGAACTTGGCGGTTGGTGAACGTTGGTGTGTTGGTGTGCACCTGTCGAGCCCCACCAGAGCGTGGATATCTCCAGTCAGCTGATCAATGGTGAAGATAGACCCAGCCCCTTCTCCTGAGAGCGTGTACTTCACTGCATCCTGCCCGTGGTCCATGTCCGAGTGGAGCTAAAACCAAAAAACAAACCAGAAGTTTTATATTCCCTAATCCACAAACCACCCTCCCTCACAACGTCTCCTGCCTCCACAACAGTGACTGTAAAACTCTGGGACTAGGTTTTTACAATTAAAGCATGTGAAATATGCTCTGGTTCCTATTGGATTATATTGGATGTTTCTTGTCCTACAAGAACAGCAGGGCAAAAGAAGGCTTCATTTACTTTTATGAGCAGAAGAGAAAAATAAATTGTCTGACATTTAGGTAAATTCATAGCCAATTTTGTGCACTTCGTCTTAGGGTTTGAAGGGAAGGCAAGATATTAAAAAACAAAAAGAATGTTTATTGCCAGGACGCTATGAAAAAACCACAGAGTATCCAAAACATTGCAATGATTATTACAGTTCCATGTCTCCAGATGCTGCCAACTAAAGTGTATCTAATTTGGATTCAAAACCAGGGACTACTTCATTAAAATATCTGGTGAAGGACTTCCTGTTTGTCCGTGGATGGAGCTACAAGTCTTATTTTAAGCCTGTCTTCTCAGTGTGCTCCACCACCAGATGCTTTCCCCAGAAAAAGCATGTTCACATTCCGATAGGGCCAAATTCCAGAGGACGCTGCCAAGACATTTAGTTTTGTCCATACCTGGTTTACCAACTCAAAGAGGATTTTCATCTGGTCACTGACAGGGTTAAATATATGATCTATAGATCATATCTATATGACTCAAGAATAACAATTAAAGCCACAAATGCCGATGATGGCTCTCGCCACCTGCGCGACCACCTTCCCCCACGCTCGCCATCGAAACCTGACCACCCCGGCACACCTTTGTCCCGCCTGACCATTGTGTTAGGGATCATCTCAAAATGGATGGAAGCTGAAAAGACTTTCGTCTTTTTGTTGCTTTGAAGCTTCAATACATTTTTGTGGCAGTAATTGTTTTGAAATGCTAAAAAACTCTCAGCAACGAGCATTAGGCCAACATCCATGACATCAGACACTCATGACTTTGCTTATATTGAAATGTAATGCGCATAGCGCTTTACAGCAGCCAATCAACTCGCGCAATGAGGAAATAATTTCGTCGTAATTTCACCATAAATAAGATAAGATATTCCTTTATTGTCCCACATGGGGAAATTTCATTGGTGCAACGCAGGTAGATACAGAGGTAGATACAGAAGAACAGATCACTTATAGGAAGTCTGAAAAACACTTTCAGTAGAAGATCTCCTACAAATAAAAACTCCCATAGACAAATAAATAAATACATAAATACCATTGCATGTGATCACGACAGTAATTGCACATGAATATGTGTCACGACAGCACATAGATTGCACATGAATTTCACAGTAATTGCACATATGACAGAATTGCACATCAGTATTAGGTTAGGTCAGTATTGCGAGTGTTCAGTACTAACAGTTTTTGTTATAAAGTCTGACAGCAGCAGGAAGGAAAGACCTACGGAACCTTTCCTTCACACATCGAGGGTGGATCAGTCTCTCACTGAAGCTGCTCTCCAGAGCGGACAGAGTGTCCTGCAGGGGGTGAGACTCATGGTCCAGCATAGATGTGAATCTAGCCAGGACCCTCCTGTCCCCCACCTCCTGCACCGAGTCCAGAGAACAGCCCAGGACGGAGCTGGACTTCTTGATGACTCTGTCCAACCTCTTCCTCTCCCTCTCTGTGATGCTGCTGCTCCAGCAGGCCACACCACACAGGAGGGCTGATGCCACCACAGAGTCATAGAAGGTCTTCAGGAGTGGCCCTGTCACTCCAAAAGACCTGAGTCTCCTCAGGAGGTAGAGCCGACTCTGGCTCTTCCTGTACAGTGCGTCCGTGTTATGAGTCCAGTCCAGTTTGTGGTTCAGATGAACACCCAGGTACTTGTATGAGTCCACTCTCTCAATGTCCCGTCCCTGAATGTTCACTGGTGAGGGGGGCGTGGCTTCTGTGGAAATCCACCACCATCTCCTTGGTCTTCCCCGCGTTGATGAGGAGGTGGTTCCGCTGACACCAGTCCACAAAGTCCTGCTCCAGTCCTCTGTACTCCGCGTCATCGTCGTCCGTGATGAGTCCGATGATGGCAGAGTGGTCAGAGAACTTCTGCAGGACACAGCTGTCCGTGTCATGTCTGAAGTCTGCAGTGTAAAGGGTGAAGAGAAAGGGCGCGAGGACAGTGCCCTGGGGCGCCCCCACACTGCAGGTCCGAGTGTCAGACACACAGTTCCGGGCTCTCTCAAACTGGGGTCGGTCTGTGAGGTAGTCCAGGATCCACTCTGCCAGGTCATACTCCACACCAGCCGTCTCCAGCTTGTCCCTCAGGAGCAGCGGCTGGATGGTGTTGGAGGCGCTGGAAAGATCGAAGAACAGAATCCTCACAGAGCTGCCAGGCTTTTCCAGGTGAGAGAGAGAGCGGTGCAGCAGGGAGATGACAGCGTCCTCCACTCCGATGCCAGATCGATATGCAAACTGCAGCGGGTCCATGGCTGAGCTCACGGTGGAGCGGAGGTGGTCCAGGACTAGCCGCTCCAGTGTCTTCATCAGGTGGGACGTGAGAGCCACTGGCCTGAAGCTGTTGAGGTCTTTGGGGCGCGGTGTCTTAGGCACAGGTACCAGACAGGAGGTCTTCCAGACCTGTGGTACCACCCTCAGCTTCAGGCTCATGTTGAAGACATGCTCCATAACTCCACACAGTTCATCTGCGCAGGACTTAAGGAGCCTGGGGCTGATGCCATCAGGTCCTGCTGCCTTCCTCACTTTAATCCTCTTCAGCTCACTCCTCACCTGTGCTGCTGTGACAGTCAGTGGTTGGCAGGGGGACCGTGTGCTGGGGGGATGGGTGAGTCCAGGCGAAGTGGGGAGCTGATAGTCCGGGGCAGATAAGCGAAGAGGAACAGATGCAGGGCATTGTCCAGCTGTGGAAGAGGGAGCATGCAGCTGTGCAGGGGGAGGGGCGGGTGACCGATCAAACCTCAAGAAGTGAGCATTTAAATTAATCACCCACTGTAGATCCCCCTCTGTCTGGGCAGGGGGGATTTTGAAGCCCGAGATGGTTTTCAGGCTCCTCCACACTCCCTGAATGTTCTTCTGCTGCAGCTGCTCCTCCATCCTCCTCTTGTAGCCGGCCTCAGCCTGCCTGATCTTCCTCCTCAGCTCCTTCTGCACAGTCCTCAGCTCCTCCTTGTTCCCTGACCTGAAGGCTCTCTTCTTCTCCTTCAGCAGAGCCTTCAGTTCACGGTTAATCCATGGCTTGTTGTTTGGAAAACACCGCACCGTCCGGGAGGGAACAATGTTCTCAAAACAGAAGTTGATGTAGTCCGTGATGCACTCTGTGATGGTGTTGATGTCCTCCCCATGTGGGTCATAAAGCTCAGTCCAGACAGTGGTGCTGAAGCAGTCCCTCAGAGCCTCCTCGCTCTCAGCAGACCACATCCTCACCTCACGGGACACCACAGGCTGCCTGCGCACGATGGGTTCATACACAGGCCTCAGATGTACAAGGTTGTGGTCCGAGCTGTCCAGGGGAGGGAGGGGAGAAGAGGAATAAGCCTCCTTGGTGTTGGCAAAAAACAATTCCAATGTTCTATTCTCTCTGGTGGGACAGGTAATATACTGGGTGTATGTTGGTAGAACAGAAGAGGGAGAAGCGTGGTTAAAGTCACCAGAGATGAGGAAGAGAGCCTGTGGATGCTGTGTTTGCAGCCTACAAGTGCAGGAGAGCAGTGCTTCATAAGCATCTTCAGCATTGGCAGATGGGGCCACATAGACTGCGATCAAAATCACATGTGAGAACTCCCTGGGCAGATAATATGGCCTCATGCCAATAGCCAATAGTTCAATATCCCAGTTACATAGCTGCTCCTTCACTGTGCAGTGTTCGGGTTTGGACCAGCTCGTGTTCACATACACCGCCAGACCTCCACCTCTTTTCTTCCCGGATTCTCTCGTTCTGTCCGCCCGCAGCAGATGAAAATTGTCCAAACCTACAATAGAGTCTGGCATTTCTGCTGTTAACCAGGTCTCTGTGAAAATCAAAACGCTGCTGTCCCTATAAATCCTCTGGAACCGCATGAGGCTCGCTATTTCCGTCATTTTATTTTGAAGGGACCTCACGTTACCCATGACTACGGCGGGAACCGACTTCCTGTTTGTCCCTCTCTTCTCTCGGAGTTTACGTCCAGCCCGTCTGCTTCGTTGCGTTTTCCTTAGGATGTCCGCCGGGATAACGTGACGATCTCCGGGTAAGACGACAGTTCTCCGCAAAAAACATGTCGTGACACGTGACATTATTTGGAGACTTTGCTTCTACTAATACAAATACCAAAGGCTGTTCAGGGACTAGAGGCGCGCAAGCGCTATCAAATTACGATCTTTTATCAACATGAAGATAAGTTTGTTATCTTAAGTTCGGGAGCAGGACCACACCCCTTTCTACGCCCTTTCCTGCGGCTACACTACTTAATCATCCAGATCACACACACCTGTGTTCGTGATTTTCGTGCCCCTCCCTCCCACCCTCTTTAAACTGTTCTAATTCTAATTTATCTCCTAGATGGGGGTATCGAGGCCCGGGAGCCTTCAGCCCTCATCGCAAGAAGACCCAAAACGGCATCAACTTCGTATATTCGTGTTGTTCATGTTTCTCCCCTGCCAATAAACACCTTGCATCGGATCTGGGGTTGTGGTCCTTGCTAGTAAAGCGTACGTCGCACTGCAGCAAGTGAAATGTCCCGATCGTAAACGACAAGTCATATTCACTGATGGACAGAATAAATGGAAATGCTCCATCAAATCACTGTCCAATTCTGACCATGGAGCATTTATGGAGATGGTCAAACAGCTTGAGGCTGAGAAGGATAAACTTTTGTGCCCTAAAAAGGCCACTAGTGCGTGGATTTTTTGGAGAAATGCAACTGCCACCACTACCGTGATTTCAGACCCTACAGCCACCCCACCTCCACCTGAAGAGGAGGCAGTGGATCCAACTAAATCAGATGCAGAGCCAAGGACATGCGGCCAAAATGACAACAGCAATTTGTGTTCCACCTCTACCACCATGGAATTCAAACCATCTGTCACACTCATGGAGTTTTTGTCTAAAGGTCAGTACTAAAATTGTCTTGCAAATTTTATTTATTTATTACTTTCTTATCTCATTATTTATTCATTGAATGTCAGCCACATGATCTGGCCTATTTTTGCATGAAATACCACCACAACGTAGGAGTAGATATTGTACCTCCTGCATAAACAATCTTAAAATGGGCCTATTTGTAGGCCTAGTACTGCAACTGCTTCACAGATTTGATATAAAATATTTTGATTTCATCTTAGGCCTCGGACTGAGTACCTGTGTCAACATGGAACTGGCATCTGAACAAGAATTCATTGACGTCCTTAACGGCACAGCACAGAAATGGGAGCTCTACAACACTGAGAGAATGTACAACACAGGATATAAAGCTTCAGTTGTTTCATCTGGACTCAGTTAGAAAAAATAGATGTTTCGACTTCATCCAAGAGTCATTGTCAATAAAAGAATTTAGGTGGAGAACTCCGATATTTATACTATTCTGTGGTAAGTCCAGCCCATTGGGAGGAGCCTTCCTGAAGAGGAAAGAGTTGTTTGTTTCAACAGAAACTTACCCTCTTGGTATCTACCGATCCTATTCAGTCCTTTAATGGGCTCTTAGTCTCCCCTTTGTCTTTGTGAGACCTTGGCTCACCCTGAGGACCTGAGGACATCTAAATGTCCTGGTCCTGGTCCTCTACCTCTCCAGGGGTTCAGGATCCCATTGTACACTACAGGAAGATTGAACCTTAGACCTCCATTTCTGTTTAAAGAAGGTCTTTCTTTTTTAACAAAAATAGCTTCCTTAACTCCTCTTTCAAACCATCTTTTCTCCTGCTTCAAACCTTCACCTCACGTCTTCAAACGAGTGATTAGAGGTTTCAAGATGGAGATGCACGGCGCTCTGTGGTCCTGAACTCCAGTGTCTTCTGTGGTCCTGAACTTGTATTTCTTCTGTGCTGATAGAGCCTCTTGTGTAGAGGCTGTTTAGTCTCACTATGTAACGTTCTTTACAACTTTCTTCACTGCATTGGATCGAATAAACTACATTGCTCAGTTTTTGAGTCGGCAACTTGTCCTTAGGGTGAACCAGTTTTTGTCTTAAAGTGTTTCCTGGTTTAAAATAAACAGGGACTTCGTGTTGTCTAAAAATTCTCTGCAGTTTTTCCAACAGGCCAGAGACATAAGGGATTGATCTCGGTCCCCCTGAAAACAAATTTCTGGCAAAATTGATAGTGTAAGCAAGATGGACACACCAAAAGGACTTCTGGCCATGTCGAAGGTGTATCAGGAAAAGTGTAATATTATGAGTGATGTGATTTTGAGGACTAAAGGTTAGAAACTGCCAAATTCATAAAAATCTTGACCTTGATATTGGCTCGGATTCTTATAATGCCTTGTTGTTTCAAGTGTGTTCCTGGGATGAAGCAACTGATAAATTACTTTTGGGCTCTAGTGAATTAAGAAACTTGGCAGTAGAGGATTTATTGTCTGCTGCAGACATTATAAGATCGTCTGTAGGTATTGATGTACAACTATTGCTTGAAAGAATTCATGTAGCTGATCGTGTTAAATCGTCAGTGGTGAAGGAGTGTGTTTTTGATCTCTGTAGTAATTTGCCTATCCTCATCCTGAAAAAAGGTCCATCTTATGTAGCCATTGATATTCACAATTATGTCTATTCCAGTGACACATTTTGTACGGTTACCAGTGATGTTCAGTCAACTGCTGATGTGAATGATTGCCCAGATGATGATAGAGAAATGCCACAAGAAGTGCCAAAAGATACTGTGGAGAAGAAGGGAAATAAATGTGGGAGAAAAAGGATAGCTGAAAAGTTTCCAGGTATTGTTGATAGTACCCTGGCTTTCATACAACAGCACAGCGACTCAGCCGATCAAAGGAGACGGGGGACAACAGCTTCTTGTGGTGTTTCTCTACCACAGATACGTGATCATTTATTATTGGTTATTCCAGGTTTAAAAAGCCATGGGATGTCTCTTGATTCAGTACATAGACTACTTGAACCACCACAAAAAGGGACAATAGCTTCTAAAAATGACCATGGGTATGTAAATGCCAAAGTGCCACATAAAAGAAACACATTAGTCAAGGAGCATGTGGAGATCCATTATTGTCGCTCCACTGTAAAAATGTTTTCTGAAATGTTTGCTGAATTTAGTGATGAGGCAATACTTTTATCCTGTGATAATGTAAGCATTAATGCAGTGTCACGATATCATCAGACCCTGTCGCTCCAGGCTCCAATCCTCATAAAGAACTAGATACTGGATACTACAACTAACATCCCAGTCCACCACCGCCCTTTACACATATTTGTCCATTTGTCCCGTATCATGACCCGTTTTGTCTTTTCCCTGTTAAGTCATCTCTTGTTCTTCTTTTCTGAGACTGTGTGGGTCAAATGGTGATTTTAAAGCAGATTTCTGCTTCTAGCTCATCTCCATAACCGGAAGTCTGGGATTTTTACTGTAAAGTACTTTGTTTTACATTTTTCACATGAAAAGCTATTAATAGTTTGATTTGAATTATTTTAAGTCATAAACATCTTCCATATTTGTACGAGTAAAAAGTACACATTACTCAGAGTACTAGTTACTTTTTAACACATTCTTAGAAGTATTATATATTGGGTATTTATTAAGCCACAACCTGCCCAATTAGAGAGTATTGCATTGTTACATCCAGTACTCATGATTTAAAATATGTTATACCAATGTGTCCAGCAATATTCTGTAGTATGCATTAGTCTTAATTAAGACTGAATAATGTGTACGACAGAATCTTAAAGCGCTACATCCTTGGTACATGTTTATAGGCATTACTGAGTTTTACAAAGCTGTGATTAATCCAGATTTAAAAGTTCATGTCTTGACCTTTCCTCACACTCCTAAGCCGCTTGTCTGCCTGTGTCTTGTGACTGGATTGTCCTAATGTGATTGGGTCCCCCCTGTTTTACTGTTACTGTTAGCCCCTCCCCTCAAGTCTAAATCACCACATGTGAGTTCAACCTGGCCAAAAGTGGGGACGACAAAGGATTAGAATGAGGTGTGTAAATACTGACGGTCAAAGTAGATTGTAATGATGTCAGACTCTTGGTGATAATGTCTGTTTGTGTTATTGCTTTGCCTTAAGTGTTCCACACTATGGCATTAAACGTACCTCCAGTTATACATTCTACATGAATAGTCAGTGATTTATACATTCTACATGAATGGTCAGTGAGTTATACATGCTACATGAATGGTCAGTGAGTTATACATGCTACATGAATGGTCAGTGAGTTATACATGCTACATGAATGGTCAGTGAGTTATACATGCTACATGAATGGTCAGTGAGTTATACATGCTACATGAATGGTCAGTGAGTTATACATGCTACATGAATGGTCAGTGAGTTATACATGCTACATGAATGGTCAGTGAGTTATACATACTACATGAATGGTCAGTGAGTTATACATGCTACATGAATGGTCAGTGAGTTATACATGCTACATGAATGGTCAGTGAGTTATACATGCTACATGAATGGTCAGTGAGTTATACATGCTACATGAATGGTCAGTGAGTTATACATGCTACATGAATGGTCAGTGAGTTATACATGCTACATGAATGGTCAGTGAGTTATACATGCTACATGAATGGTCAGTGAGTTATACATGCTACATGAATGGTCAGTGAGTTATACATGCTACATGAATGGTCAGTGAGTTATACATGCTACATGAATGGTCAGTGAGTTATACATGCTACATGAATGGTCAGTGAGTTATACATGCTACATGAATGGTCAGTGAGTTATACATGCTACATGAATGGTCAGTGAGTTATACATGCTACATGAATGGTCAGTGAGTTATACATGCTACATGCTACATGAATGTCACTGGATGAGGACATTCGGGGTTTTGTCAATGTCATGTCATTCTACTTCCGGCGCTGGTGAGAGCCGGCTGCTCGTTGCAACACTCCCTCTTAATTACCTGGTGTTCATCTGAACCACAAACTGGACTGGACTCATAACACAGACTGTACAGGAAGAGCCAGAGTGGGCTCTACCTCCTGAGGAGACTCAGGTCTTTTGGAGTGACAGGGCCACTCCTGACAGGGCCACTCCTGAAGACCTTCTCTGACTCTGTGGTGCATCCGCTCCTGTAGGTGTGGTCATCACAGAGAGGGAGAGGAAGAAGCTGGACAAAGCTCCGTCCTGGACTGTGCTCTGGACTCTGTGCAGGAGGTGGGGGACAGAAGGGTCCTGGCTAAACTCACATCTATTCTGGACCATGAGTGTCGCCCCCTGCAGGACACTCTGTCCCCTGCAGGACACTCTGTCCACTCTGGAGAGCAGCTTCAGTGATTGATCCACCCTCGCTGTGTGAAGGAGACGTTTCACAGTCTGTCCTTCTGCTGCTGTCACACTCTACAACAGACACTGTCATACCCATGTGCAATACTGTCATACACATGTGCAATACTGTCATACACATGTGCAATACTGTCATACACATGTGCAACACTGTCATACCCATGTGCAATACTGTCATACACATGTGCAATACTGTCATACACATGTGCAACACTGTCATACCCATGTGCAATACTGTCATACACATGTGCAATACTGTCATACACATGTGCAACACTGTCATACACATGTGCAATACTGACTTAATCATGCGCAATACTGTCATACCCATGTGCAATACTGTCATACCCATGTGCAATACTGTCATACACATGTGCAATACTGTCATACACATGTGCAATACTGTCATACCCATGTGCAATACTGTCATACACATGTGCAACACTGTCATACCCATGTGCAATACTGTCATACACATGTGCAATACTGTCATACACATGTGCAACACTGTCATACACATGTGCAATACTGACTTAATCATGCGCAATACTGTCATACCCATGTGCAATACTTACATACCCATGTGCAATACTGTCATACCCATGTGCAATACTGTCATACACATGTGCAATACTGTCATACCCATGTGCAATACTGACATAATCATGTGCAATACTGACATAATCATGTGCAACACTGTCACACCCATGTGCAATACTGTCATACCCATGTGCAATACTGTCATACCCATACACATCATATTGGTGCAATATAGCTGTAAATAAGACTGTTACGTTCTATTATTACTATTATTTGTTTCACTTTTCATTAAGAATACAAGAGGTTTTTAATAAGAGTTTTCGTAAGAGCTTTTCTATTAAGAGTGTTTTTTTAAGTTTTCGATAATATCTGTTCTTTGTTGTTTACTTCTGTACCTACTTTGTGTTGCAACACTGGAATTTCCCCATTGTGGGACAAATAAAGGCTTGTCTTATCTTATATTATCGCCTGCCCCACCTACAACCAACTCAAGCCGGCTCACCATGCTCCAGCCGGTTTTCTACATCCTCTGCCTCATTGTCCCTGGACGCACATGTCTCTGGACTTCGTCACCACCGTCCAGAGACAACTCTACTGTCCTGACTGCCTCTCACCTGGTCCCAAACTCTCCTTGGCTACAAAAGCCCCACCACCCATCCCCCCTCGTCTTTCACCTGGTATCTCCCATAGCTAGGATGCACTGGGTCTCAGCGTTGCCGGGACTTATTGTCATATTAAAAATCAAACCAACCCGGGGCCCTATGTAAAAAGAGCCCCCCCTAGTGCTATTTCTGTAGTCACATCATCACACAGATGGAAAAACAAAATGCGAGTCAGGCCCAATCTGAGAAATGTGATTCATATTCCCTGTGAAAAGATAAAGCCCAGTCTCACTGAAACTAGTCTGAAACTTGCTGTGCTAAATGTCAGATCCTTATGTAACAAATCTATCTTAATTAATAATTTTATTTCTTCTTATAATCTTGATTTTATGTTCTTAACTGAAACATGGCTTGACAAAAACACAGGAAATGTAGTTCTGATAGAATCTGCTCCACCCAACTTTAAGTTTGAATCTGAAACACGAGAAAACAAAAAAGGGGGTGGAGTCTGTGCTGTCTTTAGAGATGAAATAATTACCCGCAGGTTGTCTTTTGGGGTGTTTTCATCATTTGAGTATGTATCCTTTAAAATGGAGCTAAAACGGTCTCCATCCATTCTCTTCATTGTTTTATACAAGCCTCCCCAGCACTGCCAAAGTTTTATTGATGATTTTACTGAGATGCTTTCAGTCATATGCACAGACTTTGATGGTTTGGTCATTACAGGTGATTTCAACGTGCATGTTGATAATATTTGTGACAGAAACGCTAAAGAGCTTGATGCTGTCCTTGAAACCTTCAGTCTTACGCAGCATGTGAGAGGCCCCACCCACAGCAAAGGACACACTCTAGATCTCATAATTACAAAGGGGGTAAATATTTCAAATGTTAATGTGATCGATGTTGCTCTGTCTGATCATTTCTGTGTCTTCTTTGACCTGTCTGTTTCTCCCCAACCTCCGGTTGGTCCTGCAGTTGTTCAGAGGAGACACATAAGTGATGGCACAGGTGCACTGTTTATAGAAATGATAAACTTTGAAAATGTCTCATGTTCTAATGTAAATGATTTGTTGAACTCTGTTACATCTAGTGTTTTGAATGTTCTGGACACCATCGCCCCTATAAAGGCTAAAATGGTTAAAAATAAGCAGAAGGCGCCGTGGAGAAATGATGATTCGGTCAGGGCACAGAAAAGGGAGTGCCGCAGGGCCGAACGGAAATGGCGCAAGTCAAAGCTCCAGGTTCAAAAAGAGATTTACAAAGAAAAGCTGAACATGTACAACCTAATCTTATGTAGAACTAGGGAAAGATATTTTTCTGAAATAATTGGAAGCTGCAGTAACAACTCGCGTGTCCTGTTTGCCACAGTAAAATAGATTAACAAACCCTCCAGCTCAGCTGCTGTTAGAACTCATTTCCACATCAAGTGTAATGAGTTTGCATTATTCTTTAATGACAAAGTTCAGGGCATTAAAAATGCTATAAATCCCACAATGCAAAAAAATTACCCTAAAACCACCAAGACACTTAGAGCTAACTCACTTTGCACCAGTAACTGACAAAACTGTCCATGAGATCATCACCAGTCTGAGTTCATCTACAGCTGCCTCGATGTGTGACCCTCCAGATTTCTAAAGTCTGTGCTGAACAGTTTGTTAGCACCATTCACTCACATAATTAACATGTCGCTTCAATCTGGAACATTCCCAATGTCTTTGAAAACTGCGGTCATAAAGCCTCTCCTAAAGAAGAGCAGTCTTGATGCTGCAGTCCTGAGTCATGACCGGCCCATCTCTAATCTGCCATTTTGGGCCAAAGTCCTTGAAAAGGTTGTTTACCAACAGCTCACAGATTTCCTCTTAATAAACAACTCATTTGATGTTTTTCAGTCAGGTTTTAGACCTCATCACAGCACTGAGACTGCTCTTGTCAAGGTGACAAATGACATCCGCCTGAACACTGACACGGGCAAAGCCTCAGTCTTAATTCTGTTAGATCTGAGTGCTGCTTTTGACACTGTCGATCATGGGATCCTCTTACAGAGACTAGAGGACTGGGTGGGCATCACTGGCACTGCCCTAAACTGGTTAAGGTCCTATCTGGAAGACAGGAAGTACTTTGTTGAAATTGGTAGCTGTGTCTCAGACAACATGACCATGACCTGTGGAGGGCCCCAGGGGTCAGTCCTGGGTCCCCTTCTGTTCAACCTCTACATGCTGTTGTTAGGTCAGTTGATACGCAGTGAAAATGTGTCCCATCACAATTATGCAGACGACACTCAGATCTATGTTTCACTATCGGCAGGTGACTATGGACCAGTAGATTCACTCTGTCACTGCATCCAACAGATCAGTTTGTGGAGGCAAAACAACTTTCTCCAGCTGAACTCAGACAAGACTGAAATCATCGTCTTTGTTCCACAGAAACAAAGAGAAAGTGTTAGCGTCACCTCCAGAGTCTCGCTCTAAAACCTACAAACCAAGTTATAAATCTGGGGGTAATAATGGACTCAGACTTGAACTTTAATAGCCACGTCAAATCAACAACATCAGCAGCTTTTTACCATCTAAAAACATTGCCAAAATCAAAAATATAGTGTCAAAACCAGATTTAGAGAGACTTATCCATGCGTTTGTCTCCAGTAGATTAGACTGTAACGGCCGCTCACAGGTCTCTCCAAACGAGCTGTAAAACAGCTGCAGTACATTCAGAACGCTGCTGCTCGGGTCCTGACTAGAACCAGGAAGTACCATCACATTAGTCCTGTTCTCTGGTCTCTGCACTGCCCCCTGTGGCTCAGAGAAGAGACTTTAAAGCAGCTCTGCTTGTGTACAAGTCTCTCCATGGCCTAGCACCAAAGTACATCTTGGATATGTTAGTGCCATATGAACCATCTCAGACTCTGAGGACCTCAGGGACCGGCCTCCTGCTGGTGCCAGAGTCAGGACTAAACATGGAGCGGCCTCCTGCTGGTGCCAGAGTCAGGACTAAACATGGAGCGGCCTCCTGCTGGTGCCAGAGTCAGGATTAAACATGGAGCGGCCTCCTGCTGGTGCCAGAGTCAGGACTAAACATGGACCGGCCTCCTGCTGGTGCCAGAGTCAGGACTAAACATGGACCGGCCTCCTGCTGGTGCCAGAGTCAGGACTAAACATGGAGAATCTGCGTTTCAGTTTTATGCAGCTAAAATCTGGAACATTCTTCCTGAATATGTGAGACAGGTTCTGCTCTGACAATGTTCAAATCTAAGATAAAAACAGTTTTGTTTAGCTGTGTTTGACTGAAAGGATTTTTTCTTTGCACTCTTCTCTTTTGTTTGTGATTTTATTAGTTTAGAAAATCAGTTGGATTGATAATTTTTAATTCAGTTAATTTTATTGTATTTCTGTTTCTGTCATTTCTTTGTGATTTTAATGCATTTTTCCTGCTGTGAAGCACTTTGAATTGCCTTGTGTATGAAATGTGCTCTACAAATAAACTTGCCTTGCCTTGCCTGACTGTGGTCGATCGGTTCAGCAAGATGGCACATTTCGTGCCCCTTCCCAAGCTTTCTTCTGCCAAAGAGACGGCTAAACTCCTCCTCCTCCTTGTCATCCGTCTCCACGGCATCCCATTGGACGTGGTCTCTGATCGGGGCCCTCAATTTGCCTCAGTATTCTGGAGAGATTTCAGCTCTCTCCTGGGAGCCACGGTCAGCTTGTCCTCAGGATACAGTCCAACGCCAGACAGAACGCATCATAATCAAAGAGGTTCTGTTGTTTTTCCTGAACGAGAATGAGGGTCAAAGGACGGGGGACGCTGGGACATGGCCAAGTCCCTATGAACATTGTTTAATCTGTTTTTTTCACTGTGGTGATTTTGGGCGTTACAAAAATAAATGAAATTGAATTGAGTGGATCATTGAAATATCTTGGATTATCTGGATGTGAAGAGAAGGCTTTGGGAGAAATATTTGCAGATACTTCACAAATGGAGCTCAAGCTGTTTCTGCTGATGCTTTCAATCTGAATGTTCTGACCTTAATAAAGGAGTTCCTCAAGGCTCTGTCCTGTCACTGTTATTACAATATATATATATATATATATATATATATATATATATATATATATATATATATATATATATATATATATAAACTCATTGGGCATAATCTAAAACACAGTAGCATCCACTTGTGCAGATGATGTGATTCTGTCTGCTAAGGCTCCTTCTTGTGCACAAGTGATTCCAGATAATCAAGAGGATGTTCACTCCATCCAACAAAACTCACCCTAATCCATTCATGAATTCAAATCAAATAAAAAGTAGAGACTCAAAAAAGGCATCTATTCTCGCGTATGATGGTAATATGATTGTACTCTATTACAAATGTCTGGATCAGTGATAAACTCTCCTTCAACAGACAAAGAGCTGACAAATGATGGTAAAGCCAGATATTATAGAGATGTCAACGTGTTTCCTCTTAATTGTAGAACCCAGTTCATCCAGGCACTTTTCTCACAGTTCTAGATGATGTTGATATTGTATAAATGCATTATACAGCAGCTCTAAGGTTCAGCTCTAAGGTTCAGCTCTAAGGTTCAGCTCTAAGGTTCAGCTCTGAGGTTCAGCTCTGAGGTTCAGCTCTAATGTTCAGCTCTGAGGTTCAGCTCTGAGGTTCAGCTCTGAGGTCCAGCTCTAAGGTTCAGCTCTAAGGTTCATCTCTGAGGTTCAGCTCTAAGGTTCAGCTCTGAGGTTCAGTTCTAAGGTTCAGCTCTAAGGTTCAGCTCTAAGGTTCATCTCTGAGGTTCAGCTCTAAGGTTCAGCTCTAAGGTTCAGCTCTGAGGTTCAGTTCTAAGGTTCAGCTCTAAGGTTCAGCTCTGAGGTTCAGCTCTGATGTTCAGCTCTAAGGTTCATCTCTGAGGTTCAGCTCTAAGGTTCAGCTCTGAGGTTCAGCTCTGAGGTTCAGCTCTAAGGTTCATCTCTGAGGTTCAGCTCTAAGGTTCAGCTCTGAGGTTCAGTTCTAAGGTTCAGCTCTAAGGTTCAGCTCTGAGGTTCAGCTCTGATGTTCAGCTCTAAGGTTCATCTCTGAGGTTCAGCTCTAAGGTTCAGCTCTGAGGTTCAGCTCTAAGGTTCAGCTCTAAGGTTCAGCTCTGAGGTTCAGCTCTGAGGTCCAGCTCTAAGGTTCAGCTCTGAGGTTCAGCTCTGAGGTTCAGCTCTAAGGTTCATCTCTGAGGTTCAGCTCTAAGGTTCAGCTCTAAGGTTCAGCTCTGAGGTTCAGTTCTAAGGTTCAGCTCTGAGGTTCAGCTCTAAGGTTCAGCTCTAAGGTTCAGCTCTGAGGTTCAGCTCTGAGGTTCAGCTCTAAGGTTCAGCTCTAAGGTTCAGCTCTGAGGTTCAGCTCTGAGGTTCAGCTCTAAGGTTCAGCTCTAAGGTTCAGTTCTGAGGTTCAGCTCTAAGGTTCAGCTCTAAGGTTCAGTTCTGAGGTTCAGCTCTGAGGTTCAGATCTAAGGTTCAGCTCTAAGGTTCAGCTCTGAGGTCCAGCTCTAAGGCTCAGCTCCAAGGTTCAGCTCTAAGGTTCAGCTCTAAGGTTCAGCTCTAATGTTCAGCTCTGAGGTTCAGCTCTAAGGTTCAGCTCTAAGGTTCAGCTCTAAGGTTCAGCTCTGAGGTTCAGCTCTGAGGTTCAGCTCTAAGGTTCAGCTCTGAGGTTCAGCTCTGAGGTCCAGCTCTGAGGTTCAGCTCTGAGGTTCAGCTCCGAGGTTCAGCTCTGAGGTTCAGCTCTAAGCTTCAGCTCTGAGGTTCAGCTGTAAGGTTCAGCTCTAAGGTTCAGCTCTAAGGTTCAGCTCTGAGGTTCAGCTCTAAGGTTCAGCTCTAAGGTTCAGCTCTGAGGTTCAGCTCTAAGGTTCAGCTCTGATGTTCAGCTCTAAGGTTCAGCTCTAAGGTTCAGCTCTAAGGTTCAGCTCTAAGGTTCAGCTCTGAGGTTCAGCTCTAAGGTTCAGCTCTGATGTTCAGCTCTAATGTTCAGCTCTAAGGTTCAGCTCTGAGGTTCAGCTCTGAGGTTCAGCTCTAAGGTTCAGCTCTGAGGTTCAGCTCTGAGGTTCAGCTCTAAGGTTCAGCTCTAAGGTTCAGCTCTAAGGTTCAGCTCTAATGTTCAGCTCTGAGGTTCAGCTCTGATGTTCAGCTCTAAGGTTCAGCTCTGAGGTTCAGCTCTAAGGTTCAGCTCTGAGGTTCAGCTCTAAGGTTCAGCTCTGATGTTCAGCTCTAAGGTTCAGCTCTAAGGTTCAGCTCTAATGTTCAGCTCTGAGGTTCAGCTCTTTTTGGCATTTTGCCTGATCATTCATTAAGTTTGTTCAGGTCAAGTTGGCAGTTTGAGAGTCTCAGGTCTCATTTTTATTCAATTCAATTTCTAGTCTAATGGTATCAACACAGAGACAGGAAAATCATTTTATGCCTTGTAATGATTTTATAGCAATGGTCAAGGATGACCCGCAGTGCCAGTGCCGGTGCCGGTGCCGGTGCCGGTGCCGGTGCCGGTGCCGGTGCCGGTGCTCTTGTATATTTTGTTTCTCTCTTAGTGAATGTGTAAATGTGTTTTTATGTATTGGTTCATTTTAGTGAAAGTGTTATTTGTGTTTCAGTATCCTGTGACTGTTTGTTGTTTATTCTGTGTGTTTTTATAAGATATCCATGAAAAATATAACTTTTATAACTTGGAGTTTCCCTGTAAAATATATATATATATATATATATATATATATATATATATATATATATATATATATATATATATATATATATATATATAAATAGGCCTAGTATTTGAGGCTTATGGCCTGGTCCCGGCCATTACGATCACATTACAGCGAGACAGTCCGTAAATGGCCCATGTTTAGACAGCTCTGAGCTTGAGACCCACAGGGGTCTTTAATGTATAAACTGAACTGAACTAATCGCACTGAAACTGTTCAGAGGGAGAAATGTCTGACATGAAAAAGCTCATTTACAAACTGAGCCCAGATCTCATAAAGAGCAGCATCATCTCCACCTGCTCGGTCCTGTGTTACACCACTCTGCAGCAGCCGCTTGACTCTGCGCAGGCCTCTGCTCTCAGGGACAGGGCCCCTGCCAAAGGCCACACAAATCTACCTGATCCTGCAGCATTTTACCCATGGGAACCCCAACAGGTTTCTTCCCAGGGCCAACACAGCCAAGGCAGGGGCCAACACAGCCAAGGCAGGGGCCCTCACAGCCAAGGCAGGGGTCAACACAGCCAAGGCAGGGGCCCACACAGCCAAGGCAGGGGACAAGACAGCCAAGGCAGGGGCCCACACAGCCAAGGCAGGGGACAAGACAGCCAAGGCAGGGGCCAACACAGCCAAGGCAGGGGCCACCGCTGCTCGCCTCCTCTACAGCTCGGGACACCTGCCCATTTATCACTCACTACAAAGATATTCTATACATTTTTATGTGTTTAGTTTAGTTTCAATTCAGGGTGGATTTTTATTTAGTGTGCAAACCTTTGGAGCATGCTTGGAGCTTAGAGAGAACAGTGGTTATTGACAAAAGCTTTTCCCATAACATCAGTATCGATATCGGTCCAAAATGTTCATATTGGTGCAGCACTTTATATTTCTGTGGTTAGATGACTTGAGTCAAAGGGCTGAACGGGGGAAACATTTGCTCAACGAGAGGATGATTCTGACCCCTGCAGTTTGACCATCAATTCAAACACATTTTTGAGTCATAGTGACTGCGTAATACATTACACAATCACTACTAGTTCTAGAAGATCTTTATTATTATAGAAACATGTTATTCATAGGTTTCACAGGTCACATTTTTTGTCGTATTCCTTGGTCTTTTAGTATTTTCAGGATTTCTCGATGATTGCACGACTTCAATAATGCAATGATCGTGGCACTTTGTAGTTCTTATAATTGTAAGGTTTGGATCCGCTTAATAGGGAAACTTTTAACTTGTCATTCTGAAGAAAAAAAACTACAAAACCATTGTAGTGTATGCAGTGTTTTCATAAATCATAAATAAGCAGGGAAATAAACAGTGTTCGGACAGCTCCTCGGACTGACCGGACCGTGGTCCCTCCGCCGCATGAAAATCAACCCTCGGTCCCGGTGCTATGTTTATGCTATGCCTCTAATCACTCGTTTGAAGACGTGAGGTGAAGGTTTGAAGCAGGAGAAAAGATGGTTTGAAAGAGGAGTCAAGGAAGCTATTTTTGTTAAAAAAGAAAAACCTTCTTTAAACAGAAATGGAGGTCTAAGGTTCAATCTTCCTGTGGTGTACAATGGGATCCTGAACCCCTGGAGAGGTAGAGGACCAGGACCAGGACATTTAGATGTCCTCAGGTCCTCAGGGTGAGCCAGGGTCTCACAAAGACAAAGGGGAGACTAAGAGCCCATTAAAGGACTGAATAGGCTCGGTAGATACAAGAGGGTAAGTTTCTGTTGAAACAAACAACTCTTTCTACTTCAGGAAGGCTCCTCCCAATGGGCGGGGCTTACCACAGAATAGTATAAATATCGGAGTTCTCGATCTAAATTCTTTTATTGACAATGACTCTTGGATGAAGTCGAAACGTCTATTTTTTCTAATTGAGTCCAGATGAAACAATTGAAGCTTTTTCTACTATATTTATGCTTGATTTTCAATCCATCAAAATCACAGACTTCCTTCAGAATTTGACGTCACAGTTTAAGAATGTTCCGTTAACCTCTGCAACAGTCAAGTACACACCACATTTTGAAAATGATTCAATAAATCAATACAAGTATAAACAAGTTGCTAAATACTTTTTAAATGAAAAAATAAAAATAGATATGAAATGTAAATAGGTAATTAAAGCCGCAAGCGGCATCCAACGGCCCTCGCGGGCCGCCGGCCTTCCGACTCTGCTCTCTGCATTTTACAGAGATGGCGCTACTGCAATTGTCTAAGAACTAAGACAGTGACACATTGGACATGTACAATGCTGTGCTTAACCAGTGCAAATGAACACAAATGTCGGTCGAATGTGCGGCTCCAGCGCACAGAGACCGTGACACTTGGAATAAAAATATGGATAAGTTTTGATGCCCCGCTTGTGTAGATTATTTTCCCAAAATATGAGCTTGATCGAGCTATTGCCCACAGAGGAGTTCATTAAAGTGTGAAGCATAAATGTGAACATTTCAAGGATTTGGCGTTTTTCCCATTTGTGACATATATTTGCGGCTCTACCGCACAGAGACCCTAGTACTTAAAATCAAAATATGGATAACTTTTGATGCCCCACTTGTGTAGATGATTCTCCCCAAATATGAACTTGATCGGGTAATCGCCCTAGGAGGAGTTTGTTAAAGTGTGAAGTGTAAAAATGTGGTCATTTTAGAGATTTTGCGGTTTCCCCATAGGGATAACATGGGATGTTTCTGTCATCGCTACGGCTACGCTTTACCAAATATGACTTTGGCTCCCATACTTTTAATTTGGGGATGGCAAATGAGAATTGTGTGCAAAATGTCATGTCATTTGGAAAAACTCTATTGTTTATAGGCCACTCTGAAGGCCCAATAGTCCAAATTCTGCAAAAAGTTTGCGGCTCAGCTGCGCAGAGACCGTAAATGTTATCCATAAAATTTGTATAACTTTAGATGCCCCACTTGTCTAGAGGAGGTACACCGATTTTGAGATCGGTGGGCCAAACGCACTAGGAGGAGTTTGTTAAAGTGTGAAGCGTAAATGTGAACATTTCAAGGATTTGGCGTTTTTCCCATTATGACAGTATATTTGCAGCTCCACGGCACAGAGACCGTAGCACTTAAAATCAAAATATGACTAATTTTTGATGCCCCGCTTGTGTAGATAATTTTCCCCAAATATGAGCTTGATCGGGCAATCGCCCTAGGAGGAGTTCGTTAAAATGTGAAGCATAAAAATGTGGTCATTTTAGAGATTTTGCTGTTTTCCCATTTCTGACATATATTTGCGGGTCCGCCACACAGAGATTGTAGCACTTAGAATCTAAATATGACTAACTTTTGATGCCCCGCTTGTGTAGATGATATTCTCCAAATATGAACTTGATCGGACAATCGCCCTAGGAGGAGTTCGTTAAAGTGTGAAGCGTAAAAATGTGGTGATTTGAGCGATTCTACGATTTTCCCATAAGGATAACATGGGATGTTTCTGTCATCGCTACGGTTACGCCGTACAAAATATGACTTTGGCTCTCATACTTTTATGATCGGGATGGCAAATTAGAATTTTGTTGAAAATATCATGTCATTTGGAAAAACTCTATTGTTTATAGGCCACTCTGAAGGCCAAATAGTCAGAATTCTGGGAAACGTTTGCGGCTCCGTCGCACAGAGACCGTAAAAGCTATCCTTAAAAATTGGATAACTTTAGATGCCCCACTTGTCCAGAGGACGTCCGCCGATTTTGAAGTCGGTGGGCAAAACGCCCTAGGAGGAGTTCGTCAAAGTTTGACGTGAACAAAATGGCTAACTCAGCTTGTTTTCATTTTCAAAGGAAGATGGCGGCCATAGGGTAAGTCTGGGGCCATGGCAACAATAATATATTTTTTTTGTCCTCACGAGAGGAATGCGTGTCCCGAATTTCGTAGCTTTACGCCAAAGTTGACCTCGGGGCGTCTCCCATAGGCGCAATGTATTTTGACTTTTGTCGGTGGCGCTGTCGCGCCATTTTTTAACGAAAAAAAAAATGGCCCAGAAAAAATCTAATTTTTCGCCGATTCTGAATTTTGGGCAAAGTTTGGTGAGTTTTTGAGCATGTTCAGGGGGTCAAATAGGCCCTCCGCCCTGCTGGGGCTCGGGCCTAATAAGAGTTTGTATTGTAACATAAGACAGTGTTGTTCTTACCTTCCCCACGTACTGCGGCTCTGAGCCCATGTACTCCTCCAGCACAAAGAACTGGTTCCAGACCCATCCTCTCTTCATCCTCTGCACCCTCGGTCTCCCACGTCTCCTCAGCCTGGATCGCCTCAGCACTGCCCCTGTGGATAAAGTCTCTTCCCCTAAAGACGTGCCCCGCCTACTCTGAGCCGCCGCCCTCTTTACCGCTCCACCAGGTGACACGTGTCCGGCTTTAGTCCTGCCTTGGTATCCAGACTGACAACTGTAGTCCAAAAGCAAGCCTAGGACAAGGAGAAGCAGCGCAGCAGAGTTCAGAGTGATCATTGGGTCCAAATATGATGTGAAAAACAGTATCCAGCAGTTAACATCCAGTCATAAAGGTAGTAGGGTCGTAGACATGGAAATATAAGATCCAGAGGACAGATGGTATTCTGTTGACTGTGGAAAGCCTGGGCTTTTGCTGCTGCTCAGAGTGAAACATTCAGGTCAGCCATGGTTATGTTCATTCCTGCAAATCTGAAATAAAAAGATAAATATTATTATACAACAAAAATAAGATACAGGGAGACCGTAAAACTCATTATGAAACATCCACACAGCACGGATGTATGAGCCATGTTCTTATAAATGGAAAATCACCTCTGTTCGAGGGTTAGGGTGGATGTATGTTCAATGTTGACTCAGACTTCCACTGGGAGACTTGAGGCTTGAGTCTTGGACTCGGCTCGACTAAAGGTCAGTGAATAGGACTCAAACATGACTTGGGCAATGACACAAAACTCAAGTAACATAGCAAAAAATCTTGGAACTTTGAGCCAATAGGGTCTGTGGAGTGTATGGCTCCAATAATTAGAATCAGGTTCCCCGAGTGGCGTTTATGAATGGGTCAAATGCTGCAGACAACATGTCAGCCTCCTGGCTCACTGTCCTCGGCAGCCACACTGCATCAGACTGGCTTTGACTGAGAATTCATACAAAAAGGATTCAAGGACTTTTTGTCCTTGAAAACCGAGCTGGTTTAAAAGTACCAGTTTGTTAATGTAACCCGGAGCTCCTCCCCTTGTTCTAAAGTAACGTTAGGTCACATGATCAGGTCACATGGCATTAACTTCCACTGCTCTGCAGACGACACTCAGCTGTATTTATCAATGAACCTGATCAGAGTGATCAGACAGACTTAGTGCTCGTGTGAAGGAGATAAATTCTTCATATTTGACCAGCATTTTTTGGCTGGTGCGATTTATAATCCGGAAAATACGGTATAAATCAAGCTTGTAAAACTATGCAATATAGCCAAAATCAGAAAAATCTTACTTAAAAACTTATTCATGCATTTGTGACATCTAGATTAGACTAATGTAATTCCCAGCATGTCTTAAAAGCTTCTTAAAAAGCTCAATCAGAATCAGAAAAGGTTTATGGTCAATGAACAGAATTCACAAACATAGGAACTTGCTTACTTGGTGATACGGTGCAACATAAAAGAATGAGCAATAATAAAACAACCTATATGAAGCTACTATAGATAACAATAAAAACATGCTTTATGATTATTACTTTGCTATGTACACAAAATGTACAGTTGAATTTACATATGTAGTGCAGAAAGTGACAGTGAGTGATTAAATGATGGTTAAAGTGACAGTGTTTAAGAAGTGTTCATGATCCAACAGCCTGAGGGGAGTGGCCTCCTGTCTGAGGGGAGTGGCCTCCTGCCTGAGGGGAGTGGCCTCCTGCCTGAGGGGAGTGGCCTCCTGTCTGAGGGGAGTGGCCTCCTGTCTGAGGGGAGTGGCCTCCTGTCTGAGGGGAGTGGCCTCCTGCCTGAGGGGAGTGGCCTCCTGTCTGAGGGGAGTGGCCTCCTGTCTGAGGGGAGTGGCCTCCTGTCTGAGGGGAGTGGCCTCCTGTCTGAGGGGAGTGGCCTCCTGCCTGAGGGGAGTGGCCTCCTGCCTGAGGGGAGTGGCCTCCTGTCTGAGGGGAGTGGCCTCCTGCCTGAGGGGAGTGGCCTCCTGCCTGAGGGGAGTGGCCTCCTGTCTGAGGGGAGTGGCCTCCTGTCTGAGGGGAGTGGCCTCCTGCCTGAGGGGAGTGGCCTCCTGCCTGAGGGGAGTGGCCTCGTGGCCTCCTGCCTGAGGGAGGGGCCTCCTGCCTGAGGGGAGTGGCCTCCTGCCTGAGGGAGGGGCCTCCTGCCTGAAGGGAGGGGCCTCCTGCCTGAGGGGAGTGGCCTCCTGCCTGAGGGAGGGGCCTCCTGCCTGAGGGGAGTGGCCTCCTGCCTGAGGGAGGGGCCTCCTGCCTGAAGGGAGTGGCCAAAAGTCCATGGTGAGAAGGGTCGGATCCTGGGGCCCTGCGGACGCACGGGCCCTGCAGAGGTGGAAGGCTGGATCACCTTCTATCTCGTGGTAATCATTTTGACTCTTGGAGGGTTTGATGTATATCTGTATTTTTTGTTTTGCCAAATATTTTTTAGTTTTCAATACTTGACATAGATAAGCCACGACTGTGTGTCTTCCCCTGAGCACTGTCAAAATATACACAAGGTAACGCTTGAATGTTAGTTCTTGTACATTTCTGACATATATTTGCGGGTCCGCCACACAGAGACCGTAGCACTTAGAATCTAAATATGGATAACTTTGGATGGCCCGCTTGTGTAGATGATATTCTCCAAATATGAGTTTGATCGGACAATCGCCCTAGGAGGAGTTCGTTAAAGTGTGAAGCGTAAAAATGTGGTGATTTGAGCGATTCTACGATTTTCCCATAAGGATAACATGGGATGTTTCTGTCATCGCTACGGTTACGCCGTACAAAATATGACTTTGGCTCTCATACTTTTATGATCAGGATGGCAAATTAGAATTTTGTTCAAAATATCATGTCATTTGGAAAAACTCTATTGTTTATAGGCCACTCTGAAGGCCAAATAGTCAGAATTCTGGGAAACGTTTGCGGCTCCATCGCACAGAGACCGTAAAAGTTATCCTTCAAATTTGGATAATTTTAGATGCCCCACTTCGTACATCGATTTTGAGGTTGGTGGGCAAAACGCACTAGGAGGAGTTCGTTAAAGTGTGAAACATAAAAATGTGGATATTTGAGAGATTTTGCGGTTTTCCCATAGGGATAACATGGGAGAATTCTGTCATCGCTAGAATCGCTTGAATGTTAGTTCTTGTACATTGTCATTTCTGGGAAGCCTTTTTTAATCGTTTTCAGTGAGATCATATTTTTTAATACACTGGAATGTCTCTTTTACCTTAGAGTTGAATTTGAGTTTGATGTTCTATCCAAATGAGTTTTTACCTCATTATAGTGAGCCGGTTGGTAAAAGGGTTACAACTACGTGGGGAAGGGATGAGTCCGCCCGCCCCGTCAACAATAGGGTGTAATCTGGCACCAGCAGGAGGCCGGTCCATGTTTAGTCCTGACTCTGGCACCAGCAGGAGGCCGGTCCCTGAGGTCCTCAGAGTCTGAGATGGTTCATATGGCACTAACATATCCAAGATGTACTTTGGTGCTAGGCCATGGAGAGACTTGTACACAAGCAGAGCTGCTTTAAAGTCTCTTCTCTGAGCCACAGGGGGCAGTGCAGAGACCTGAGAACAGGACTAATGTGATCATACTTCCTGGTTCTAGTCAGGACTAATGTGATGGTACTCCCTGGTTCTAGTCAGGACTAATGTGATGGTTCTCCCTGGTTCTGGTCAGGACTAATGTGATGGTACTCCCTGGTCAGGACCCGAGCAGCAGCGTTCTGGATGTACTGCAGCTGTTTTACAGCTCGTTTGGAGAGACCAGTGAGCGGCCGTTACAGTCTAATCTACTGGAGACAGACACATGGATAAGTCTCTCTAAATCTAGTTTAGACACTATATTTTTGATTTTGGCAATGTTTTTTAGATGATAAAAAGCTGCTGATGTTATTGATTTTATGTGGCTGTTAAAGTTCAAGTCTGAGTCCATTATTATCCCCAGATTTATAACTTGGTTTGTAGGTTTTAGAGCGAGACTCTGGAGGTGACGCTGACACTTTCTCTTTGTTTCTGTGTGCCAAAAACGATGATTTCAGTCTTGTCTGAGTTCAGGGTTAACCCTGTGTTTTTGTCAACCCATGTTTCAGTTAAAAACATAAAATCAAGATTATAAGAAGAAATAAAATTATTAATTAAGAGAGATTTGTTACATAAGGATCTGACATTTAGCACAGCAAGTTTCAGACTAGTTTCAGTGGGACTGGGCTTTATCTTTTCACAGAATATGAATCAAATTTCTCAGATTGGGCCTGACTCGCATTTTGTTTTTCCATCTGTGTCATGATGTGACACAGAAATAGCACTAGGGGGGGCTATTTTTACATAGGGCCCCAGGTTGGTTAGATTTTTAATGTGACAATAAGTCCCGGCAACGCTGAGACCCAGTGCATCCTAGCTATGGGAGATCCCAGGTGAAAGGCAAGGGGGGATGGGTGGTGGGGCTTTTGTTGGTGTAGTCGGCTTGTGCAGGGAAGAGTTGTTATGAATTGACATAACTCTTGATCTTGCTATTATGGGCGTGAGTGGAGCCATCTTAAGTCCTGATTTGATCAGACTTTCGAAATGGTTGGGAAGGCCCATGGGTGAGAGTGGAGATGAGAAGGAGAGTGAGGAGTCTGCAGTGGGAGTAGTTGCAGGGGGAACCCAGGGCTGGTCTGAAGGCAGGGGCGATGACAGGGATGTAGTCGAGCCTGTCACAGATGGGTCCGAGGCCTTTGAAGATTGTTGCGGTGCTGTTGCTGATGAGTCCTTCGCTGGAGGCGGTGGAGGTGAATGTGGAGCAGCTGGAGCTGAATCCTTTGCTGGTGGTGGTGGAGCAGCTGCTGATGAATCCTTTGGTGGAGGCTGAGGTTGTGGTGCTGTTGATCTTGAAACATTGGCTCGGTCTCTGGCTGATGGAGCAGGAATTCTTCTCTCATTCCTCTCTTCTCTAACTATCTGCTCAGGACCCTGTCCAGGCCCAGTCCAATGCCTCAGAGCGTGGAGCAGGTTCTCTGTCAGCACTCCACTCACTCCACCTCTGCACCCTCACTCCACCTCTGCACCCTCACTCCACCTCTGCACCCTCACTCCACCTCTGCACCGTCACTCCACCTCTGCACCCTCACTCCACCTCTGCACCGTCACTCCACCTCTGCACCCTCACTCCACCTCTGCACCCTCACTCCACCTCTGCACCCTCACTCCACCTCTGCATAGGTGGGGGCCCCTCTCGTTTCCAGAATAGATAGAAGTTCTCAATGTAGTGTAGTCCTCTCGGGGAACACTCTTTGGACAGCCATGTGTTCAGCTGAAGCAGCTAAACTTATTTCTCTTCCTGTCGATGTTTGGAAGAGGTCCACTTATGAATGTTTTGATTTCCATTTTATCAGCACGTCGAATAACTTCAAGAAGTCTCTTTTCTAAACTTCAGTCTGTTCTCGCCGCATGTCCACTGCACCACGAGCACAACCAGCTGTTTAACTCCTCGATGTTTAGCCAAAACATTTGGAAGGAGTGACGTTATCTCACTCACTGTGGTGCTTGGAAAACAGTGTGTGTTGATCTTTTCATGCGTCACGTGACTTATCGCACCATCTCCAATAAGCAAAGCCTGTGTCTCTGTGACCTTGAAGAATGGCACAGAACTTCCCACTGTCTGCGGCATTTTGGCCACGTCATGTATTACATTTTAATGTTAAAATAAAAAAAATAAAAAAATCTGTTTGTGAGCTGTATTTTAGGTGACTTTACGTTATATTTGTATTGTTTAGGCTTTGCCCCAAGTTTGTTCCAAGACACAGCCTGGTCCTTCTGGTTTTTAGACAGTTTTGGAAACGACAAAGAGTCACTGAGGTTTAGTTGTAAAAAGTGTGCTCTTCTTACCATCGGTTGACACAGGAATTGTATCGTGAAGACCTTTTTCAGATTCCAAAACAAATATCCGTGTTTTCAACTCATTAATTTCTTGTTGATATTTCCGACAGCGTTCACAGTCTCTCTCCCTTCTTCTCCCGGACATGTCGCTGGCGTCAGATATGTCGTTAAAACTGGAAAAATAAGTAAAGAAGCGATGGCAAGCTGGATGGAGCGAGCAAGAACGCGTCTGCACTCTTCAGAAGCAGGAAGTGAAACCAATTCCCCGACCGGCGTGTCCCGAGCCGCAACTTATTTCCGGTTTATATGCAGCCGATGACCAACTGACGCACGGCGCAACAGCATGATGATGTAACATAAAATAGAGGAATGAATGACCATCTGACATTCCTCAGGAACGCCTTGTTTGATCTACGGCAAACTGCAGATCAGACAGAGGAACACCTCCTGAAGGATCACAGGGGTTCCTAGTGCCTGTGGGCGGAGCCACATGCAGTGACCTGGCTAAGTCTTAGATAACAATCTGAGACCAGCCAGAATAACTCTGGACGGACATTAACCTTCTTTGCATGGACAATGTGTTACAGATATGCTACAATTGATGAAAATGAGAAGAAGTGTGAACTACCAAGAATTTCATGTGAAGTGTACTGTTTCCTAACTTTGTCTTATAATTAACACTGTTTTATGTTATTTAGAGTGAAACCAGAGTATATGCACCAAAGGTAGAAGAAAATGTATGTTTCTAAGGGAATAATATACACAGACATCTAAAATTGTATTAACCTGAATGAAATGTTAACACAAAGTTATTGCCAAAGAGAAACCGTGCTGCAGCAGCCCCCGCCCCTTTTCCTTTTTAGTCACGCCCCCGGCGCAAAGTTAGAAAAGGCGCAGTCGTCTGAAGACGCTCTCTTGTTTTCCTGTCTGTTGTTCACAACATTCCTTCATCGGGAACGTTTGACGTTTCCACGTCCGAACACCGGCTCCACCACGAGCGGCACGCACCACCACGAGCCGCACGCACCACGAGCGAGCGGCACCGCTTCTCCTCCGCTGCACCGGCGTTTCAACGTCTGAACACCGGCTCCACCACGAGCCGCACGCACCACCACGAGCCGCACGCACCACGAGCGAGCGTCACCGCTTCTCCTCCGCTGCACCGGTGTTTCCACGTCCAATCACCGGCTCCACCACGAGCGGCACGCACCACCACGAGCCGCACGCGGCTCCGCTTCTCCTCCGCTGCACCGGCGTTTCCACGCCCGAACACCGGCTCCGCGCTCCCGCACCCGCCGCCCCGGAGGTCTGTACCTGGGCGAAGGTGTGGCCCCAGCCCGCCACAGGAGCAGACACGGAGAGCGGGGCACCGGCTCCACCCGGAGAAAAGCAGCCCCATACAACCAAGGTACAGCCCCGTTTCTCTGCTTTCCCCGCTCCACAGACGGGGGCGATCTGGTCACAAAACTGGACTCAAATGCGTCTTGATTGGGCTAGAGCAACGCCGGCGTCTGGTATGTGGACTGCCGCTTCTGTCCCAATGTCTTTGTTTTGTTAGTCGTTTCCATTGTTTTGTTTTGTTCCCGCGTCTCTGTGTTGTCTTCTGTCTACATCCCTGTTCCTTAACTTCATCGGACATTACTGCACCGTCCATCGCTCATCTCCTCCCTCACTCCTGGACTATCTACTGCCCTAGCCGCCAGCTAACAGCTGGCTTAACACCTGCTGAGGTCCGTCATGGTATCGCGGGGCCTCCCTGCCGTGCAGACAAGGTCTGGGGCAACCAACGCCACTCACTCCACCAGCTTCAACACCCGGTCCACTGCCGCTTTTTCACAACTCTCTGCCCACCAGCTTCTAGTTAACCAGCCTCTAGCCACCGCCAACATTCTAACTGGATTACTCTCATCTGCTGCTACGTTCCATCTCCTCCTCGGACTATCACTCCCGCGCCTCCAGGCCACCGCTCCACCAACTTCTCGCCTACTCACCTACACCGCTGCTGACCTTCACCTCCTCAACCATAACCACCGTCTCCCAGCTGCTGCTGCCTCTGCAGCTAGCTCAGCTGGGATCCTTCGCCGGCCCCGCTACATCCACAGGGGCTCTGGTCTCTCCCATAACCAACACTCCAACGACGGCTCACCTATCCCCTCACTCTGGACTAGTTTTCGCCCTCCCGTCACCCCCACCTGCCGCACTGCCAACCTCAGCAACCTCCGCCCCCCCACCCCTGCGCCCCCATCCATCTCCGCGCCCCCATCCATCTCCCTTGCACTGCTGAACTGCCGCTCCCTCGCCAACAAATCACCTGTTATATCTGAACTGCTACTGGACAATAACATTGATCTGCTTCTCCTCTGTGAAACATGGCAACAGCCCCTGGACTTCTATGCTCTCAACCAAGCCACTCCCTCCAACTACACTTACACTGCCAAACCCCGCCTCTCCGGGCGTGGGGGAGGTCTTGCTGTTATTCATAAAAAAATCTACATCCATCACTGAACTGAACCTCAACCTTCCATCCATCTCATCATTTGAATACCTCGCCTTCTCCCTCCCCAACTCTATCACCGCTATCCTGATCTATCGTCCCCCAAAGCCCCACCCCTCTTTCCTCACTGAATTGTCTGAACTCCTCACCATTGCATCCTCTCTCTCTGCCCGCCTCCTACTCACTGGTGACTTCAACATCCACATTGACTGCCCCAACGCCCCACTGACATCCGACTTCCTCTCTCTCCTGGACTGCTTCCATCTCACCCAACACATTGACTCCTCACCCATACCAAAGGCCACACTCTGGACTTAGTCTGTTCCTCTCTCCTACCCATATCTAAGCCCCACCCCCTCCCCTTCCCACTCTCTGATCATCTCTGCATCCTTTTCTCCGCCCCCCTACCCTCGCCCCACAACCCCAAAAAACGCACCATCACCTACCGCAATATCAAGTCAGTCAACCCCCTCACGCTCTCCCAGCTCATATCCTCTGCTTTCCCCCCTGACTCCCCCCCTCTTCCCCCGACGACTATGCTGTCATGCTCAACACCACCCTCTCCGACTCCCTTGACTCCCTAGCCCCCTGGAAAACCTCCTCCGTCTCATACATCAACCCCGCCCCCTGGTACACCCCTGAACTCCGCACCATGAAGCAGACTGGCCTCCAACTCGAACGACTCCTCAAAAGAACCCGCCTCACCGTCCACGCCGAAGCTTTCAAATTACACATCTCCTCCTACCGTGACGCTCTCCAAGCCGCCAAATCTGCCCACCTCTCCACCCTCATCAACAGCTCCCACCGGAGCCCTCGCACCCTGTTCTCCACCGTCAACAAGCTGCTCCAGCCACCGGACATCACTCCACCCTCCTCCCCTGACCTCTGCAACTCTTTCCTCCTTGCCTTCAATGACAAAATTTCCAAAATCAAATGCTCCATGACTGCCGTCTCCATTAACTCCATCACCACCCCCACCCCTGCCCCCCCTCCGCTCCCTGACCACCCACCCTTCCCTGCCCTCACCACCTTCTCCTCTGTTAACTCCTCTCATATCATAGACCTCATCACCGCTTCCAAAACCACCACCTGCTCTCTCGACCCCCTCCCAACGAATCTAACCAAGGCCTGCCTCCCTGCTCTCATCCCCCATCTCACCACCCTCTTCAACCAGTCTTTATCCCTCGGCCATGTTCCTTCCATCTACAAACTGGCCTCCATCACCCCCATCCTCAAAAAACCCACCCTAGACTCCGCCAACCTCTCCAACTACCGCCCCATCTCCAACCTGCCGTTCCTCTCAAAAACGCTGGAACGCATCGTCGCCGCCCAACTTCACACCCACCTCCAGTCAAACAACCTCTATGAACCCCTCCAATCTGGCTTCCGCCCACTTCACAGCACTGAAACAGCCCTGGTCAAAGTACTCAACGATCTCCTCACCTCTGCAGACTCCGGGGCCCTCAACATCCTGTTACTACTAGACCTCAGCGCAGCCTTTGACACTATAAACCATTCCATCCTCCTACAAAGGCTGCGCCAACTGGGTGTTGAGGGCTCTGCACTTGACTGGCTCACATCCTACCTCACCAACAGGCAAGAGTTCATTTCCCTCTCCGGTCACTCATCCACCCTCTCCCCAGTAACGCAGGGGTCCCCCAGGGCTCAGTCCTCGGCCCCCTCCTCTTCATCTGCTACATCTTCCCCCTTGGTCACATCCTCCGCCAACTCAACCTGGACTTTCACTGCTACGCTGACGACACCCAGATATACCTCACCACCAAATCCACCCAAAACCCTCCCCTCAGCCACATCCAAACCTGCATCTCTACAATAAAATCATGGCTCACTCTCAACTTCCTCAAACTGAACAGTGACAAAACAGAGCTCCTCCTCATTGGCACCAAATCCATTCTCAATAAAACTGGTCCCTTTTCACTCAGCATCGACACCTCGACCATCACCCCCTCTACCCTGGTACGCAATCTCGGTGTCATCATGGACCCCACCCTCTCCTTCACTCCCCATGTCAGCCACATCGTCAAGACCTCATACTTCCACCTCCGCCGCATCGCCAAAATCCGACACTGCCTCACCCTCCCCGCTGCTGAATCCCTCATCCAGGCCTTCACCTCCTCCCGCCTCGACTACTGCAACTCCCTCCTCACTGGCATCTCCTCCCATTCCCTCCACAGACTCCAAATGGTCCAAAACTCCGCTGCCCGCCTCCTCACCCACACCCGCCTCCTCACCCACACCCGCCTCCTCACCCACACCCGCCTCCTCACCCACACCCGCCTCCTCACCCACACCCTCCTCCTCACCCACACCCGCCTCCTCACCCACACCCGCCTCCTCACCCACACCCGCCTCCTCACCCACACCCGCCTCCTCACCCACACCTTCCTCCTCACCCACACCCTCCTCCTCACCCACACCCTCCTCCTCACCCACACCCGGTCCCGTGATCACATCACTCCCGTTCTCCGCTCTCTCCACTCTCTCCCCATCAAGCAGCGCATAAACTTTAAAATACTCCTCCTCACCTTCAAAGCTCTTCACCACCTTGCCCCCCCCTACCTGTCTGACCTCCTCATCCCCCACCGCCCCTCCCGAGCTCTCCGATCCTCCTCCTCTCTCACCCTGACTGCACCAACATCCCGACTCAAAAGTTTTGGCGACAGAGCATTCTCCCGAACAGCACCCCGACTCTGGAACTCCCTCCCCCAACCTGTCCGCCACTCCCCCTCACTCACAACATTCAAATCTCGCCTAAAAACATGACCTCTTCACCCAAGCCTATGACCTCCCCTACCCCTAGCCTCCTCTACCCCATTGCCTACTCTTCTACCCCCTGTTACATCCCCATCTTTTTCTCTCTACTTCTTCTGTCTTGTTCATTTTATCTGTATATTAATGTGTTCTGTACGTGTTGTCCCCCCTGTCTGTAAATACCCCCCCCTTTTTTATTATGTTCAGCGTCTTTGGGTCACTGAAAAGCGCTATATAAATAAAAGTTATTATTATTATTATTATTATTATTATTATTATTATTATTATCTTTAGAGGAGTTCTGAGCCTCAGTATTTCACTTCAGCCACAGCAGCTTGGAGGACGGCCCACAGAGGGAGTCATCAGTGCAGGTGTGGGAGCAGAGCACGCTCACATTCATGTGCTTTTTTGTGTAGTTTGGGTTTAGTTTGCTCTTTTTTTGCAAAATGGCAGATCCCAGGATGAACCACATGGCATCGGACCGCAGCTTGGACACGACAAAAGCTTTGGATCATGGACAAGTGGAGAAGGTAAGACTGTTATATCATATTAGAAGGGAAGAACAAAAAAGAAAAGGGAAGTTTATGAATGAACTCATTGTGGAGTTGGAAGTGTCTGAGGGAGCACATATCACACCACCGGCATTTTTAAAGGCGACTCAGGAGGTTTGCGGCTCTGAGACCGTCTGCATTCAGGATAATTGTCTTTATTTTATCAAGATTTGTTTTATTTATTATTACTACAAGACATAAAATAAAACAATCGAAGCTAAAACACACGTACACCCAAAAAAATTCCATTTTTGCCCACAAAATGTCAAATGTGCTCATTTTTAGTCTGAATGTGTGTGTGTATATATATATATATATATATATATATATATATATATATATATATATATATATATATATATATATATAAATTTATTTTCTTCATTTTTCTAGTTTTCAATATAATGTGCGTTTTATGTCCCTTTTTTTTGTGCGGGGCTTTTTTGCTGCTGCCAGGAGGATGCTCCAAAGATGCTGCCCATTGTCTTCAGATGATTCTCCTTTACAATCTGGTAAAAGACCTTTATACAGTTTGGTGTCCAGACTTTAAATCTTGAGTCTGAGCTGTTGGTGTGACATTTTGATCATAAGAAAACCAGTTAAAGATTTTAACGTCTTTGTTTAGTTTATGTCTTGATCAGCTCCTTCCATGTTGTAAGAACAGATTTGACCCAGGGATTCTTAACTTCCTCCAAATGACTCAAGCGTCTGTCATCTGCAAGTCAGACCTGTACAGGAACCTCAGGCACCACATGATTCTCAGTATAAGACCTGTACAGGAACCTCAGGCACCACATGACTCTCAGTATAAGACCTGTACAGGAACCTCAGGCACCACATGACTCTCAGTATAAGACCTGTACAGGAACCCCCGGCACCACATGACTCTCAGTATAAGACTTGTACAGGAACCTCAGGCACCACATGACTCTCAGTATAAGACCTGTACAGGAACCCCCGGCACCACATGACTCTCAGTATAAGACCTGTACAGGAACCTCAGGCACCACATGACTCTCAGTATAAGACCTGTACAGGAACCCCCGGCACCACATGACTCTCAGTATAAGACCTGTACAGGAACCCCCGGCACCACATGACTCTCAGTATAAGACCTGTACAGGAACCTCAGGCACCACATGACTCTCAGTATAAGACCTGTACAGGAACCTCAGGCACCACATGACTCTCAGTATAAGACCTGTACAGGAACCCCCGGCACCACATGACTCTCAGTATAAGACCTGTACAGGAACCTCAGGCACCACATGACTCTCAGTATAAGACCTGTACAGGAACCTCAGGCACCACATGACTCTCAGTATAAGACCTGTACAGGAACCCCCGGCACCACATGACTCTCAGTATAAGACCTGTACAGGAACCTCAGGCACCACATGACTCTCAGTATAAGACCTGTACAGGAACCCCCGGCACCACATGACTCTCAGTATAAGACCTGTACAGGAACCCCCGGCACCACATGACTCTCAGTATAAGACCTGTACAGGAACCCCCGGCACCACATGACTCTCAGTATAAGACCTGTACAGGAACCTCAGGCACCACATTACTCTCAGTATAAGACCTGTACAGGAACCCCCGGCCCCACATGACTCTCAGTATAAGACCTGTACAGGAACCTCAGGCACCACATGACTCTCAGTATAAGACCTGTACAGGAACCCCCGGCACCACATGACTCACAGTATAAGACCTGTACAGGAACCTCAGGCACCACATGACTCTCAGTATAAGACCTGTACAGGAACCCCCGGCACCAAATGACTCTCAGTATAAGACCTGTACAGGAACCCCCGGCACCACATGACTCTCAGTATAAGACCTGTACAGGAACCCCCGGCACCACATGACTCTCAGTATAAGACCTGTACAGGAACCCCCGGCACCACATGACTCTCAGTATAAGACCTGTACAGGAACCTCAGGCACCACATGACTCAGTATAAGACCTGTACAGGAACCCCCGGCACCACATGACTCTCAGTATAAGACCTGTACAGGAACCCCCGGAACCACATGACTCTCAGTATAAGACCTGTACAGGAACCCCCGGCACCACATGACTCTCAGTATGAGACCTGTACAGGAACCCCCGGCACCACATGACTCTCAGTATGAGACCTGTACAGGAACCCCCGGCCCCACATGACTCTCAGTATAAGGCCTGTACAGGAACCTCAGGCACCACATTACTCTCAGTATAAGACCTGTACAGGAACCTCTGGCACCACATTACTCTCAGTATAAGACCTGTACAGGAACCCCCGGCACCACATGACTCTCAGTATAAGACCTGTACAGGAACCCCCGGCACCACATGACTCTCAGTATAAGACCTGTACAGGAACCCCCGGCACCACATGACTCTCAGTATAAGACCTGTACAGGAACCTCAGGCACCACATGACTCTCAGTATAAGACCTGTACAGGAACCCCCGGCACCAAATGACTCTCAGTATAAGACCTGTACAGGAACCCCCGGCACCACATGACTCTCAGTATAAGACCTGTACAGGAACCCCCGGCACCACATGACTCTCAGTATAAGACCTGTACAGGAACCTCAGGCACCACATGACTCAGTATAAGACCTGTACAGGAACCCCCGGCACCACATTACTCTCAGTATAAGACCTGTACAGGAACCCCCGGCACCACATGACTCTCAGTATAAGACCTGTACAGGAACCCCCGGCACCACATGACTCTCAGTATAAGACCTGTACAGGAACCCCCGGCACCACATGACTCTCAGTATGAGACCTGTACAGGAACCCCCGGCACCACATGACTCTCAGTATGAGACCTGTACAGGAACCCCCGGCCCCACATGACTCTCAGTATAAGGCCTGTACAGGAACCTCAGGCACCACATTACTCTCAGTATAAGACCTGTACAGGAACCTCTGGCACCACATTACTCTCAGTATAAGACCTGTACAGGAACCCCCGGCACCACATGACTCTCAGTATAAGACCTGTACAGGAACCCCCGGCACCACATGACTCTCAGTATAAGACCTGTACAGGAACCCCCGGCACCACATGACTCTCAGTATAAGACCTGTACAGGAACCCCCGGCACCACATGACTCTCAGTATAAGACCTGTACAGGAACCTCAGGCACCACATGACTCTAAGTTTAAGACCTGTACAGGAACCCCCGGCACCACATTATTCTCAGTATAAGACCTGTACAGGAACCTCAGGCACCACATGACTCTCAGTATAAGACCTGTACAGGAACCCCCGGCACCACATGACTCTCAGTATAAGACCTGTACAGGAACCCCCGGCACCACATGACTCTCAGTATAAGACCTGTACAGGAACCCCCGGCACCACATGACTCTCAGTATAAGACCTGTACAGGAGCCCCCGGCACCACATGACTCTCAGTATAAGACCTGTACAGGAACCTCAGGCACCACATGACTCTAAGTATAAGACCTGTACAGGAACCCCCGGCACCACATTACTCTCAGTATAAGACCTGTACAGGAACCTCAGGCACCACATGACTCTCAGTATAAGACCTGTACAGGAACCCCCGGCACCACATGACTCTCAGTATAAGACCTGTACAGGAACCCCCGGCACCACATGACTCTCAGTATAAGACCTGTACAGGAACCCCCGGCACCACATGACTCTCAGTATAAGACCTGTACAGGAACCCCCGGCACCACATGACTCTCAGTATAAGACCTGTACAGGAACCCCCGGCACCACATGACTCTCAGTATAAGACCTGTACAGGAACCCCCGGCACCACATGACTCTCAGTATAAGACCATTGAGCTTCATATTCTGAGTCACACCAGCAACGCTCTGATTTGAGCTGAAATAAAGTATTTTTTCATAGGTAAACTCCGCCTCCTTTTTCTTTTGATAATTGTAAAGTTTTAAATCATGTACAGTGATCCCTCGCTATAACGCGGTTCACTTTTCACGCTCTCGCTGCTTCGTGGATTTGCATCATGCATTGTGTTCTGCATTCTGATTGGCTAAACAGTCTCTCTGCGTCTTCTCTACCTGTGTCAATAACGTTATGGATTCATATGGACACGTACGTAAAACCGCTTGCCAAATTGAAGTTTGCGAGGCCGGTGAGAGCGAGCGTGAGCTTCAATGTTTTATGGAGTATTTCATTGTATAATAACTAAAAAATATATAGGTTTCTACTTCGCGGATTTAGCCTGTTGCGGGTTCGTTTTGGAACGTGACCCCCGAGATAAACGAGGGTTCACTGTACAGCGTTTTTCCCTTGCCATATAAATCTAGAGATTGTTTTATTCCACTCATCAAACAGCCGGTTGTGGATGAAAATCGAAGAATCTGGGACGGATGGAGAAATCAGGGCAAAATATGCAATTTATAGTTTCAATCCTTTAACATAAATAGGGTAAAAAGTTCAATGTTTCCAGATATTTTTATTTAACAAAGTATAAAGAGGGGTATAATGTTTCTCCAGAATTGTTGATGGGTCTCTATGAAGTACCACACTTTAATATCAAAGAGTTTTTTTGTGCCAAAGGTCAGAGCCAGTAAGGGAGAATCTCAGTTTGTTGGTTCAATGTCTGGATAAAATTAAATGTACAAACTTCTTGAAAAAATGAATCACGTTGGGTATTTAAATTTCTGGTTTGGTCAAATACATCGTCTGCAGCAGGTTAAATACCACTCTGAAGTGAACCCATTGCTCCTGTCGATGTTTGGTTCTTTTAATCTTTTGATTGTGCCTTGTATTTCCCTGTCATTTCAGCTTCACAGGCAAATTGTGTCCAGAAAGGAATGTATACTTTCTTCTTGTCTGGAAATTTTGAAAGGTTTTTTTAAAGAAGGTTTCAAGTGCTGAAGATTACATAACTTTACCTGTCCCATGTTTTTTCAGTTGTTAGTTTTCAAGATGGTAATTTAGAAAATATTGATCCACTCTCATAATCATTGTTTGGAAAAGAGCATTTTCTTAGCTATTTTGTGTGAAGTCTGATCATTAATTTCTCATCTTTTTAGTTTCTTGTAGCATTTTAAGACACCCATTTTTGGCAAGGTTTTCCTCCAGCAATTTTAAACTTTCTTGCAGATCTTTTAGCTTTTGCTCCCTTTTGTTTCTTTTTTTCAGAGGCTATGGCTATAATTTGTCCTCTCAAGACTGCTTTGGAAGCGTCCCCTCAAGTCGCTCCGCCCACATTGGCTGCCGTGCCATGTCTCTGAGCATCTTGTGGAAAACTAATTTGAATCCACTTAACATCTGGAGAATCCCACAACAAACAAATCCCAAAGTGTGGGTGGGAAAATGTCTAATTTTGCCCAGATAAGTCTTAATGTTGTTGGACATTTTGTCCTTAAACAAAGGGTCATTAAGCAGCTGCATTGAACCTCCAGTGTGTTTTTTTTGTCTTTCCTCCAAATCTACAGAAATGTAGAGCATGATCGCTTAGGTCTATTGTGCCTCTATCTGCTTCAGTCATTTTAGATCTCTTGAAAATGAAGTCTATTCTGTAGTAAATTGCATGTCGATTAGAAAATTGGGTATGTTGGCATACATAAAGGGTTCATCTCCCTCCAGATTTCACTCGCTCCGATAACCTTCATTCATTTATGGAACTTCAAGTTTATTTTTCCTCCAGTGCCTTTCAAAGTTGTCAAGTACAATGTAGGTTGGATGCGGAAATTCCAATCGCCGCCACAACTTGGGGTTCCCTCAGAGTGGTTTACAATCAGGTGCATAATATCCGTATAGAAGATGATGTCACTCCCTGGTGGAGCACACACATTCATCAGGGCAAAAACCTTTCCTTTCATACTTCCTTTAATCAGTAAATATCTGCCCTCTTTGTCTTTGCGTTCAAGAACGCTGTTTTAAAGCTATTGGGTTTGCAATCAGTATAGCTAATCCCCTCTTATGTTTCCCTCTGTATGATGAATATAATGCATTTTATACCACAACATTTTGTTTTGATGTTCAATGTTTATTCTTCTCATTTTTGTTAACATTTTTGATCGTTTGATTGGGTTCAGTGTGCTGTTAAAGGATGCTATGTCAGGCTCCATGTGCAGTCGGCACAGTGTCGTGAGTTTGGATTCCGACTCCGACAATTTACTGCATGTCCTCCCTTCTCTCTCATCCTCCATTTCAGACTCATCTGTCTTGTCTTATACAACACTTTTAATTTCACACATGCATGCGTTTGGATGGTGGGTGGATGCCGGAGACTCGGAGAGAACCCACGGGGAGGACATGCAGATTCCACCCAGAGACAGAGACCCAGACATCATGTGACGTTGGTAATTCACGATAGAGCGGGTGTGTAGGGGATGTCTTCATTCTCGCGCAGAGGGCTCTGAAATACAGAGAGTGCCGCATGTTCAGACATTTTAACCATGTGGTGCGGGTGACATGGAGGAGGACAAGGAGAACGCTGGTGGGGACGATAGAGAGGCTGGAGGAGTGGTGGTGGTGCCTGGAACGTGCCTGAAATTGAGCTCTCAGTCTAAGAAGTGGATGGCGTGGGTGGTGGGGGTGTCACAGGAGCAGGTTTCCAACACAGCGCTGGCGTCTGGGAAGGTAGAGGCAGGACAACCAGTGTCCACTGCTCCTCCTGACCGGAGGGTGGGACCCGTGAGGGTCTACCTCCTGGACCTGTGGAGGCCGAGGCTGAACCCGGGAGGAGGATGGGCGCGGAACAGGCCCTGCACCTTACCTCCAAAGGGGGGGGACATCTCTCGGGCTCCGGGTGGTGATCCTAAGCTCGTTTCTGACTGTGGTAAGAGAGGACAGGTGGACCAGCGGCTCAAAAAGCCAGAGGGAAAGTGTCTTCCGGTGAGGCACAAAACGCAGAGGCCGGGGAGCGCACTGCCATGCACGGCCAGCGTGAATCCTCAGCTGGACGCGGTGAGCGGGTGGCAGGAGTCGGGAAATGTTCTGCCGTGCAGGGCGGCTACACCTCCTTGATCCCCACTGCCTCCAAACTACCCTCAATTAAGCCCACAATCCACCATCCTCCGCATGTAGCTCTGCCTCACACAACGCGCTGAGCTCCTTTATGAATGATGGACTTTAATGTTGGAACTAAAAAGAGACTTGGCGATACTGACGTGACGGGCACCAATAAGAAATCAAAATAGAATAATTGGTCATCTCCTCCTATACTTCCTCTTTGCTTTGTGGCGTTCTCCTTGTCCTCTTGGAATGGAGGCAGCCTGCGGAGCCCAGTGCGATGTGCTCTGCATTCAGCATGTGGTTAGGCTCTGTGTTTTTGGCCCTGCCCAACACAATTTGATGATCTTTTATGAGAAACCAAGCCTTGGCAGCAAATCTAGACGTTCTGCATCCTCAAAGGGTCTTGTAAATGGCTTAATTGTTGGTGTAGTTCTTCTAACTTTACATCAAAGAGATCAATGAATTTAACCCTGTGGCCGGGATGAAAACTGTCAAGATGAAAAACATTTCATACTTTTTCTCTTATGTACTCGTTAGTATAGTGGACAGTATCTTCGCTTGTCATGCACAAGACAAGTCCCAGACAGGGAGATGAATTATGTTTTACAAACCAGGAAAGGTTTGCAATCGGGCTTAAACTTGTCCTACCAAGGATTTCCTCACAGGAAATCCCTTCCATTGCCATCTTGGGTCTTGTTTCTGTAGTGTAGCGGAAAATTCATCAGATGATGTCCAGTCATAACTAGAGGTGAAAAGAGGCTTCGAGAAGTCCATATTCTCTTATTACGATGATGATAGTGACAACAGAATGGCATTGGCATTTATATAGACATACATACTCTATACGTTTGTGTTGTTGATTTCAGACGGGCATGTTTGGGAAACCCATGTTTGGTTCAAACTCTCGGGATTGATAACAAACCTGCATAAAGTATTTGTTTTAGTACGTTTACTTCATAAGGTACTAAAAATGGATATTGGATTATGGCAGAAGAGCATAGTGATGTGGGGAGTCGTAGGCCCTTTCATTTTTGGTGAGTCCATCTTGTGTTTTTGCAATTAATCCTTTTGGTTTTCCAGTATTTTTTTCTTCTGTTTTGTGTCTTTCTAAATATACGAGTAGCATCCTTTCATGTTCAGGGCATTAAAACCTAATCAAAAGATCAAATATAGAAACAAAATGAGAAAAGACTGATGCAGCAGAATGTGTTGATCAATCCACTGTCAGAACGCACACAGCTCCACACGTGTCCATATAAAGTGTACTGCACAGTACAGTCTGACTCCAAACCACCACGGCACAGAGTATTTAACATGACTTTATGATGGCACACTTTTTGGAATGTAATGTTAAAACGGTCGAAAAGGAAGACAAAAAAGAAGGCTGAATGTTTGACCTGAAAGTGGAGGTGCAACGTTCCCAGAGATGCTGCAATGCACATGAACAATAAAAACCTTCCTTCAATAAATGAATTATCTATTAAAACAGCGGTGGTAAAATGGCTGATGGGTATGTCAAAAGTGTCCGGTCTCTCACCACAGTGCTGCCAGTCATCTAGGGGTATTTTGGTTAGAGCCACTCCTAATGGATGTGTGTGTGGCCACAACTCCTCCCAGTTCCTGAAGTGATTTAAAAATGTAATGAAAACACATCAAGGTTAAGAGTCAATACAGGATCAAACACTCTAGACTCTTCACTTCTCACATTGATTGTAGTAAGTGTGATCGCCATGAGTATGATTAAAAACGGGTATGTCATTTTAAAATAATAAAATAAGTTTATAATAAAACTATATCAAACTGTTAAAATGCGGGTTAAAAGCTCACTGTCTGATCAAATATTTTCGATGGAGTTAAGAAGTGTGGCAGACGGTTTCATTAATTTCTTTGGTACTGTAGAGATTTAAAATGATTCCTTTACTTTTTATTTCAGATAGGTCTGATCTCTTTTATTTCTTCATTAAAATCAACTTCTTTTATCAAGTTAAAATATCTTTGTAGCCGCTTCTGCAGTCCCAACATGCGGCTATTTTCTTTTTCTTTTTCCCCATGTGTCTAAAAAAAGTCCTAGTCCTAGATTTGACCATCTCCCACCAGTGTGCTCGTGTCTCATGTAAGTCTTGAAGGGTCTGCCAGTCCTTGAACTGCTCCCTGTACTGACTGACGATGTCAGCATCGTTTAACAGGGAGCAGTTCAACTTCCACAGACCACTTCCTGAAGTCAAACCCGAGGACAGTGACAGAGTGCAGGAAAGCATCACGTGATCGGAAAAGAAAACAGGGGTCAATCTAGCTTCGGTAGGTGGGCAGTCCCTGGTAAAAACGTAGTCAATGTGAGAGGCTCCGGTGCCATCACCACTGAACCAGGTGAAGCCCTTCTCTCTAGGATGCATGGTTTTGAAACAGTACTTATAGAACTCTACACTTCTCACATTGATTGTAGAGGGTGTGATCGCCATGAGTATGATTAAAAAAACAGGTATAACATTTTAAAAGACTAAAAAATGTTTACAATAAAATAGAATAAAATGGTTAAAGTCCAGTTAAAAGAGGCCGTTATGGAGGACCTTGTAAATGTTGCTGATTTTGGGCAGTCTCTGAAGAGGTGACCTTTTGCCATTGGTACATTCCTCGAATGCGTCCTCATTTTCTCTACACTTACCGCAGACCACTTGTGTGCAAGCCTCCATGTTGTGGGCTCGTCAAAAAAATACTATGGCCGAGTCAAAAATACAGTTTTCCGTGATGTATTTAGTGCAAAAAGTGAAGCAGAATAAACAAAACCTCGAGCTATTTACAAAGTGCCAAAAAAAATGAGACAAAACATGCCCAGGTGCTTCCAGCTCTGCCTCCACACAACAGCCCTGCTTAAATACTCTTATGCCCCTCCCACGGGCATATATTACCCAATCAAAATACTGTTATAAAATGAACACAATTTTCCCCAAATTAATATATAAAAAATATACCCCAAATAAATCAAAACATTACTCCACCATTCCTTCGCTGAATGGGAAGCTCTACTGCAAGTAAATAACAAAACACTAAAAAATAAACCCCTATGATCACATGATCATTCCTACCGCGTGCAACTGTACGATAAAAATGCGCCCCGTACCTTTGCCTCTGTTTGGCCAATCAGCGGGAGCTATGGGGGCTATAGGGCTCTCGGCGGGACCAAGTTTGCACCTTGGATCCCACCGAAATGGTGGAAAATACTGTACGACATGGGGAAAGTGAAAGGTAAAGGCGCCGGCTTGTGACACCAGCTCATCCCGGCTGGTTTAAACATTCACGCGGTTAGTGACGTGCAACAGAGATACGGGAGCGCGCGGTGCCGTGCCCTCAGTGCCGGTGTTGACTAAGCAGCTCTGTCACAGTGCCCATGCTCCCCACACCACCGGCAGAGCTTGGGTTGTCCTTGGTAGTGAATATAGCCCCAGTTGTCTCCCAACCGAGGGTCCTGCCATTGTTGAATGGGGACCCTCAAGCTGCCTGTCCAAATGCCGTCCACATCTCTGACCTTAATAGCCCGGCCTTTCACTGTGCAGAATTCTTTCAGAATGATCGCAGAGCGAAAGCTCACATCAAAGTCTTTGTTGAAAGGCAGGGTCAAGATACAGTTCAGGTCATCGGCTTTGAAATTCAGAGCTTTCTGGACGAGGTGTCTGGAAAAGTACCACAGTTTTCACGTTTGGACTTTTCCAGACACCTCCTTCAGGGTGAAGCGCACGCTGTGGTGCCTCCTCCTGCCGGCATGGGAGGCCGACATTCTGGGGGCACCAACAGCTTAAAACCAACTAAAATTCACTAAAATTAGCTTAAAACCAATTAAAAAATAAATATGTGCAGCTAAAACCAGTTAAGATTGCACTTACGAACAATAAAGTGCTGGGGTGCCTTAAAGTGCTGAAAAAATATAACCAAAAGTTACAATTAACAAAACGGTACAATTTATCCTCTGAGGCCAAAGGTGAGTGCCACAAAGGCAAACCCCAGGTTGACCCCAGAGGTGACCGCTGTCTCACCCCAAACTAAAACCAAATATAGTAAAGATACTACACTTGATCTAAGCCAAAAGGCTAACAGTCACAGCGCAGTCACATTTATATAGCGCTTTTCTACTGTCAAGGTATTCAAAGCGCTTTACATCAAGGAACCAGTCACCCATTCACTCAGACAGACACTGGGGGGCGAGTTGGGTTAAGTGTCTTGCCCAAGGACACAATGGCAGTATTTACATGAGGCAGCTGCAATCGCACCGCCAACCTGCGGGCCAGTGGATCTGGAACCGCCGACCTTTGGATCAGAAGACGAGCACTCTACCACTGAGCTACTGCCGCCCAAGTAGTGCCCTCACTCCAAGCTTCTGTCCGCTCTGATTTCCTTCTATTTTTCAACTATAAAATAAAAACAATCAGAGATAAATGAGATGAAATGACTCCCACTATTCGCCCTGAACAAGCCCAAACTGTAAAACTAGTGTCACATATAAATCCACCAGTAAATTTAGAAATGCTCAGCTGTTGATTAAGAGAGAGAACTTCAGCCCTTATGTCCTCTAAAAGCTCCACTTGTGTCCTAGACCCCATTCCAAGCTCCTCAAAGACATTCTCCCCCTAATTATAGACCCTATTCTTAATATAATAAATACTTCTATAGAAAGTGCTTATGTTCCACGTCCTTCAAACATGACGTCATTAAACCTCTTCTGAAAAAGACTCATCTAGATCCCGACCTATTGTTAACCCTTTAGGCGCCAGAGATTATGGATGAAATAAATGTATAAATAAAAAACTTCCTGAGATACAGAGAACTGAAGCCGGGGCACAGCTCTGGGTCGGCAGTGCCCCTGGAGGCCCGTAGAAGCTCCACACTCCAGTTGATTCTTGGATAAAAGGGCACCCAGCCGGTCTCGAACTCGCGTGAGGCGGAGCAGGGATCATCCACCCCGCACACGGCCAGACTTTGCCCGGCCAGGGAGCACCTTCTGCGGGTCGGAGGCTCCGGGTCGGAGCCCCTGGAGCCTGGAGCCCTCACCGGGCCCCGAACTCGGCTGCCGGAGGCAGTGCAGTGCCTCATGGATAAAAGGGCACCCAGCCGGTCTCGAACTCGCGTGAGGCGGAGCAGGGATCATCCACCCCGCACACGGCCAGACTTTGCCCGGCCAGGGAGCACCTTCTGCGGGTCGGAGGCTCCGGGTCGGAGCCCCTGGAGCCTGGAGCCCTCACCGGGCCCCGAACTCGGCTGCCGGAGGCAGTGCAGTGCCTCATGGATAAAAGGGCACCCAGCCGGTCTCGAACTCGCGTGAGGCGGAGCAGGGATCATCCACCCCGCACACGGCCAGACTTTGCCCGGCCAGGGAGCACCTTCTGCGGGTCGGAGGCTCCGGGTCGGAGCCCCTGGAGCCTGGAGCCCTCACCGGGCCCCGAACTCGGCTGCCGGAGGCAGTGAAGTGCCTCATGGATAAAAGGGCACCCAGCCGGTCTCGAACTCGCGTGAGGCGGAGCAGGGATCATCCACCCCGCACACGACCAGACTTTGCCCGGGGAAGGGCCACTCTGGCTGGGCATGGCCCCCACTGAGCACCCCCTGGAACCCCTGGAGCCCCCGGAGCACCTCCAGAGCCACCCCCCACTCCTCCAGACTCTGCCCGGGGAAGGGACACTCTGGCTGGGCATGGCCTCCGCCGAGCACCCCCTGGAACCCCTGGAGCTCCTCCAGAGCCACCCCCCACTCCTCCAGACTCACCCCGGGGAAGGGCCACTCTGGCTGGGCATGGCCTCCACTGAGCACCCCCTGGAGCCCCCGGAGCACCTCCAGAGCCACCCCCCACTCTCCCCAGATTCTGCCCGGGGAAGGGCCACTCTGGCTGGGCATGGCCTCCGCTGAGCACCCCCTGGAGCCCCCGGAGCACCTCCAGAGCCACCCCCCACTCTCCCCAGACTCACCCCGGGGAAGGGCCACTCTGGCTGGGCATGGCCTCCGCTGAGCACCCCCTGGAACCCCTGGAGCCCCCGGAGCACCTCCAGAGCCACCCCCCACTCCTCCAGACTCTGCCCGGGGAAGGGACACTCTGGCTGGGCATGGCCTCCACTGAGCACCCCCTGGAGCCCCCGGAGCACCTCCAGAGCCACCCCCCACTCTCCCCAGACTATGCCCGGGGAAGGGCCACTCTGGCTGGGCATGGCCTCCGCCGAGCACCCCCTGGAGCCCCCGGAGCACCTCCAGAGCCACCCCCCACTCCTCCAGACTCACCCCGGGGAAGGGCCACTCTGGCTGGGCATGGCCTCCGCCGAGCACCCCCCTGGAACCCCTGGAGCCCCTCCAGAGCCACCCCCCACTCCTCCAGACTCACCCCGGGGAAGGGCAACTCTGGCTGGGCATGGCCTCCGCTGAGCACCCCCTGGAACCCCTGGAGCCCCCGGAGCACCTCCAGAGCCACCCCCCACTCCTCCAGACTCTGCCCGGGGAAGGGCCACTCTGGCTGGGCATGGCCTCCACTGAGCACCCCCTGGAGCCCCCGGAGCACCTCCAGAGCCACCCCCCACTCTCCCCAGACTATGCCCGGGGAAGGGCCACTCTGGCTGGGCATGGCCTCCGCCGAGCACCCCCTGGAGCCCCCGGAGCACCCCCAGAGCCACCCCCCACTCTCCCCAGACTATGCCCGGGGAAGGGCCACTCTGGCTGGGCATGGCCTCCGCCGGGCACCCCCTGGAGCCCCCGGAGCACCTCCAGAGCCACCCCCCACTCTCCCCAGAAGAAGAGAGGGGGACCCGGAGGCCGGCCTACTAGGGTAACAGGTTTAATTTAGAGCCGGGGCTCTGGACCACAAATGCCAACAACCCCGCAGTGCGCAGGAGCCTTCGAAGCTGGATGAAACCAGAACGGGGCCCTACGATGGCGGTGACCAGCCAGTTGATAGCAAAGTGAGCCCTGGACAGGAGCTGCATTTGACAAACTCAGAGACGAGGAAGGGACCGGAGTCGGACCAAATATATCATCTGGCGCTGTGTCCAGCGTAAGGGTGAGCCAGCGCAAATCAGGACCACAAATGCCAACAACCCCGCAGTGCGCAGGAGCCTTCGAAGCTGGATGAAACCAGAACGGGGCCCTACGATGGCGGTGACCAGCCAGTTGATAGCAAAGTGAGCCCTGGACAGGAGCTGCATTTGACAAACTCAGAGACGAGGAAGGGACCGGAGTCGGACCAAATATATCATCTGGCGCTGTGTCCAGCGTGAGGGTGAGCCAGCGCAAATCAGGACCACAAATGCCAACAACCCCGCAGTGCGCAGGAGCCTTCGAAGCTGGATGAAACCAGAACGGGGCCCTACGATGGCGGTGACCAGCCAGTTGATAGCAAAGTGAGCCCTGGACAGGCGCTGCATTTGACAAACTCAGAGACGAGGAAGGGACCGGAGTCGGACCAAATATATCATCTGGCGCTGTGTCCAGCGTAAGGGTGAGCCAGCGCAAATCAGGACCACAAATGCCAACAACCCCGCAGTGCACAGGAGCCTTCGAAGCTGGATGAAACCAGAACGGGGCCCTACGATGGCGGTGACCAGCCAGTTGATAGCAAAGTGAGCCCTGGACAGGAGCTGCATTTGACAAACTCAGAGACGAGGAAGGGACCGGAGTCGGACCAAAAATATGCGCCGGCCCTGCCCCCCGCCCCGCGCAGAGCCATCGGACACGTTGAGGCTGAAGGGGACTGGCGCAGAGCCCTTGGGCCCAGGGGCTAAGCGCAGCCATCATCCTTCAAGCCGCGCCTCCTGCTGCGCGGGGGTGAGTGACAATGGGCTCGGACTGTGGTTCCGTCGGACGCGTTGAGGCTGAAGGAGACTGGCGCAGAGCCCCTGTAACAGGGGCTAAGCGCAGCCATCATCCTCCAAGCCGCGCGTCCTTCAGTGCGGGGATGAGTGACAGTGGGCCTGGACTGTTGTTCCACCGGACGCGTTGAGGCTGAAGGGGACTGGTGCAGAGCCCCTGTGCCAGGGGCTAAGCGCAGCCATCATCCTCCAAGCCGCGCGTCCTTCTGCGCAGGGGTGAGTGACAATGGACCCGGACTGTGTTCCCACCGGACGCGTTGAGGCTGAAGGGGACTGGCTCAGAGCCCCTGGCACAGGGGCTAAGCGCAGCCATCATCCTCCAAGCCGCGCGTCCTTCAGTGCGGGGGTGAGTGACAGTGGGCCTGGACTGTTGTTCCACCGGACGCGTTGAGGCTGAAGGGGACTGGTGCAGAGCCCCTGTGCCAGGGGCTAAGCGCAGCCATCATCCTCCAAGTCGCGCGTCCTTCTGCGCAGGGGTGAGTGACAGTGGACCCGGACTGTGTTCCCACCGGACGCGTTGAGGCTGAAGGGGACTGGCTCAGAGCCCCTGGCACAGGGGCTAAGCACAGCCATCATCCTTCAAGCCGCGCGTCCTTCAGTGCGGGGGTGAGTGACGGTCCCATCTCCGGAGACAAGGGTCCAGGCGCGGGGGAAGCCAGTCAGACTGAAGCCCCGCGCCTGGTGGGACCTCTGTCTCGGCCTCGCTTCCAACGTGTCCGGCGTGAGGTTAGCCGGAGCAAACCACAGCCGCAAAATGTAAACAAACCCGCAGTGCGCAGGAGCCTTCGAAGCTGGATAAAACCAGAATGGGGCCCTACGATGGCGGGTCTTGAGTGCCAATAGACCAAGCTCCTTGTCTGGTATACATAGAACCATGATTTGTACCATTTTCATGGTTGATTCACGGATGATCCCTGCTCCGCCTCACGCGAGTTGGACGGCTGGGTGCCTTTTATCCATGAGGCACTGCACTGCCTCCGGCAGCCGAGTTCGGGGCCCGGTGAGGGCTCCAGGCTCCAGGGGCTCCAACCCGGAGCCTCCGACCCGCAGAAGGTGCTCCCTGGCCGGGCAAAGTCTGGCCGTGTGCGGTGTGGATGGCCCTGGGTCTGGGCGGCGCTAAGATCACGGAGCGGGTCACCTCCGCGTACAGCCCGTGGTCAGCGTGACACCGTGCTCTGCCCCGAGCAATCAGAGCAAACAGGAAGCTTCTGGAAGTGCCCGGGAGTCTGGTAAAATCAAGCCGAAAATAGACCCTCTCATGCCGGGTCTGAGCGGCGCTTAGAGCCCGGAGGAGCGCGGAGCGCGGGGCTCCATTCAGAGCCTCCGTGATCCGCCTTACAACCAGCTCTCACCTCCGCGTACAGCCCGTGGTCAGCGTGACACCGTGCTCTGCCCCGAGCAATCAGAGCAAACAGGAAGCTTCTGGAAGTGCCCGGGAGTCTGGTAAAATCAAGCCGAAAATAGACCCTCTCATGCCGGGTCTGAGCGGCGCTTAGAGCCCGGAGGAGCGCGGAGCGCGGGGCTCCATTCAGAGGCTCCGTGATCCGACGCTCACCTCCGCACCTCCGAACCATGACTTGACATTACGGCTGTGAAGGAGCCTTGGAAGCTGGATAAAACCAGAACGGGGCCCATCGATCGCGGTTCTCGTGTGCCCGTCAAACGAGCTCCTTGCCCGGTAGCCGCACAACCAGGAAATGTACCTGTTTCGATTGCGAAAAACGTCATTCTCAAATACGCCCGCCCCTCCCTCCCAACATTACCATTTTGCACATTCCGCGTGAGAGCAGCGTAAGAATTTCTCGCGAGCAGCGTGATTTAGCCCGGGAATCTTGAGCTGAACGCTTATTCCCACGAGCCCAAAAAACGACTAAGTCCAACGGTATATAGTGTACTATTGCCGAAAAACGACAGAGTCGCTCGGGTATAGTGTACTATTGCCGAAAAATGACAGAGTCTTTTCGGGTATAGTGTACTATTTCGGTTTTTACTCTAAGTCCCTCAGGGGCATATGGTGCTATACTATGATGGTCAGATCACCTCCAGGCCCCAGGGGAGTGCTTTTCTGGGGGCAAACAGTGCACTGATGATGGGGGATTATTTCATTTTGCTCATTTTGGTGTTTTTTCACATTTTAACCCATTTTCACCCCTTTTGCTCACAACTTCATACTACGGCCCGGAAAAACGACAGAGTCCCTCGGGTATAGTGTACTATTGCCGAAAAACGACAGAGTCCCTCGGGTATAGTGTACTATTGCCGAAAAAACGACAGAGTCCCTCGGGTATAGTGTACTATTGCCGAAAAACGACAGAGTCCCTCGGGTATAGTGTACTATTGCCGAAAAACGACAGAGTCCCTCGGGTATAGTGTACTATTGGCTGGAAGCTCGGTTTTTTTTCTAAGTCCAGCAGGGGTATATGGTACTATATTCTGGTGGTCAGATCACCTCCAGGCCCCAGGGGAGTGCTTTTCTGGGGGCAAACTGTGCACTGATGATGGGGGATTACTTCATTTTGCTCATTTTGGTGTTTTTTCACATTTTAACCCATTTTCACCCCTTTTGCTCACATCTTCAAACTCGGGCCCTGATTACAAGTTCTGACCAAATGATGACAAACACGGTATTTATTATGTATTTTTTTCATTTTTTTATTTTTCCAACTTATACATCCATCATTGGTGCCAGGCAGGTTGTGGAGAAAGCAGTGAAGAAAGGAGAGAGCCATCACAGAAAAGATGTCCATCCAGGGTCAAGGTACCCTGCACTTTTACATATCCAAATGACAGCATTTAAAGTTTTTTAGCGTATGGTATCTCTCGTTGCATGGAACCGCACAGAGGCCAACGCCACACTGACGGCACCTGTACTTTGTTTGCCGCCTGCCTTTGGTACGAGAGCGGTCAGAGCACACGGCGCAGTCTGGACGTCCCTCTGCTTGACAAAGCCAATGACGCTCTGTGAGTCTCTGTGGCATTTCACCCTCCGGTCTTGAGCGCCTTTCTTGTTTTTTGGAGTGATCAGCCAGTAATGCATCAATAATGTTCTGAATGTAAACCTTTAAAGGTTTGTGTGGGCCTGGAGTGGATTTGGTGTATATGATGTGTGAGTTGACAATACTTATGCTTATAATGGCATTGAATATGCGATGATACCATTTCCGGGACCTGTGTGGAAAGAGGAATGTCTTCATCCTCTGGTCAGCAGTGTCCACTCCACCCATGTAGGCGTTGTACTGGTCGACACATACAGGTCTTTTGATGTCACGGAAGCCAGTGTCATCTGTCTTGGATCGGATCCTCCTCTGAACACAATCATTTCCATGGACTGTGGACAACATGGTGAGACGTTTAGTATCGTGCCAAGCACAAGCCAGGAGTTTTCCCTTTCTGCAAAAAACTGGGTCATCTCCTTTTTTCAGCTGTAAGACACTTTTACCAAGGCATTTTGGCATCCCCAACCTGGTAATCCTTACCGTCCCACACAGTCCAGTTTCCAAATCTGCTAATTCATTTGCAATTACAGGCGAGGTATAGTAACTGTCCATGTAAATCTCGTGTCCTTTGCCCGTAAAGGGAGAAACCAACTCACGGACAACTGCGTGTGTTGCACTGATGTTGCTTGCATTATTTTTGTACTGTCCAGTGTGCATTGACCAGCGCAAAACATACCCTGAACAGCTTTCACTCAGGGCATACACTCTATAGCCATATTTGTCAGGTTTATTCGGAGAGTAACATTTTAGTGAAGATCTCCCCTTGAAAGCTATTGTCATTTCATCTAAAGAAAGCTCCTTGATTGGACTGTAAACTGCTGCAAATTTGGGAATAATCAAATCTATTATTGGGCGGACTTTGAACAGTTTATCGTGCCCGGGCTCGCCTGTTCTCACATAATCATTATTGTTGACAAAATGAAAGAACGAAAGAATGATTTCAAATCTGTTTCTTGACATTACATTTCCAAATCCAGGCGTTTGTGTAAGCCAAAATGTTCCCCAGTAATCCTCGATTTCAGGTTTCTCAACAAGGCCCATGGAGAGATGCAAAGCGAAGAAAGCTTTCATTTCGGTGACTGATACATCATACCACTCAAGAAATCTTGTGTCTTCAGAATCATAGGTGCCATACACTGATGTGCATATCTATTTGTCTCATCAGTAATGAAAGTCCAAAACTGATCGGTCAGAAAGAGTGACAGAATATCAAATGGATTAGCATCCGTCAGATCCATCTCTCCTGTGTAGCCAACTGGGTCTTCAAAAGGTTTGATCCATGCCTCAAATACCTCGACCTCTCTCAGCATGTCCCAGCTCTCATCCACCGGGCAAGTTTTACTGCAGCCACTGGTTCCACTGGTTCCTCGCCTCCGTCTGTCCTTTGCACCTGTCCGTTGTTTCGAAGTCCCTTCATCTCCACTTGGAAATCCATCGTCACTCTCGGGGAGATAATACCCTTCAGAGTCAGAATCTTCTGTAAATTGCATGCCACGTGTACTTCCTCCAGCCATTTTTTTCCTTACCGGATCTGCCCTGGATCATACCTGGCTAATAAAGGGAAGTTGCACCGAACCGACCAATGACTGAAGTGATTCATTTTCTACTATTATTTCATTAATTTCCTTGTACGGTAAAGTTGCATTTCTGCGACTTTGGCGCTTAAAGGGTTAGCATGAGGGTATGATGGCACATTTGCATGTAACGTGACGGCGAAAACAAACTGAATGACTTTTTTTAACCTGAGAGAGGAGGTGCACCGTTCTCGGAGGTACTGCAATACCGAGCCGATGCGTGGAGTGGACGGAGCAAGCCCCAAATTCCATCTCCCTGGTCCAAAAATCAATTTAATATACGGTCCCCGGGTAGGGGACGTATCAGATATTAAACTGATAAGAACAGATACTACACTTGATCTTAGCCAAAAGGCCGAGAAGCGATGCCCACAATGGGTTCGGGGAGCAGTGAGCTCTCCCAACGCTGACCCTCCCGTCAACGGTCCAAAGCGGCGCCCGCGCAAAGCGCCCGGCGGAGGGGCCGGAGCGCGAGCGGCGTACATGGAAACGACCCTTTGGGTTTTTTTTTTTTTCCTCTGACAAAAAACAAGAGGGGAGAGAGCGAACGCAGTCCCCCACTACCAGAAATTATGCAGTTGAGATTCCCACATTTGGGGAATTCACAGGGGTCAGCACATCCTGTTTGTGCAATGGACGAGCCTCGCCCTGGGTGAACCACCTTCCTGATCATGGTGTCGCCCCTGCCAGGTAAGTATGAGTTGCTCCGCTCCGAGCCAAGGCCCAGGCCCTGGAAGAGGCAATGTGGCAGCATGGTCCTTCCGGCCATTTGCATGGACCAGCTTCCACCCGACGATTGAGCCCCAGGTTAAACGGCAGCGATACACACGCAAGTCTGTGCGTTCTAAGCACTCTTTTTTACTTTTAAAGTTCTTGAACACGGGATGCCAAACGGAGGGTACGCAAGGGCATGTTTAAAGGCCGACAAGACACAACCTTTGCTCTTGGAGGATGACCGCTTGCTTGCTTTAGACATAGGTAGAAAAGCCCCGCATTGAAGCAGGGCATCAAAAAATTGGAAAGATCTCTTGTTGTCCCTCTCCACGGAAATCTTTAGTAAAAGGCGAAAGATTTATACGCTCTGAAGAGAAACAAGAGTGCCACGTTGCAGCGCCACACGGCGTCCAGTACTTGAGGGCACACGGGGCTTCATCACGGGCAGTGTACTTCTGTTCACGCGCTCATTTGCATCGGCGGTCGCGCGGCAAAAGGGGCACGACAGGCTCGCACGTCGTTTCTGTAGTGTAGCGGTTATCACGTTCGCCTAACGCGCGAAAGGTCCTCGGCTCGAAACCGGGCAGAAACAAAGCCTCCTTATGTTTGCTTCAATCTTTAACACGGTTCATTCCAAACTCGATGGTTTATTCCTAGAAAAGAGGGAGGAGCGGAGGAATTGTCGGCGTAGTCCTTCAAACTTTTCATCACAGAGATCGGGGGAAAAAGACACCGACACACACGCCCCAAAAAAAAAAAAAAAAAAAAAGGGGCCCCCCTGCAGCCCCATATGTCCTCGTTAGTATAGTGGACAGTATCTCCGCTTGTCACGCGGAAGACCTGGGTTCGATTCCCAGACGGGGAGAGAAAGTGCGTTTTACCCAGCACGAAAGCGTTGCACTGACGCTGAGGACTTGTCCCACCAACGTACCTGCGCTACACTATCGCTTCTGTAGTGTAGCGGTTATCACGTTTGCGTCACACGCAAAAGGTCCCCGGCTCGAAACCGGGCAGAAGCACGCCCTCATGCGAAGACTTTACTTGTCGAGGATGGGTTTGAAAGTCGGTGTTGCGTTTGACCCCCCCCCCAAAAAAAAACAAAACAACTAGTCACATGTACTGTACTCCACAAAGGGGCCACTCAAATTCCAAAGGTGGCCTATTTTGCACAAGGGTTTACGTGGAATGGGCTACCTCCCAAGGGGGTTGGGTTTAGGAACAGATACTTCACCTTCCCTCCCCCTCTTCTCCAGTCAGGGCTTTTGGCGGGAGATTTGAAATATCCAGCCCTTCCACTCAAAACGTCTCCGAGAATTTTTGTCCACTTCCGGAGCAGACAAACGGCAAGGAAGCGTTTAACATGAGGGTATGATGGCACATTTGCATGTAACGTGACGGCGAAAACAAACTGAATGACTTTTTTTAACCTGAGAGAGGAGGTGCACCGTTCTCGGAGGTACTGCAATACCGAGCCGATGCGTGGAGTGGACGGAGCAAGCCCCAAATTCCATCTCCCTGGTCCAAAAATCAATTTAATATACGGTCCCCGGGTAGGGGACGTATCAGATATTAAACTGATAAGAACAGATACTACACTTGATCTTAGCCAAAAGGCCGAGAAGCGATGCCCACAATGGGTTCGGGGAGCAGTGAGCTCTCCCCACGCTGACCCTCCCGTCAACGGTCCAAAGCGGCGCCCGCGCAAAGCGCCCGGCGGAGGGGCCGGAGCGCGAGCGGCGTACATGGAAACGACCCTTTGGGTTTTTTTTTTTTTCCTCTGACAAAAAACAAGAGGGGAGAGCGCGAACGCAGTCCCCCACTACCAGAAATTATGCAGTTGAGATTCCCACATTTGGGGAATTCACAGGGGTCAGCACATCCTGTTTGTGCAATGGACGAGCCTCGCCCTGGGTGAACCACCTTCCTGATCATGGTGTCGCCCCTGCCAGGTAAGTATGAGTTGCTCCGCTCCGAGCCAAGGCCCAGGCCCTGGAAGAGGCAATGTGGCAGCATGGTCCTTCCGGCCATTTGCATGGACCAGCTTCCACCCGACGATTGAGCCCCAGGTTAAACGGCAGCGATACACACGCAAGTCTGTGCGTTCTAAGCACTCTTTTTTACTTTTAAAGTTCTTGAACACGGGATGCCAAACGGAGGGTACGCAAGGGCATGTTTAAAGGCCGACAAGACACAACCTTTGCTCTTGGAGGATGACCGCTTGCTTGCTTTAGACATAGGTAGAAAAGCCCCGCATTGAAGCAGGGCATCAAAAAATTGGAAAGATCTCTTGTTGTCCCTCTCCACGGAAATCTTTAGTAAAAGGCGAAAGATTTATACGCTCTGAAGAGAAACAAGAGTGCCACGTTGCAGCGCCACACGGCGTCCAGTACTTGAGGGCACACGGGGCTTCATCACGGGCAGTGTACTTCTGTTCACGCGCTCATTTGCATCGGCGGTCGCGCGGCAAAAGGGACACGACAGGCTCGCACGTCGTTTCTGTAGTGTAGCGGTTATCACGTTCGCCTAACGCGCGAAAGGTCCTCGGCTCGAAACCGGGCAGAAACAAAGCCTCCTTTTATGTTTGCTTCAATCTTTAACACGGTTCATTCCAAACTCGATGGTTTATTCCTAGAAAAGAGGGAGGAGCGGAGGAATTGTCGGCGTAGTCCTTCAAACTTTTCATCACAGAGATCGGGGGAAAAAGACACCGACACACACGCCCCAAAAAAAAAAAAAAAAAAAAAGGGGCCCCCCTGCAGCCCCATATGTCCTCGTTAGTATAGTGGACAGTATCTCCGCTTGTCACGCGGAAGACCTGGGTTCGATTCCCAGACGGGGAGAGAAAGTGAGTTTTACCCAGCACGAAAGCGTTGCACTGACGCTGAGGACTTGTCCCACTAACGTACCTGCGCTACACTATCGCTTCTGTAGTCTAGCGGTTATCACGTTTGCCTCACACGCAAAAGGTCCCCGGCTCGAAACCGGGCAGAAGCACGCCCTCATGCGAAGACTTTACTTGTCGAGGATGGGTTTGAAAGTCGGTGTTGCGTTTGACCCCCCCCCCAAAAAAAAACAAAACAACTAGTCACATGTACTGTACTCCACAAAGGGGCCACTCAAATTCCAAAGGTGGCCTATTTTGCACAAGGGTTTACGTGGAATGGGCTACCTCCCAAGGGGGTTGGGTTTAGGAACAGATACTTCACCTTCCCTCCCCCTCTTCTCCAGTCAGGGCTTTTGGCGGGAGATTTGAAATATCCAGCCCTTCCACTCAAAACGTCTCCGAGAATTTTTGTCCACTTCCGGAGCAGACAAACGGCAAGGAAGCGTTTAACATGAGGGTATGATGGCACATTTGCATGTAACGTGACGGCGAAAACAAACTGAATGACTTTTTTTAACCTGAGAGAGGAGGTGCACCGTTCTCGGAGGTACTGCAATACCGAGCCGATGCGTGGAGTGGACGGAGCAAGCCCCAAATTCCATCTCCCTGGTCCAAAAATCAATTTAATATACGGTCCCCGGGTAGGGGACGTATCAGATATTAAACTGATAAGAACAGATACTACACTTGATCTTAGCCAAAAGGCCGAGAAGCGATGCCCACAATGGGTTCGGGGAGCAGTGAGCTCTCCCCACGCTGACCCTCCCGTCAACGGTCCAAAGCGGCGCCCGCGCAAAGCGCCCGGCGGAGGGGCCGGAGCGCGAGCGGCGTACATGGAAACGACCCTTTGGGTTTTTTTTTTTTTCCTCTGACAAAAAACAAGATGGGAGAGCGCGAACGCAGTCCCCCACTACCAGAAATTATGCAGTTGAGATTCCCACATTTGGGGAATTCACAGGGGTCAGCACATCCTGTTTGTGCAATGGACGAGCCTCGCCCTGGGTGAACCACCTTCCTGATCATGGTGTCGCCCCTGCCAGGTAAGTATGAGTTGCTCCGCTCCGAGCCAAGGCCCAGGCCCTGGAAGAGGCAATGTGGCAGCATGGTCCTTCCGGCCATTTGCATGGACCAGCTTCCACCCGACGATTGAGCCCCAGGTTAAACGGCAGCGATACACACGCAAGTCTGTGCGTTCTAAGCACTCTTTTTTACTTTTAAAGTTCTTGAACACGGGATGCCAAACGGAGGGTACGCAAGGGCATGTTTAAAGGCCGACAAGACACAACCTTTGCTCTTGGAGGATGACCGCTTGCTTGCTTTAGACATAGGTAGAAAAGCCCCGCATTGAAGCAGGGCATCAAAAAATTGGAAAGATCTCTTGTTGTCCCTCTCCACGGAAATCTTTAGTAAAAGGCGAAAGATTTATACGCTCTGAAGAGAAACAAGAGTGCCACGTTGCAGCGCCACACGGCGTCCAGTACTTGAGGGCACACGGGGCTTCATCACGGGCAGTGTACTTCTGTTCACGCGCTCATTTGCATCGGCGGTCGCGCGGCAAAAGGGACACGACAGGCTCGCACGTCGTTTCTGTAGTGTAGCGGTTATCACGTTCGCCTAACGCGCGAAAGGTCCTCGGCTCGAAACCGGGCAGAAACAAAGCCTCCTTTTATGTTTGCTTCAATCTTTAACACGGTTCATTCCAAACTCGATGGTTTATTCCTAGAAAAGAGGGAGGAGCGGAGGAATTGTCGGCGTAGTCCTTCAAACTTTTCATCACAGAGATCGGGGGAAAAAGACACCGACACACACGCCCCAAAAAAAAAAAAAAAAAAAAAGGGGCCCCCCTGCAGCCCCATATGTCCTCGTTAGTATAGTGGACAGTATCTCCGCTTGTTACGCGGAAGACCTGGGTTCGATTCCCAGACGGGGAGAGAAAGTGCGTTTTACCCAGCACGAAAGCGTTGCACTGACGCTGAGGACTTGTCCCACCAACGTACCTGCGCTACACTATCGCTTCTGTAGTGTAGCGGTTATCACGTTTGCCTCACACGCAAAAGGTCCCCGGCTCGAAACCGGGCAGAAGCACGCCCTCATGCGAAGACTTTACTTGTCGAGGATGGGTTTGAAAGTCGGTGTTGCGTTTGACCCCCCCCCCCCCAAAAAAAAACAAAACAACTAGTCACATGTACTGTACTCCACAAAGGGGCCACTCAAATTCCAAAGGTGGCCTATTTTGCACAAGGGTTTACGTGGAATGGGCTACCTCCCAAGGGGGTTTAGGAACAGATACTTCACCTTCCCTCCCCCTCTTCTCCAGTCAGGGCTTTTGGCGGGAGATTTGAAATATCCAGCCCTTCCACTCAAAACGTCTCCGAGAATTTTTGTCCACTTCCGGAGCAGACAAACGGCAAGGAAGCGTTTAACATGAGGGTATGATGGCACATTTGCATGTAACGTGACGGCGAAAACAAACTGAATGACTTTTTTTAACCTGAGAGAGGAGGTGCACCGTTCTCGGAGGTACTGCAATACCGAGCCGATGCGTGGAGTGGACGGAGCAAGCCCCAAATTCCATCTCCCTGGTCCAAAAATCAATTTAATATACGGTCCCCGGGTAGGGGACACTTGATCTTAGCCAAAAGGCCGAGAAGCGATGCCCACAATGGGTTCGGGGAGCAGTGAGCTCTCCCCACGCTGACCCTCCCGTCAACGGTCCAAAGCGGCGCCCGCGCAAAGCGCCCGGCGGAGGGGCCGGAGCGCGAGCGGCGTACATGGAAACGACCCTTTGGGTTTTTTTTTTTTTCCTCTGACAAAAAACAAGATGGGAGAGCGCGAACGCAGTCCCCCACTACCAGAAATTATGCAGTTGAGATTCCCACATTTGGGGAATTCACAGGGGTCAGCACATCCTGTTTGTGCAATGGACGAGCCTCGCCCTGGGTGAACCACCTTCCTGATCATGGTGTCGCCCCTGCCAGGTAAGTATGAGTTGCTCCGCTCCGAGCCAAGGCCCAGGCCCTGGAAGAGGCAATGTGGCAGCATGGTCCTTCCGGCCATTTGCATGGACCAGCTTCCACCCGACGATTGAGCCCCAGGTTAAACGGCAGCGATACACACGCAAGTCTGTGCGTTCTAAGCACTCTTTTTTACTTTTAAAGTTCTTGAACACGGGATGCCAAACGGAGGGTACGCAAGGGCATGTTTAAAGGCCGACAAGACACAACCTTTGCTCTTGGAGGATGACCGCTTGCTTGCTTTAGACATAGGTAGAAAAGCCCCGCATTGAAGCAGGGCATCAAAAAATTGGAAAGATCTCTTGTTGTCCCTCTCCACGGAAATCTTTAGTAAAAGGCGAAAGATTTATACGCTCTGAAGAGAAACAAGAGTGCCACGTTGCAGCGCCACACGGCGTCCAGTACTTGAGGGCACACGGGGCTTCATCACGGGCAGTGTACTTCTGTTCACGCGCTCATTTGCATCGGCGGTCGCGCGGCAAAAGGGACACGACAGGCTCGCACGTCGTTTCTGTAGTGTAGCGGTTATCACGTTCGCCTAACGCGCGAAAGGTCCTCGGCTCGAAACCGGGCAGAAACAAAGCCTCCTTTTATGTTTGCTTCAATCTTTAACACGGTTCATTCCAAACTCGATGGTTTATTCCTAGAAAAGAGGGAGGAGCGGAGGAATTGTCGGCGTAGTCCTTCAAACTTTTCATCACAGAGATCGGGGGAAAAAGACACCGACACACACGCCCCAAAAAAAAAAAAAAAAAAAAAGGGGCCCCCCTGCAGCCCCATATGTCCTCGTTAGTATAGTGGACAGTATCTCAGCTTGTCACGCGGAAGACCTGGGTTCGATTCCCAGACGGGGAGAGAAAGTGCGTTTTACCCAGCACGAAAGCGTTGCACTGACGCTGAGGACTTGTCCCACCAACGTACCTGCGCTACACTATCGCTTCTGTAGTGTAGCGGTTATCACGTTTGCCTCACACGCAAAAGGTCCCCGGCTCGAAACCGGGCAGAAGCATGCCCTCATGCGAAGACTTTACTTGTCGAGGATGGGTTTGAAAGTCGGTGTCGCGTTTGACCCCCCCCCAAAAAAAAACAAAACAACTAGTCACATGTACTGTACTCCACAAAGGGGCCACTCAAATTCCAAAGGTGGCCTATTTTGCACAAGGGTTTACGTGGAATGGGCTACCTCCCAAGGGGGTTGGGTTTAGGAACAGATACTTCACCTTCCCTCCCCCTCTTCTCCAGTCAGGGCTTTTGGCGGGAGATTTGAAATATCCAGCCCTTCCACTCAAAACGTCTCCGAGAATTTTTGTCCACTTCCGGAGCAGACAAACGGCAAGGAAGCGTTTAACATGAGGGTATGATGGCACATTTGCATGTAACGTGACGGCGAAAACAAACTGAATGACTTTTTTTAACCTGAGAGAGGAGGTGCACCGTTCTCGGAGGTACTGCAATACCGAGCCGATGCGTGGAGTGGACGGAGCAAGCCCCAAATTCCATCTCCCTGGTCCAAAAATCAATTTAATATACGGTCCCCGGGTAGGGGACGTATCAGATATTAAACTGATAAGAACAGATACTACACTTGATCTTAGCCAAAAGGCCGAGAAGCGATGCCCACAATGGGTTCGGGGAGCAGTGAGCTCTCCCCACGCTGACCCTCCCGTCAACGGTCCAAAGCGGCGCCCTCGCAAAGCGCCCGGCGGAGGGGCCGGAGCGCGAGCGGCGTACATGGAAACGACCCTTTGGGTTTTTTTTTTTTTCCTCTGACAAAAAACAAGAGGGGAGAGCGCGAACGCAGTCCCCCACTACCAGAAATTATGCAGTTGAGATTCCCACATTTGGGGAATTCACAGGGGTCAGCACATCCTGTTTGTGCAATGGACGAGCCTCGCCCTGGGTGAACCACCTTCCTGATCATGGTGTCGCCCCTGCCAGGTAAGTATGAGTTGCTCCGCTCCGAGCCAAGGCCCAGGCCCTGGAAGAGGCAATGTGGCAGCATGGTCCTTCCGGCCATTTGCATGGACCAGCTTCCACCCGACGATTGAGCCCCAGGTTAAACGGCAGCGATACACACGCAAGTCTGTGCGTTCTAAGCACTCTTTTTTACTTTTAAAGTTCTTGAACACGGGATGCCAAACGGAGGGTACGCAAGGGCATGTTTAAAGGCCGACAAGACACAACCTTTGCTCTTGGAGGATGACCGCTTGCTTGCTTTAGACATAGGTAGAAAAGCCCCGCATTGAAGCAGGGCATCAAAAAATTGGAAAGATCTCTTGTTGTCCCTCTCCACGGAAATCTTTAGTAAAAGGCGAAAGATTTATACGCTCTGAAGAGAAACAAGAGTGCCACGTTGCAGCGCCACACGGCGTCCAGTACTTGAGGGCACACGGGGCTTCATCACGGGCAGTGTACTTCTGTTCAAGCGCTCATTTGCATCGGCGGTCGCGCGGCAAAAGGGACACGACAGGCTCGCACGTCGTTTCTGTAGTGTAGCGGTTATCACGTTCGCCTAACGCGCGAAAGGTCCTCGGCTCGAAACCGGGCAGAAACTAAGCCTCCTTTTATGTTTGCTTCAATCTTTAACACGGTTCATTCCAAACTCGATGGTTTATTCCTAGAAAAGAGGGAGGAGCGGAGGAATTGTCGGCGTAGTCCTTCAAACTTTTCATCACAGAGATCGGGGGAAAAAGACACCGACACACACGCCCCACAAAAAAAAAAAAAAAAAAGGGGCCCCCCTGCAGCCCCATATGTCCTCGTTAGTATAGTGGACAGTATCTCCGCTTGTCACGCGGAAGACCTGGGTTCGATTCCCAGACGGGGAGAGAAAGTGCGTTTTACCCAGCACGAAAGCGTTGCACTGACGCTGAGGACTTGTCCCACCAACGTACCTGCGCTACACTATCGCTTCTGTAGTGTAGCGGTTATCACGTTTGCCTCACACGCAAAAGGTCCCCGGCTCGAAACCGGGCAGAAGCACGCCCTCATGCGAAGACTTTACTTGTCGAGGATGGGTTTGAAAGTCGGTGTTGCGTTTGACCCCCCCCCAAAAAAAAACAAAACAACTAGTCACATGTACTGTACTCCACAAAGGGGCCACTCAAATTCCAAAGGTGGCCTATTTTGCACAAGGGTTTACGTGGAATGGGCTACCTCCCAAGGGGGTTGGGTTTAGGAACAGATACTTCACCTTCCCTCCCCCTCTTCTCCAGTCAGGGCTTTTGGCGGGAGATTTGAAATATCCAGCCCTTCCACTCAAAACGTCTCCGAGAATTTGTGTCCACTTCCGGAGCAGACAAACGGCAAGGAAGCGTTTAACATGAGGGTATGATGGCACATTTGCATGTAACGTGACGGCGAAAACAAACTGAATGACTTTTTTTAACCTGAGAGAGGAGGTGCACCGTTCTCGGAGGTACTGCAATACCGAGCCGATGCGTGGAGTGGACGGAGCAAGCCCCAAATTCCATCTCCCTGGTCCAAAAATCAATTTAATATACGGTCCCCGGGTAGGGGATGTATCAGATATTAAACTGATAAGAACAGATACTACACTTGATCTTAGCCAAAAGGCCGAGAAGCGATGCCCACAATGGGTTCGGGGAGCAGTGAGCTCTCCCCACGCTGACCCTCCCGTCAACGGTCCAAAGCGGCGCCCGCGCAAAGCGCCCGGCGGAGGGGCGGAGCGCGAGCGGCGTACATGGAAACGACCCTTTGGGTTTTTTTTTTTTTCCTCTGACAAAAAACAAGAGGGGAGAGCGCGAACGCAGTCCCCCACTACCAGAAATTATGCAGTTGAGATTCCCACATTTGGGGAATTCACAGGGGTCAGCACATCCTGTTTGTGCAATGGACGAGCCTCGCCCTGGGTGAACCACCTTCCTGATCATGGTGTCGCCCCTGCCAGGTAAGTATGAGTTGCTCCGCTCCGAGCCAAGGCCCAGGCCCTGGAAGAGGCAATGTGGCAGCATGGTCCTTCCGGCCATTTGCATGGACCAGCTTCCACCCGACGATTGAGCCCCAGGTTAAACGGCAGCGATACACACGCAAGTCTGTGCGTTCTAAGCACTCTTTTTTACTTTTAAAGTTCTTGAACACGGGATGCCAAACGGAGGGTACGCAAGGGCATGTTTAAAGGCCGACAAGACACAACCTTTGCTCTTGGAGGATGACCGCTTGCTTGCTTTAGACATAGGTAGAAAAGCCCCGCATTGAAGCAGGGCATCAAAAAATTGGAAAGATCTCTTGTTGTCCCTCTCCACGGAAATCTTTAGTAAAAGGCGAAAGATTTATACGCTCTGAAGAGAAACAAGAGTGCCACGTTGCAGCGCCACACGGCGTCCAGTACTTGAGGGCACACGGGGCTTCATCACGGGCAGTGTACTTCTGTTCACGCGCTCATTTGCATCGGCGGTCGCGCGGCAAAAGGGACACGACAGGCTCGCACGTCGTTTCTGTAGTGTAGCGGTTATCACGTTCGCCTAACGCGCGAAAGGTCCTCGGCTCGAAACCGGGCAGAAACAAAGCCTCCTTTTATGTTTGCTTCAATCTTTAACACGGTTCATTCCAAACTCGATGGTTTATTCCTAGAAAAGAGGGAGGAGCGGAGGAATTGTCGGCGTAGTCCTTCAAACTTTTCATCACAGAGATCGGGGGAAAAAGACACCGACACACACGCCCCAAAAAAAAAAAAAAAAAAAAGGGGCCCCCCTGCAGCCCCATATGTCCTCGTTAGTATAGTGGACAGTATCTCCGCTTGTCACGCGGAAGACCTGGGTTCGATTCCCAGACGGGGAGAGAAAGTGCTTTTTACCCAGCACGAAAGCGTTGCACTGACGCTGAGGACTTGTCCCACCAACGTACCTGCGCTACACTATCGCTTCTGTAGTGTAGCGGTTATCACGTTTGCCTCACACGCAAAAGGTCCCCGGCCCGAAACCGGGCAGAAGCACGCCCTCATGCGAAGACTTTACTTGTCGAGGATGGGTTTGAAAGTCGGTGTTGCGTTTGACCCCCCCCCCAAAAAAAAACAAAACAACTAGTCACATGTACTGTACTCCACAAAGGGGCCACTCAAATTCCAAAGGTGGCCTATTTTGCACAAGGGTTTACGTGGAATGGGCTACCTCCCAAGGGGGTTGGGTTTAGGAACAGATACTTCACCTTCCCTCCCCCTCTTCTCCAGTCAGGGCTTTTGGCGGGAGATTTGAAATATCCAGCCCTTCCACTCAAAACGTCTCCGAGAATTTTTGTCCACTTCCGGAGCAGACAAACGGCAAGGAAGCGTTTAACATGAGGGTATGATGGCACATTTGCATGTAACGTGACGGCGAAAACAAACTGAATGACTTTTTTTAACCTGAGAGAGGAGGTGCACCGTTCTCGGAGGTACTGCAATACCGAGCCGATGCGTGGAGTGGACGGAGCAAGCCCCAAATTCCATCTCCCTGGTCCAAAAATCAATTTAATATACGGTCCCCGGGTAGGGGACGTATCAGATATTAAACTGATAAGAACAGATACTACACTTGATCTTAGCCAAAAGGCCGAGAAGCGATGCCCACAATGGGTTCGGGGAGCAGTGAGCTCTCCCCACGCTGACCCTCCCGTCAACGGTCCAAAGCGGCGCCCGCGCAAAGCGCCCGGCGGAGGGGCCGGAGCGCGAGCGGCGTACATGGAAACGACCCTTTGGGTTTTTTTTTTTTTCCTCTGACAAAAAACAAGAGGGGAGAGCGCGAACGCAGTCCCCCACTACCAGAAATTATGCAGTTGAGATTCCCACATTTGGGGAATTCACAGGGGTCAGCACATCCTGTTTGTGCAATGGACGAGCCTCGCCCTGGGTGAACCACCTTCCTGATCATGGTGTCGCCCCTGCCAGGTAAGTATGAGTTGCTCCGCTCCGAGCCAAGGCCCAGGCCCTGGAAGAGGCAATGTGGCAGCATGGTCCTTCCGGCCATTTGCATGGACCAGCTTCCACCCGACGATTGAGCCCCAGGTTAAACGGCAGCGATACACACGCAAGTCTGTGCGTTCTAAGCACTCTTTTTTACTTTTAAAGTTCTTGAACACGGGATGCCAAACGGAGGGTACGCAAGGGCATGTTTAAAGGCCGACAAGACACAACCTTTGCTCTTGGAGGATGACCGCTTGCTTGCTTTAGACATAGGTAGAAAAGCCCCGCATTGAAGCAGGGCATCAAAAAATTGGAAAGATCTCTTGTTGTCCCTCTCCACGGAAATCTTTAGTAAAAGGCGAAAGATTTATACGCTCTGAAGAGAAACAAGAGTGCCACGTTGCAGCGCCACACGGCGTCCAGTACTTGAGGGCACACGGGGCTTCATCACGGGCAGTGTACTTCTGTTCACGCGCTCATTTGCATCGGCGGTCGCGCGGCAAAAGGGACACGACAGGCTCGCACGTCGTTTCTGTAGTGTAGCGGTTATCACGTTCGCCTAACGCGCGAAAGGTCCTCGGCTCGAAACCGGGCAGAAACAAAGCCTCCTTTTATGTTTGCTTCAATCTTTAACACGGTTCATTCCAAACTCGATGGTTTATTCCTAGAAAAGAGGGAGGAGCGGAGGAATTGTCGGCGTAGTCCTTCAAACTTTTCATCACAGAGATCGGGGGAAAAAGACACCGACACACACGCCCCAAAAAAAAAAAAAAAAAAAAAGGGGCCCCCCTGCAGCCCCATATGTCCTCGTTAGTATAGTGGACAGTATCTCCGCTTGTCACGCGGAAGACATGGGTTCGATTCCCAGACGGGGAGAGAAAGTGCGTTTTACCCAGCACGAAAGCGTTGCACTGACGCTGAGGACTTGTCCCACCAACGTACCTGCGCTACACTATCGCTTCTGTAGTGTAGCGGTTATCACGTTTGCCTCACACGCAAAAGGTCCCCGGCTCGAAACCGGGCAGAAGCACGCCCTCATGCGAAGACTTTACTTGTCGAGGATGGGTTTGAAAGTCGGTGTTGCGTTTGACCCCCCCCCCCAAAAAAAAACAAAACAACTAGTCACATGTACTGTACTCCACAAAGGGGCCACTCAAATTCCAAAGGTGGCCTATTTTGCACAAGGGTTTACGTGGAATGGGCTACCTCCCAAGGGGGTTGGGTTTAGGAACAGATACTTCACCTTCCCTCCCCCTCTTCTCCAGTCAGGGCTTTTGGCGGGAGATTTGAAATATCCAGCCCTTCCACTCAAAACGTCTCCGAGAATTTTTGTCCACTTCCGGAGCAGACAAACGGCAAGGAAGCGTTTAACATGAGGGTATGATGGCACATTTGCATGTAACGTGACGGCGAAAACAAACTGAATGACTTTTTTTAACCTGAGAGAGGAGGTGCACCGTTCTCGGAGGTACTGCAATACCGAGCCGATGCGTGGAGTGGACGGAGCAAGCCCCAAATTCCATCTCCCTGGTCCAAAAATCAATTTAATATACGGTCCCCGGGTAGGGGACGTATCAGATATTAAACTGATAAGAACAGATACTACACTTGATCTTAGCCAAAAGGCCGAGAAGCGATGCCCACAATGGGTTCGGGGAGCAGTGAGCTCTCCCCACGCTGACCCTCCCGTCAACGGTCCAAAGCGGCGCCCGCGCAAAGCGCCCGGCGGAGGGGCCGGAGCGCGAGCGGCGTACATGGAAACGACCCTTTGGGTTTTTTTTTTTTTCCTCTGACAAAAAACAAGAGGGGAGAGCGCGAACGCAGTCCCCCACTACCAGAAATTATGCAGTTGAGATTCCCACATTTGGGGAATTCACAGGGGTCAGCACATCCTGTTTGTGCAATGGACGAGTCTCGCCCTGGGTGAACCACCTTCCTGATCATGGTGTCGCCCCTGCCAGGTAAGTATGAGTTGCTCCGCTCCGAGCCAAGGCCCAGGCCCTGGAAGAGGCAATGTGGCAGCATGGTCCTTCCGGCCATTTGCATGGACCAGCTTCCACCCGACGATTGAGCCCCAGGTTAAACGGCAGCGATACACACGCAAGTCTGTGCGTTCTAAGCACTCTTTTTTACTTTTAAAGTTCTTGAACACGGGATGCCAAACGGAGGGTACGCAAGGGCATGTTTAAAGGCCGACAAGACACAACCTTTGCTCTTGGAGGATGACCGCTTGCTTGCTTTAGACATAGGTAGAAAAGCCCCGCATTGAAGCAGGGCATCAAAAAATTGGAAAGATCTCTTGTTGTCCCTCTCCACGGAAATCTTTAGTAAAAGGCGAAAGATTTATACGCTCTGAAGAGAAACAAGAGTGCCACGTTGCAGCGCCACACGGCGTCCAGTACTTGAGGGCACACGGGGCTTCATCACGGGCAGTGTACTTCTGTTCACGCGCTCATTTGCATCGGCGGTCGCGCGGCAAAAGGGACACGACAGGCTCGCACGTCGTTTCTGTAGTGTAGCGGTTATCACGTTCGCCTAACGCGCGAAAGGTCCTCGGCTCGAAACCGGGCAGAAACAAAGCCTCCTTTTATGTTTGCTTCAATCTTTAACACGGTTCATTCCAAACTCGATGGTTTATTCCTAGAAAAGAGGGAGGAGCGGAGGAATTGTCGGCGTAGTCCTTCAAACTTTTCATCACAGAGATCGGGGGAAAAAGACACCGACACACACGCCCCAAAAAAAAAAAAAAAAAAAAGGGGCCCCCCTGCAGCCCCATATGTCCTCGTTAGTATAGTGGACAGTATCTCCGCTTGTCACGCGGAAGACCTGGGTTCGATTCCCAGACGGGGAGAGAAAGTGCTTTTTACCCAGCACGAAAGCGTTGCACTGACGCTGAGGACTTGTCCCACCAACGTACCTGCGCTACACTATCGCTTCTGTAGTGTAGCGGTTATCACGTTTGCCTCACACGCAAAAGGTCCCCGGCTCGAAACCGGGCAGAAGCACGCCCTCATGCGAAGACTTTACTTGTCGAGGATGGGTTTGAAAGTCGGTGTTGCGTTTGACCCCCCCCCCAAAAAAAAACAAAACAACTAGTCACATGTACTGTACTCCACAAAGGGGCCACTCAAATTCCAAAGGTGGCCTATTTTGCACAAGGGTTTACGTGGAATGGGCTACCTCCCAAGGGGGTTGGGTTTAGGAACAGATACTTCACCTTCCCTCCCCCTCTTCTCCAGTCAGGGCTTTTGGCGGGAGATTTGAAATATCCAGCCCTTCCACTCAAAACGTCTCCGAGAATTTTTGTCCACTTCCGGAGCAGACAAACGGCAAGGAAGCGTTTAACATGAGGGTATGATGGCACATTTGCATGTAACGTGACGGCGAAAACAAACTGAATGACTTTTTTTAACCTGAGAGAGGAGGTGCACCGTTCTCGGAGGTACTGCAATACCGAGCCGATGCGTGGAGTGGACGGAGCAAGCCCCAAATTCCATCTCCCTGGTCCAAAAATCAATTTAATATACGGTCCCCGGGTAGGGGACGTATCAGATATTAAACTGATAAGAACAGATACTACACTTGATCTTAGCCAAAAGGCCGAGAAGCGATGCCCACAATGGGTTCGGGGAGCAGTGAGCTCTCCCCACGCTGACCCTCCCGTCAACGGTCCAAAGCGGCGCCCGCGCAAAGCGCCCGGCGGAGGGGCCGGAGCGCGAGCGGCGTACATGGAAACGACCCTTTGGGTTTTTTTTTTTTTCCTCTGACAAAAAACAAGAGGGGAGAGCGCGAACGCAGTCCCCCACTACCAGAAATTATGCAGTTGAGATTCCCACATTTGGGGAATTCACAGGGGTCAGCACATCCTGTTTGTGCAATGGACGAGCCTCGCCCTGGGTGAACCACCTTCCTGATCATGGTGTCGCCCCTGCCAGGTAAGTATGAGTTGCTCCGCTCCGAGCCAAGGCCCAGGCCCTGGAAGAGGCAATGTGGCAGCATGGTCCTTCCGGCCATTTGCATGGACCAGCTTCCACCCGACGATTGAGCCCCAGGTTAAACGGCAGCGATACACACGCAAGTCTGTGCGTTCTAAGCACTCTTTTTTACTTTTAAAGTTCTTGAACACGGGATGCCAAACGGAGGGTACGCAAGGGCATGTTTAAAGGCCGACAAGACACAACCTTTGCTCTTGGAGGATGACCGCTTGCTTGCTTTAGACATAGGTAGAAAAGCCCCGCATTGAAGCAGGGCATCAAAAAATTGGAAAGATCTCTTGTTGTCCCTCTCCACGGAAATCTTTAGTAAAAGGCGAAAGATTTATACGCTCTGAAGAGAAACAAGAGTGCCACGTTGCAGCGCCACACGGCGTCCAGTACTTGAGGGCACACGGGGCTTCATCACGGGCAGTGTACTTCTGTTCACGCGCTCATTTGCATCGGCGGTCGCGCGGCAAAAGGGACACGACAGGCTCGCACGTCGTTTCTGTAGTGTAGCGGTTATCACGTTCGCCTAACGCGCGAAAGGTCCTCGGCTCGAAACCGGGCAGAAACAAAGCCTCCTTTTATGTTTGCTTCAATCTTTAACACGGTTCATTCCAAACTCGATGGTTTATTCCTAGAAAAGAGGGAGGAGCGGAGGAATTGTCGGCGTAGTCCTTCAAACTTTTCATCACAGAGATCGGGGGAAAAAGACACCGACACACACGCCCCAAAAAAAAAAAAAAAAAAAAAGGGGCCCCCCTGCAGCCCCATATGTCCTCGTTAGTATAGTGGACAGTATCTCCGCTTGTCACGCGGAAGACCTGGGTTCGATTCCCAGACGGGGAGAGAAAGTGCGTTTTACCCAGCACGAAAGCGTTGCACTGACGCTGAGGACTTGTCCCACCAACGTACCTGCGCTACACTATCGCTTCTGTAGTGTAGCGGTTATCACGTTTGCCTCACACGCAAAAGGTCCCCGGCTCGAAACCGGGCAGAAGCACGCCCTCATGCGAAGACTTTACTTGTCGAGGATGGGTTTGAAAGTCGGTGTTGCGTTTGACCCCCCCCCCCAAAAAAAAACAAAACAACTAGTCACATGTACTGTACTCCACAAAGGGGCCACTCAAATTCCAAAGGTGGCCTATTTTGCACAAGGGTTTACGTGGAATGGGCTACCTCCCAAGGGGGTTGGGTTTAGGAACAGATACTTCACCTTCCCTCCCCCTCTTCTCCAGTCAGGGCTTTTGGCGGGAGATTTGAAATATCCAGCCCTTCCACTCAAAACGTCTCCGAGAATTTTTGTCCACTTCCGGAGCAGACAAACGGCAAGGAAGCGTTTAACATGAGGGTATGATGGCACATTTGCATGTAACGTGACGGCGAAAACAAACTGAATGACTTTTTTTAACCTGAGAGAGGAGGTGCACCGTTCTCGGAGGTACTGCAATACCGAGCCGATGCGTGGAGTGGACGGAGCAAGCCCCAAATTCCATCTCCCTGGTCCAAAAATCAATTTAATATACGGTCCCCGGGTAGGGGACGTATCAGATATTAAACTGATAAGAACAGATACTACACTTGATCTTAGCCAAAAGGCCGAGAAGCGATGCCCACAATGGGTTCGGGGAGCAGTGAGCTCTCCCCACGCTGACCCTCCCGTCAACGGTCCAAAGCGGCGCCCGCGCAAAGCGCCCGGCGGAGGGGCCGGAGCGCGAGCGGCGTACATGGAAACGACCCTTTGGGTTTTTTTTTTTTTCCTCTGACAAAAAACAAGAGGGGAGAGCGCGAACGCAGTCCCCCACTACCAGAAATTATGCAGTTGAGATTCCCACATTTGGGGAATTCACAGGGGTCAGCACATCCTGTTTGTGCAATGGACGAGCCTCGCCCTGGGTGAACCACCTTCCTGATCATGGTATCGCCCCTGCCAGGTAAGTATGAGTTGCTCCGCTCCGAGCCAAGGCCCAGGCCCTGGAAGAGGCAATGTGGCAGCATGGTCCTTCCGGCCATTTGCATGGACCAGCTTCCACCCGACGATTGAGCCCCAGGTTAAACGGCAGCGATACACACGCAAGTCTGTGCGTTCTAAGCACTCTTTTTTACTTTTAAAGTTCTTGAACACGGGATGCCAAACGGAGGGTACGCAAGGGCATGTTTAAAGGCCGACAAGACACAACCTTTGCTCTTGGAGGATGACCGCTTGCTTGCTTTAGACATAGGTAGAAAAGCCCCGCATTGAAGCAGGGCATCAAAAAATTGGAAAGATCTCTTGTTGTCCCTCTCCACGGAAATCTTTAGTAAAAGGCGAAAGATTTATACGCTCTGAAGAGAAACAAGAGTGCCACGTTGCAGCGCCACACGGCGTCCAGTACTTGAGGGCACACGGGGCTTCATCACGGGCAGTGTACTTCTGTTCACGCGCTCATTTGCATCGGCGGTCGCGCAGCAAAAGGGACACGACAGGCTCGCACGTCGTTTCTGTAGTGTAGCGGTTATCACGTTCGCCTAACGCGCGAAAGGTCCTCGGCTCGAAACCGGGCAGAAACAAAGCCTCCTTTTATGTTTGCTTCAATCTTTAACACGGTTCATTCCAAACTCGATGGTTTATTCCTAGAAAAGAGGGAGGAGCGGAGGAATTGTCGGCGTAGTCCTTCAAACTTTTCATCACAGAGATCGGGGGAAAAAGACACCGACACACACGCCCCAAAAAAAAAAAAAAAAAAAAGGGGCCCCCCTGCAGCCCCATATGTCCTCGTTAGTATAGTGGACAGTATCTCCGCTTGTCACGCGGAAGACCTGGGTTCGATTCCCAGACGGGGAGAGAAAGTGCGTTTTACCCAGCACGAAAGCGTTGCACTGACGCTGAGGACTTGTCCCACCAACGTACCTGCGCTACACTATCGCTTCTGTAGTGTAGCGGTTATCACGTTTGCCTCACACGCAAAAGGTCCCCGGCTCGAAACCGGGCAGAAGCACGCCCTCATGCGAAGACTTTACTTGTCGAGGATGGGTTTGAAAGTCGGTGTTGCGTTTGACCCCCCCCCCCCAAAAAAAAACAAAACAACTAGTCACATGTACTGTACTCCACAAAGGGGCCACTCAAATTCCAAAGGTGGCCTATTTTGCACAAGGGTTTACGTGGAATGGGCTACCTCCCAAGGGGGTTGGGTTTAGGAACAGATACTTCACCTTCCCTCCCCCTCTTCTCCAGTCAGGGCTTTTGGCGGGAGATTTGAAATATCCAGCCCTTCCACTCAAAACGTCTCCGAGAATTTTTGTCCACTTCCGGAGCAGACAAACGGCAAGGAAGCGTTTAACATGAGGGTATGATGGCACATTTGCATGTAACGTGACGGCGAAAACAAACTGAATGACTTTTTTTAACCTGAGAGAGGAGGTGCACCGTTCTCGGAGGTACTGCAATACCGAGCCGATGCGTGGAGTGGACGGAGCAAGCCCCAAATTCCATCTCCCTGGTCCAAAAATCAATTTAATATACGGTCCCCGGGTAGGGGACGTATCAGATATTAAACTGATAAGAACAGATACTACACTTGATCTTAGCCAAAAGGCCGAGAAGCGATGCCCACAATGGGTTCGGGGAGCAGTGAGCTCTCCCCACGCTGACCCTCCCGTCAACGGTCCAAAGCGGCGCCCGCGCAAAGCGTCCGGCGGAGGGGCCGGAGCGCGAGCGGCGTACATGGAAACGACCCTTTGGGTTTTTTTTTTTTTCCTCTGACAAAAAACAAGAGGGGAGAGCGCGAACGCAGTCCCCCACTACCAGAAATTATGCAGTTGAGATTCCCACATTTGGGGAATTCACAGGGGTCAGCACATCCTGTTTGTGCAATGGACGAGCCTCGCCCTGGGTGAACCACCTTCCTGATCATGGTGTCGCCCCTGCCAGGTAAGTATGAGTTGCTCCGCTCCGAGCCAAGGCCCAGGCCCTGGAAGAGGCAATGTGGCAGCATGGTCCTTCCGGCCATTTGCATGGACCAGCTTCCACCCGACGATTGAGCCCCAGGTTAAACGGCAGCGATACACACGCAAGTCTGTGCGTTCTAAGCACTCTTTTTTACTTTTAAAGTTCTTGAACACGGGATGCCAAACGGAGGGTACGCAAGGGCATGTTTAAAGGCCGACAAGACACAACCTTTGCTCTTGGAGGATGACCGCTTGCTTGCTTTAGACATAGGTAGAAAAGCCCCGCATTGAAGCAGGGCATCAAAAAATTGGAAAGATCTCTTGTTGTCCCTCTCCACGGAAATCTTTAGTAAAAGGCGAAAGATTTATACGCTCTGAAGAGAAACAAGAGTGCCACGTTGCAGCGCCACACGGCGTCCAGTACTTGAGGGCACACGGGGCTTCATCACGGGCAGTGTACTTCTGTTCACGCGCTCATTTGCATCGGCGGTCGCGCGGCAAAAGGGACACGACAGGCTCGCACGTCGTTTCTGTAGTGTAGCGGTTATCACGTTCGCCTAACGCGCGAAAGGTCCTCGGCTCGAAACCGGGCAGAAACAAAGCCTCCTTTTATGTTTGCTTCAATCTTTAACACGGTTCATTCCAAACTCGATGGTTTATTCCTAGAAAAGAGGGAGGAGCGGAGGAATTGTCGGCGTAGTCCTTCAAACTTTTCATCACAGAGATCGTGGGAAAAAGACACCGACACATACGCCCCAAAAAAAAAAAAAAAAAAAAGGGGCCCCCCTGCAGCCCCATATGTCCTCGTTAGTATAGTGGACAGTATCTCCGCTTGTCACGCGGAAGACCTGGGTTCGATTCCCAGACGGGGAGAGAAAGTGCGTTTTACCCAGCACGAAAGCGTTGCACTGACGCTGAGGACTTGTCCCACCAACGTACCTGCGCTACACTATCGCTTCTGTAGTGTAGCGGTTATCACGTTTGCCTCACACGCAAAAGGTCCCCGGCTCGAAACCGGGCAGAAGCACGCCCTCATGCGAAGACTTTACTTGTCGAGGATGGGTTTGAAAGTCGGTGTTGCGTTTGACCCCCCCCCCCAAAAAAAACAAAACAACTAGTCACATGTACTGTACTCCACAAAGGGGCCACTCAAATTCCAAAGGTGGCCTATTTTGCACAAGGGTTTACGTGGAATGGGCTACCTCCCAAGGGGGTTGGGTTTAGGAACAGATACTTCACCTTCCCTCCCCCTCTTCTCCAGTCAGGGCTTTTGGCGGGAGATTTGAAATATCCAGCCCTTCCACTCAAAACGTCTCCGAGAATTTTTGTCCACTTCCGGAGCAGACAAACGGCAAGGAAGCGTTTAACATGAGGGTATGATGGCACATTTGCATGTAACGTGACGGCGAAAACAAACTGAATGACTTTTTTTAACCTGAGAGAGGAGGTGCACCGTTCTCGGAGGTACTGCAATACCGAGCCGATGCGTGGAGTGGACGGAGCAAGCCCCAAATTCCATCTCCCTGGTCCAAAAATCAATTTAATATACGGTCCCCGGGTAGGGGACGTATCAGATATTAAACTGATAAGAACAGATACTACACTTGATCTTAGCCAAAAGGCCGAGAAGCGATGCCCACAATGGGTTCGGGGAGCAGTGAGCTCTCCCCACGCTGACCCTCCCGTCAACGGTCCAAAGCGGCGCCCGCGCAAAGCGCCCGGCGGAGGGGCCGGAGCGCGAGCGGCGTACATGGAAACGACCCTTTGGGTTTTTTTTTTTTTCCTCTGACAAAAAACAAGAGGGGAGAGCGCGAACGCAGTCCCCCACTACCAGAAATTATGCAGTTGGGATTCCCACATTTGGGGAATTCACAGGGGTCAGCACATCCTGTTTGTGCAATGGACGAGCCTCGCCCTGGGTGAACCACCTTCCTGATCATGGTGTCGCCCCTGCCAGGTAAGTATGAGTTGCTCCGCTCCGAGCCAAGGCCCAGGCCCTGGAAGAGGCAATGTGGCAGCATGGTCCTTCCGGCCATTTGCATGGACCAGCTTCCACCCGACGATTGAGCCCCAGGTTAAACGGCAGCGATACACACGCAAGTCTGTGCGTTCTAAGCACTCTTTTTTACTTTTAAAGTTCTTGAACACGGGATGCCAAACGGAGGATACGCAAGGGCATGTTTAAAGGCCGACAAGACACAACCTTTGCTCTTGGAGGATGACCGCTTGCTTGCTTTAGACATAGGTAGAAAAGCCCCGCATTGAAGCAGGGCATCAAAAAATTGGAAAGATCTCTTGTTGTCCCTCTCCACGGAAATCTTTAGTAAAAGGCGAAAGATTTATACGCTCTGAAGAGAAACAAGAGTGCCACGTTGCAGCGCCACACGGCGTCCAGTACTTGAGGGCACACGGGGCTTCATCACGGGCAGTGTACTTCTGTTCACGCGCTCATTTGCATCGGCGGTCGCGCGGCAAAAGGGACACGACAGGCTCGCACGTCGTTTCTGTAGTGTAGCGGTTATCACGTTCGCCTAACGCGCGAAAGGTCCTCGGCTCGAAACCGGGCAGAAACAAAGCCTCCTTTTATGTTTGCTTCAATCTTTAACACGGTTCATTCCAAACTCGATGGTTTATTCCTAGAAAAGAGGGAGGAGCGGAGGAATTGTCGGCGTAGTCCTTCAAACTTTTCATCACAGAGATCGGGGGAAAAAGACACCGACACACAAGCCCCAAAAAAAAAAAAAAAAAAAAGGGGCCCCCCTGCAGCCCCATATCTCCTCGTTAGTATAGTGGACAGTATCTCCGCTTGTCACGCGGAAGACCTGGGTTCGATTCCCAGACGGGGAGAGAAAGTGCGTTTTACCCAGCACGAAAGCGTTGCACTGACGCTGAGGACTTGTCCCACCAACGTACCTGCGCTACACTATCGCTTCTGTAGTGTAGCGGTTATCACGTTTGCCTCACACGCAAAAGGTCCCCGGCTCGAAACCGGGCAGAAGCACGCCCTCATGCGAAGACTTTACTTGTCGAGGATGGGTTTGAAAGTCGGTGTTGCGTTTGACCCCCCCCCCCAAAAAAAACAAAACAACTAGTCACATGTACTGTACTCCACAAAGGGGCCACTCAAATTCCAAAGGTGGCCTATTTTGCACAAGGGTTTACGTGGAATGGGCTACCTCCCAAGGGGGTTGGGTTTAGGAACAGATACTTCACCTTCCCTCCCCCTCTTCTCCAGTCAGGGCTTTTGGCGGGAGATTTGAAATATCCAGCCCTTCCACTCAAAACGTCTCCGAGAATTTTTGTCCACTTCCGGAGCAGACAAACGGCAAGGAAGCGTTTAACATGAGGGTATGATGGCACATTTGCATGTAACGTGACGGCGAAAACAAACTGAATGACTTTTTTTAACCTGAGAGAGGAGGTGCACCGTTCTCGGAGGTACTGCAATACCGAGCCGATGCGTGGAGTGGACGGAGCAAGCCCCAAATTCCATCTCCCTGGTCCAAAAATCAATTTAATATACGGTCCCCGGGTAGGGGACGTATCAGATATTAAACTGATAAGAACAGATACTACACTTGATCTTAGCCAAAAGGCCGAGAAGCGATGCCCACAATGGGTTCGGGGAGCAGTGAGCTCTCCCCACGCTGACCCTCCCGTCAACGGTCCAAAGCGGCGCCCGCGCAAAGCGCCCGGCGGAGGGGCCGGAGCGCGAGCGGCGTACATGGAAACGACCCTTTGGTTTTTTTTTTTTTTCCTCTGACAAAAAACAAGAGGGGAGAGCGCGAACGCAGTCCCCCACTACCAGAAATTATGCAGTTGAGATTCCCACATTTGGGGAATTCACAGGGGTCAGCACATCCTGTTTGTGCAATGGACGAGCCTCGCCCTGGGTGAACCACCTTCCTGATCATGGTGTCGCCCCTGCCAGGTAAGTATGAGTTGCTCCGCTCCGAGCCAAGGCCCAGGCCCTGGAAGAGGCAATGTGGCAGCATGGTCCTTCCGGCCATTTGCATGGACCAGCTTCCACCCGACGATTGAGCCCCAGGTTAAACGGCAGCGATACACACGCAAGTCTGTGCGTTCTAAGCACTCTTTTTTACTTTTAAAGTTCTTGAACACGGGATGCCAAACGGAGGGTACGCAAGGGCATGTTTAAAGGCCGACAAGACACAACCTTTGCTCTTGGAGGATGACCGCTTGCTTGCTTTAGACATAGGTAGAAAAGCCCCGCATTGAAGCAGGGCATCAAAAAATTGGAAAGATCTCTTGTTGTCCCTCTCCACGGAAATCTTTAGTAAAAGGCGAAAGATTTATACGCTCTGAAGAGAAACAAGAGTGCCACGTTGCAGCGCCACACGGCGTCCAGTACTTGAGGGCACACGGGGCTTCATCACGGGCAGTGTACTTCTGTTCACGCGCTCATTTGCATCGGCGGTCGCGCGGCAAAAGGGACACGACAGGCTCGCACGTCGTTTCTGTAGTGTAGCGGTTATCACGTTCGCCTAACGCGCGAAAGGTCCTCGGCTCGAAACCGGGCAGAAACAAAGCCTCCTTTTATGTTTGCTTCAATCTTTAACACGGTTCATTCCAAACTCGATGGTTTATTCCTAGAAAAGAGGGAGGAGCGGAGGAATTGTCGGCGTAGTCCTTCAAACTTTTCATCACAGAGATCGGGGGAAAAAGACACCGACACACACGCCCCAAAAAAAAAAAAAAAAGGGGCCCCCCTGCAGCCCCATATGTCCTCGTTAGTATAGTGGACAGTATCTCCGCTTGTCACGCGGAAGACCTGTGTTCGATTCCCAGACGGGGAGAGAAAGTGCGTTTTACCCAGCACGAAAGCGTTGCACTGACGCTGAGGACTTGTCCCACCAACGTACCTGCGCTACACTATCGCTTCTGTAGTGTAGCGGTTATCACGTTTGCCTCACACGCAAAAGGTCCCCGGCTCGAAACCGGGCAGAAGCATGCCCTCATGCGAAGACTTTACTTGTCGAGGATGGGTTTGAAAGTCGATGTTGCGTTTGACCCCCCCCCCAAAAAAAAACAAAACAACTAGTCACATGTACTGTACTCCACAAAGGGGCCACTCAAATTCCAAAGGTGGCCTATTTTGCACAAGGGTTTACGTGGAATGGGCTACCTCCCAAGGGGGTTGGGTTTAGGAACAGATACTTCACCTTCCCTCCCCCTCTTCTCCAGTCAGGGCTTTTGGCGGGAGATTTGAAATATCCAGCCCTTCCACTCAAAACGTCTCCGAGAATTTTTGTCCACTTCCGGAGCAGACAAACGGCAAGGAAGCGTTTAACATGAGGGTATGATGGCACATTTGCATGTAACGTGACGGCGAAAACAAACTGAATGACTTTTTTTAACCTGAGAGAGGAGGTGCACCGTTCTCGGAGGTACTGCAATACCGAGCCGATGCGTGGAGTGGACGGAGCAAGCCCCAAATTCCATCTCCCTGGTCCAAAAATCAATTTAATATACGGTCCCCGGGTAGGGGACGTATCAGATATTAAACTGATAAGAACAGATACTACACTTGATCTTAGCCAAAAGGCCGAGAAGCGATGCCCACAATGGGTTCGGGGAGCAGTGAGCTCTCCCCACGCTGACCCTCCCGTCAACGGTCCAAAGCGGCGCCCGCGCAAAGCGCCCGGCGGAGGGGCCGGAGCGCGAGCGGCGTACATGGAAACGACCCTTTGGGTTTTTTTTTTTTTCCTCTGACAAAAAACAAGAGGGGAGAGCGCGAACGCAGTCCCCCACTACCAGAAATTATGCAGTTGAGATTCCCACATTTGGGGAATTCACAGGGGTCAGCACATCCTGTTTGTGCAATGGACGAGCCTCGCCCTGGGTGAACCACCTTCCTGATCATGGTGTCGCCCCTGCCAGGTAAGTATGAGTTGCTCCGCTCCGAGCCAAGGCCCAGGCCCTGGAAGAGGCAATGTGGCAGCATGGTCCTTCCGGCCATTTGCATGGACCAGCTTCCACCCGACGATTGAGCCCCAGGTTAAACGGCAGCGATACACACGCAAGTCTGTGCGTTCTAAGCACTCTTTTTTACTTTTAAAGTTCTTGAACACGGGATGCCAAACGGAGGGTACGCAAGGGCATGTTTAAAGGCCGACAAGACACAACCTTTGCTCTTGGAGGATGACCGCTTGCTTGCTTTAGACATAGGTAGAAAAGCCCCGCATTGAAGCAGGGCATCAAAAAATTGGAAAGATCTCTTGTTGTCCCTCTCCACGGAAATCTTTAGTAAAAGGCGAAAGATTTATACGCTCTGAAGAGAAACAAGAGTGCCACGTTGCAGCGCCACACGGCGTCCAGTACTTGAGGGCACACGGGGCTTCATCACGGGCAGTGTACTTCTGTTCACGCGCTCATTTGCATCGGCGGTCGCGCGGCAAAAGGGACACGACAGGCTCGCACGTCGTTTCTGTAGTGTAGCGGTTATCACGTTCGCCTAACGCGCGAAAGGTCCTCGGCTCGAAACCGGGCAGAAACAAAGCCTCCTTTTATGTTTGCTTCAATCTTTAACACGGTTCATTCCAAACTCGATGGTTTATTCCTAGAAAAGAGGGAGGAGCGGAGGAATTGTCGGCGTAGTCCTTCAAACTTTTCATCACAGAGATCGGGGGAAAAAGACACCGACACACACGCCCCAAAAAAAAAAAAAAAAGGGGCCCCCCTGCAGCCCCATATGTCCTCGTTAGTATAGTGGACAGTATCTCCGCTTGTCACGCGGAAGACCTGGGTTCGATTCCCAGACGGGGAGAGAAAGTGCGTTTTACCCAGCACGAAAGCGTTGCACTGACGCTGAGGACTTGTCCCACCAACGTACCTGCGCTACACTATCGCTTCTGTAGTGTAGCGGTTATCACGTTTGCCTCACACGCAAAAGGTCCCCGGCTCGAAACCGGGCAGAAGCACGCCCTCATGCGAAGACTTTACTTGTCGAGGATGGGTTTGAAAGTCGATGTTGCGTTTGACCCCCCCCCCCAAAAAAAAACAAAACAACTAGTCACATGTACTGTACTCCACAAAGGGGCCACTCAAATTCCAAAGGTGGCCTATTTTGCACAAGGGTTTACGTGGAATGGGCTACCTCCCAAGGGGGTTGGGTTTAGGAACAGATACTTCACCTTCCCTCCCCCTCTTCTCCAGTCAGGGCTTTTGGCGGGAGATTTGAAATATCCAGCCCTTCCACTCAAAACGTCTCCGAGAATTTTTGTCCACTTCCGGAGCAGACAAACGGCAAGGAAGCGTTTAACATGAGGGTATGATGGCACATTTGCATGTAACGTGACGGCGAAAACAAACTGAATGACTTTTTTTAACCTGAGAGAGGAGGTGCACCGTTCTCGGAGGTACTGCAATACCGAGCCGATGCGTGGAGTGGACGGAGCAAGCCCCAAATTCCATCTCCCTGGTCCAAAAATCAATTTAATATACGGTCCCCGGGTAGGGGACGTATCAGATATTAAACTGATAAGAACAGATACTACACTTGATCTTAGCCAAAAGGCCGAGAAGCGATGCCCACAATGGGTTCGGGGAGCAGTGAGCTCTCCCCACGCTGACCCTCCCGTCAACGGTCCAAAGCGGCGCCCGCGCAAAGCGCCCGGCGGAGGGGCCGGAGCGCGAGCGGCGTACATGGAAACGACCCTTTGGGTTTTTTTTTTTTCCTCTGACAAAAAACAAGAGGGGAGAGCGCGAACGCAGTCCCCCACTACCAGAAATGATGCAGTTGAGATTCCCACATTTGGGGAATTCACAGGGGTCAGCACATCCTGTTTGTGCAATGGACGAGCCTCGCCCTGGGTGAACCACCTTCCTGATCATGGTGTCACCCCTGCCAGGTAAGTATGAGTTGCTCCGCTCCGAGCCAAGGCCCAGGCCCTGGAAGAGGCAATGTGGCAGCATGGTCCTTCCGGCCATTTGCATGGACCAGCTTCCACCCGACGATTGAGCCCCAGGTTAAACGGCAGCGATACACACGCAAGTCTGTGCGTTCTAAGCACTCTTTTTTACTTTTAAAGTTCTTGAACACGGGATGCCAAACGGAGGGTACGCAAGGGCATGTTTAAAGGCCGACAAGACACAACCTTTGCTCTTGGAGGATGACCGCTTGCTTGCTTTAGACATAGGTAGAAAAGCCCCGCATTGAAGCAGGGCATCAAAAAATTGGAAAGATCTCTTGTTGTCCCTCTCCACGGAAATCTTTAGTAAAAGGCGAAAGATTTATACGCTCTGAAGAGAAACAAGAGTGCCACGTTGCAGCGCCACACGGCGTCCAGTACTTGAGGGCACACGGGGCTTCATCACGGGCAGTGTACTTCTGTTCACGCGCTCATTTGCATCGGCGGTCGCGCGGCAAAAGGGACACGACAGGCTCGCACGTCGTTTCTGTAGTGTAGCGGTTATCACGTTCGCCTAACGCGCGAAAGGTCCTCGGCTCGAAACCGGGCAGAAACAAAGCCTCCTTTTATGTTTGCTTCAATCTTTAACACGGTTCATTCCAAACTCGATGGTTTATTCCTAGAAAAGAGGGAGGAGCGGAGGAATTGTCGGCGTAGTCCTTCAAACTTTTCATCACAGAGATCGGGGGAAAAAGACACCGACACACACGCCCCAAAAAAAAAAAAAAAAAAAAGGGGCCCCCCTGCAGCCCCATATGTCCTCGTTAGTATAGTGGACAGTATCTCCGCTTGTCACGCGGAAGACCTGGGTTCGATTCCCAGACGGGGAGAGAAAGTGCGTTTTACCCAGCACGAAAGCGTTGCACTGACGCTGAGGACTTGTCCCACCAACGTACCTGCGCTACACTATCGCTTCTGTAGTGTAGCGGTTATCACGTTTGCCTCACACGCAAAAGGTCCCCGGCTCGAAACCGGGCAGAAGCACGCCCTCATGCGAAGACTTTACTTGTCGAGGATGGGTTTGAAAGTCGGTGTTGCGTTTGACCCCCCCCCCCAAAAAAAAACAAAACAACTAGTCACATGTACTGTACTCCACAAAGGGGCCACTCAAATTCCAAAGGTGGCCTATTTTGCACAAGGGTTTACGTGGAATGGGCTACCTCCCAAGGGGGTTGGGTTTAGGAACAGATACTTCACCTTCCCTCCCCCTCTTCTCCAGTCAGGGCTTTTGGCGGGAGATTTGAAATATCCAGCCCTTCCACTCAAAACGTCTCCGAGAATTTTTGTCCACTTCCGGAGCAGACAAACGGCAAGGAAGCGTTTAACATGAGGGTATGATGGCACATTTGCATGTAACGTGACGGCGAAAACAAACTGAATGACTTTTTTTAACCTGAGAGAGGAGGTGCACCGTTCTCGGAGGTACTGCAATACCGAGCCGATGCGTGGAGTGGACGGAGCAAGCCCCAAATTCCATCTCCCTGGTCCAAAAATCAATTTAATATACGGTCCCCGGGTAGGGGACGTATCAGATATTAAACTGATAAGAACAGATACTACACTTGATCTTAGCCAAAAGGCCGAGAAGCGATGCCCACAATGGGTTCGGGGAGCAGTGAGCTCTCCCCACGCTGACCCTCCCGTCAACGGTCCAAAGCGGCGCCCGCGCAAAGCGCCCGGCGGAGGGGCCGGAGCGCGAGCGGCGTACATGGAAACGACCCTTTGGGTTTTTTTTTTTTTCCTCTGACAAAAAACAAGAGGGGAGAGCGCGAACGCAGTCCCCCACTACCAGAAATTATGCAGTTGAGATTCCCACATTTGGGGAATTCACAGGGGTCAGCACATCCTGTTTGTGCAATGGACGAGCCTCGCCCTGGGTGAACCACCTTCCTGATCATGGTGTCGCCCCTGCCAGGTAAGTATGAGTTGCTCCGCTCCGAGCCAAGGCCCAGGCCCTGGAAGAGGCAATGTGGCAGCATGGTCCTTCCGGCCATTTGCATGGACCAGCTTCCACCCGACGATTGAGCCCCAGGTTAAACGGCAGCGATACACACGCAAGTCTGTGCGTTCTAAGCACTCTTTTTTACTTTTAAAGTTCTTGAACACGGGATGCCAAACGGAGGGTACGCAAGGGCATGTTTAAAGGCCGACAAGACACAACCTTTGCTCTTGGAGGATGACCGCTTGCTTGCTTTAGACATAGGTAGAAAAGCCCCGCATTGAAGCAGGGCATCAAAAAATTGGAAAGATCTCTTGTTGTCCCTCTCCACGGAAATCTTTAGTAAAAGGCGAAAGATTTATACACTCTGAAGAGAAACAAGAGTGCCACGTTGCAGCGCCACACGGCGTCCAGTACTTGAGGGCACACGGGGCTTCATCACGGGCAGTGTACTTCTGTTCACGCGCTCATTTGCATCGGCGGTCGCGCGGCAAAAGGGACACGACAGGCTCGCACGTCGTTTCTGTAGTGTAGCGGTTATCACGTTCGCCTAACGCGCGAAAGGTCCTCGGCTCGAAACCGGGCAGAAACAAAGCCTCCTTTTATGTTTGCTTCAATCTTTAACACGGTTCATTCCAAACTCGATGGTTTATTCCTAGAAAAGAGGGAGGAGCGGAGGAATTGTCGGCGTAGTCCTTCAAACTTTTCATCACAGAGATCGGGGGAAAAAGACACCGACACACACGCCCCAAAAAAAAAAAAAAAAAAAAAGGGGCCCCCCTGCAGCCCCATATGTCCTCGTTAGTATAGTGGACAGTATCTCCGCTTGTCACGCGGAAGACCTGGGTTCGATTCCCAGACGGGGAGAGAAAGTGCGTTTTACCCAGCACGAAAGCGTTGCACTGACGCTGAGGACTTGTCCCACCAACGTACCTGCGCTACACTATCGCTTCTGTAGTGTAGCGGTTATCACGTTTGCCTCACACGCAAAAGGTCCCCGGCTCGAAACCGGGCAGAAGCACGCCCTCATGCGAAGACTTTACTTGTCGAGGATGGGTTTGAAAGTCGGTGTTGCGTTTGACCCCCCCCCCAAAAAAAAACAAAACAACTAGTCACATGTACTGTACTCCACAAAGGGGCCACTCAAATTCCAAAGGTGGCCTATTTTGCACAAGGGTTTACGTGGAATGGGCTACCTCCCAAGGGGGTTGGGTTTAGGAACAGATACTTCACCTTCCCTCCCCCTCTTCTCCAGTCAGGGCTTTTGGCGGGAGATTTGAAATATCCAGCCCTTCCACTCAAAACGTCTCCGAGAATTTTTGTCCACTTCCGGAGCAGACAAACGGCAAGGAAGCGTTTAACATGAGGGTATGATGGCACATTTGCATGTAACGTGACGGCGAAAACAAACTGAATGACTTTTTTTAACCTGAGAGAGGAGGTGCACCGTTCTCGGAGGTACTGCAATACCGAGCCGATGCGTGGAGTGGACGGAGCAAGCCCCAAATTCCATCTCCCTGGTCCAAAAATCAATTTAATATACGGTCCCCGGGTAGGGGACGTATCAGATATTAAACTGATAAGAACAGATACTACACTTGATCTTAGCCAAAAGGCCGAGAAGCGATGCCCACAATGGGTTCGGGGAGCAGTGAGCTCTCCCCACGCTGACCCTCCCGTCAACGGTCCAAAGCGGCGCCCGCGCAAAGCGCCCGGCGGAGGGGCCGGAGCGCGAGCGGCGTACATGGAAACGACCCTTTGGGTTTTTTTTTTTTTCCTCTGACAAAAAACAAGATGGGAGAGCGCGAACGCAGTCCCCCACTACCAGAAATTATGCAGTTGAGATTCCCACATTTGGGGAATTCACAGGGGTCAGCACATCCTGTTTGTGCAATGGACGAGCCTCGCCCTGGGTGAACCACCTTCCTGATCATGGTGTCGCCCCTGCCAGGTAAGTATGAGTTGCTCCGCTCCGAGCCAAGGCCCAGGCCCTGGAAGAGGCAATGTGGCAGCATGGTCCTTCCGGCCATTTGCATGGACCAGCTTCCACCCGACGATTGAGCCCCAGGTTAAACGGCAGCGATACACACGCAAGTCTGTGCGTTCTAAGCACTCTTTTTTACTTTTAAAGTTCTTGAACACGGGATGCCAAACGGAGGGTACGCAAGGGCATGTTTAAAGGCCGACAAGACACAACCTTTGCTCTTGGAGGATGACCGCTTGCTTGCTTTAGACATAGGTAGAAAAGCCCCGCATTGAAGCAGGGCATCAAAAAATTGGAAAGATCTCTTGTTGTCCCTCTCCACGGAAATCTTTAGTAAAAGGCGAAAGATTTATACGCTCTGAAGAGAAACAAGAGTGCCACGTTGCAGCGCCACACGGCGTCCAGTACTTGAGGGCACACGGGGCTTCATCACGGGCAGTGTACTTCTGTTCACGCGCTCATTTGCATCGGCGGTCGCGCGGCAAAAGGGACACGACAGGCTCGCACGTCGTTTCTGTAGTGTAGCGGTTATCACGTTCGCCCAACGCGCGAAAGGTCCTCGGCTCGAAACCGGGCAGAAACAAAGCCTCCTTTTATGTTTGCTTCAATCTTTAACACGGTTCATTCCAAACTCGATGGTTTATTCCTAGAAAAGAGGGAGGAGCGGAGGAATTGTCGGCGTAGTCCTTCAAACTTTTCATCACAGAGATCGGGGGAAAAAGACACCGACACACACGCCCCAAAAAAAAAAAAAAAAAAAAGGGGCCCCCCTGCAGCCCCATATGTCCTCGTTAGTATAGTGGACAGTATCTCCGCTTGTCACGCGGAAGACCTGGGTTCGATTCCCAGACGGGGAGAGAAAGTGCGTTTTACCCAGCACGAAAGCGTTGCACTGACGCTGAGGACTTGTCCCACCAACGTACCTGCGCTACACTATCGCTTCTGTAGTGTAGCGGTTATCACGTTTGCCTCACACGCAAAAGGTCCCCGGCTCGAAACCGGGCAGATGCACGCCCTCATGCGAAGACTTTACTTGTCGAGGATGGGTTTGAAAGTCGGTGTTGCGTTTGACCCCCCCCCAAAAAAAAAAAAAAACAACTAGTCACATGTACTGTACTCCACAAAGGGGCCACTCAAATTCCAAAGGTGGCCTATTTTGCACAAGGGTTTACGTGGAATGGGCTACCTCCCAAGGGGGTTGGGTTTAGGAACAGATACTTCACCTTCCCTCCCCCTCTTCTCCAGTCAGGGCTTTTGGCGGGAGATTTGAAATATCCAGCCCTTCCACTCAAAACGTCTCCGAGAATTTTTGTCCACTTCCGGAGCAGACAAACGGCAAGGAAGCGTTTAACATGAGGGTATGATGGCACATTTGCATGTAACGTGACGGCGAAAACAAACTGAATGACTTTTTTTAACCTGAGAGAGGAGGTGCACCGTTCTCGGAGGTACTGCAATACCGAGCCGATGCGTGGAGTGGACGGAGCAAGCCCCAAATTCCATCTCCCTGGTCCAAAAATCAATTTAATATACGGTCCCCGGGTAGGGGACGTATCAGATATTAAACTGATAAGAACAGATACTACACTTGATCTTAGCCAAAAGGCCGAGAAGCGATGCCCACAATGGGTTCGGGGAGCAGTGAGCTCTCCCCACGCTGACCCTCCCGTCAACGGTCCAAAGCGGCGCCCGCGCAAAGCGCCCGGCGGAGGGGCCGGAGCGCGAGCGGCGTACATGGAAACGACCCTTTGGTTTTTTTTTTTTTTCCTCTGACAAAAAACAAGAGGGGAGAGCGCGAACGCAGTCCCCCACTACCAGAAATTATGCAGTTGAGATTCCCACATTTGGGGAATTCACAGGGGTCAGCACATCCTGTTTGTGCAATGGACGAGCCTCGCCCTGGGTGAACCACCTTCCTGATCATGGTGTCGCCCCTGCCAGGTAAGTATGAGTTGCTCCGCTCCGAGCCAAGGCCCAGGCCCTGGAAGAGGCAATGTGGCAGCATGGTCCTTCCGGCCATTTGCATGGACCAGCTTCCACCCGACGATTGAGCCCCAGGTTAAACGGCAGCGATACACACGCAAGTCTGTGCGTTCTAAGCACTCTTTTTTACTTTTAAAGTTCTTGAACACGGGATGCCAAACGGAGGGTACGCAAGGGCATGTTTAAAGGCCGACAAGACACAACCTTTGCTCTTGGAGGATGACCGCTTGCTTGCTTTAGACATAGGTAGAAAAGCCCCGCATTGAAGCAGGGCATCAAAAAATTGGAAAGATCTCTTGTTGTCCCTCTCCACGGAAATCTTTAGTAAAAGGCGAAAGATTTATACACTCTGAAGAGAAACAAGAGTGCCACGTTGCAGCGCCACACGGCGTCCAGTACTTGAGGGCACACGGGGCTTCATCACGGGCAGTGTACTTCTGTTCACGCGCTCATTTGCATCGGCGGTCGCGCGGCAAAAGGGACACGACAGGCTCGCACGTCGTTTCTGTAGTGTAGCGGTTATCACGTTCGCCTAACGCGCGAAAGGTCCTCGGCTCGAAACCGGGCAGAAACAAAGCCTCCTTTTATGTTTGCTTCAATCTTTAACACGGTTCATTCCAAACTCGATGGTTTATTCCTAGAAAAGAGGGAGGAGCGGAGGAATTGTCGGCGTAGTCCTTCAAACTTTTCATCACAGAGATCGGGGGAAAAAGACACCGACACACACGCCCCAAAAAAAAAAAAAAAAAAAAAGGGGCCCCCCTGCAGCCCCATATGTCCTCGTTAGTATAGTGGACAGTATCTCCGCTTGTCACGCGGAAGACCTAGGTTCGATTCCCAGACGGGGAGAGAAAGTGCGTTTTACCCAGCACGAAAGCGTTGCACTGACGCTGAGGACTTGTCCCACCAACGTACCTGCGCTACACTATCGCTTCTGTAGTGTAGCGGTTATCACGTTGGCCTCACACGCAAAAGGTCCCCGGCTCGAAACCGGGCAGAAGCACGCCCTCATGCGAAGACTTTACTTGTCGAGGATGGGTTTGAAAGTCGGTGTTGCGTTTGACCCCCCCCCCAAAAAAAAACAAAACAACTAGTCACATGTACTGTACTCCACAAAGGGGCCACTCAAATTCCAAAGGTGGCCTATTTTGCACAAGGGTTTACGTGGAATGGGCTACCTCCCAAGGGGGTTGGGTTTAGGAACAGATACTTCACCTTCCCTCCCCCTCTTCTCCAGTCAGGGCTTTTGGCGGGAGATTTGAAATATCCAGCCCTTCCACTCAAAACGTCTCCGAGAATTTTTGTCCACTTCCGGAGCAGACAAACGGCAAGGAAGCGTTTAACATGAGGGTATGATGGCACATTTGCATGTAACGTGACGGCGAAAACAAACTGAATGACTTTTTTTAACCTGAGAGAGGAGGTGCACCGTTCTCGGAGGTACTGCAATACCGAGCCGATGCGTGGAGTGGACGGAGCAAGCCCCAAATTCCATCTCCCTGGTCCAAAAATCAATTTAATATACGGTCCCCGGGTAGGGGACGTATCAGATATTAAACTGATAAGAACAGATACTACACTTGATCTTAGCCAAAAGGCCGAGAAGCGATGCCCACAATGGGTTCGGGGAGCAGTGAGCTCTCCCCACGCTGACCCTCCCGTCAACGGTCCAAAGCGGCGCCCGCGCAAAGCGCCCGGCGGAGGGGCCGGAGCGCGAGCGGCGTACATGGAAACGACCCTTTGGGTTTTTTTTTTTTTCCTCTGACAAAAAACAAGAGGGGAGAGCGCGAACGCAGTCCCCCACTACCAGAAATTATGCAGTTGAGATTCCCACATTTGGGGAATTCACAGGGGTCAGCACATCCTGTTTGTGCAATGGACGAGCCTCGCCCTGGGTGAACCACCTTCCTGATCATGGTGTCACCCCTGCCAGGTAAGTATGAGTTGCTCCGCTCCGAGCCAAGGCCCAGGCCCTGGAAGAGGCAATGTGGCAGCATGGTCCTTCCGGCCATTTGCATGGACCAGCTTCCACCCGACGATTGAGCCCCAGGTTAAACGGCAGCGATACACACGCAAGTCTGTGCGTTCTAAGCACTCTTTTTTACTTTTAAAGTTCTTGAACACGGGATGCCAAACGGAGGGTACGCAAGGGCATGTTTAAAGGCCGACAAGACACAACCTTTGCTCTTGGAGGATGACCGCTTGCTTGCTTTAGACATAGGTAGAAAAGCCCCGCATTGAAGCAGGGCATCAAAAAATTGGAAAGATCTCTTGTTGTCCCTCTCCACGGAAATCTTTAGTAAAAGGCACTTTTCACTTTTCAGGCGGTTTTTATTATTTCATAGCAATAAATTTCTTTCAAAATACTTTCCACACTTAAAACACATCTTTTAAACACAGTTTACAAAAGTCAATACAATTACACATTATTTACCAAAACTATGAATACAGCAAGTCTTTAAAAGAGTTTGGAATTTTCCATAAATTGATTATTTCTTCTCTCTTTCCTTCCACTAAATCTCTTAAAACATAATCTTTAAAAATATTCATAACACATTTCATCAACAACATTTCTGACATTTGATAGTTTTTAAAAGTCAATACATTCCTTGATTTCCAGATAGCTTCTTTTATACAATTAACTATAATCCACCACCTCTCCTTATTTTGGAATTTTGCAGTTTCACCATAGGCAATATTGTTATAACTTGATGGAATTTTCCCAACATTTTTCAGCCATGGGGATACTGTTACCCAGGCATTCACAGCAAAAGGGCATGTCCAAAAACGTGTAAATGAGTTTCCTCACTGCCACAAAAGGGTCTCGGGCATCTTGGGCTTGGTGTAAAGTGTCTTTTAAAAAGGAACTCTCGGGTTGGCAAACATTTATGGCCAATTTGCCAGGCCAAATCTCTGTGTCTGTTCGTAAGTTTTTGAAAATGTATATTTTTAGTAAAAGGCGAAAGATTTATACGCTCTGAAGAGAAACAAGAGTGCCACGTTGCAGCGCCACACGGCGTCCAGTACTTGAGGGCACACGGGGCTTCATCACGGGCAGTGTACTTCTGTTCACGCGCTCATTTGCATCGGCGGTCGCGCGGCAAAAGGGACACGACAGGCTCGCACGTCGTTTCTGTAGTGTAGCGGTTATCACGTTCGCCTAACGCGCGAAAGGTCCTCGGCTCGAAACCGGGCAGAAACAAAGCCTCCTTTTATGTTTGCTTCAATCTTTAACACGGTTCATTCCAAACTCGATGGTTTATTCCTAGAAAAGAGGGAGGAGCGGAGGAATTGTCGGCGTAGTCCTTCAAACTTTTCATCACAGAGATCGGGGGAAAAAGACACCGACACACACGCCCCAAAAAAAAAAAAAAAAAAAAGGGGCCCCCCTGCAGCCCCATATGTCCTCGTTAGTATAGTGGACAGTATCTCCGCTTGTCACGCGGAAGACCTGGGTTCGATTCCCAGACGGGGAGAGAAAGTGCGTTTTACCCAGCACGAAAGCGTTGCACTGACGCTGAGGACTTGTCCCACCAACGTACCTGCGCTACACTATCGCTTCTGTAGTGTAGCGGTTATCACGTTTGCCTCACACGCAAAAGGTCCCCGGCTCGAAACCGGGCAGAAGCACGCCCTCATGCGAAGACTTTACTTGTCGAGGATGGGTTTGAAAGTCGGTGTTGCGTTTGACCCCCCCCCCCAAAAAAAACCAAAACAACTAGTCACATGTACTGTACTCCACAAAGGGGCCACTCAAATTCCAAAGGTGGCCTATTTTGCACAAGGGTTTACGTGGAATGGGCTACCTCCCAAGGGGGTTGGGTTTAGGAACAGATACTTCACCTTCCCTCCCCCTCTTCTCCAGTCAGGGCTTTTGGCGGGAGATTTGAAATATCCAGCCCTTCCACTCAAAACGTCTCCGAGAATTTTTGTCCACTTCCGGAGCAGACAAACGGCAAGGAAGCGTTTAACATGAGGGTATGATGGCACATTTGCATGTAACGTGACGGCGAAAACAAACTGAATGACTTTTTTTAACCTGAGAGAGGAGGTGCACCGTTCTCGGAGGTACTGCAATACCGAGCCGATGCGTGGAGTGGACGGAGCAAGCCCCAAATTCCATCTCCCTGGTCCAAAAATCAATTTAATATACGGTCCCCGGGTAGGGGACGTATCAGATATTAAACTGATAAGAACAGATACTACACTTGATCTTAGCCAAAAGGCCGAGAAGCGATGCCCACAATGGGTTCGGGGAGCAGTGAGCTCTCCCCACGCTGACCCTCCCGTCAACGGTCCAAAGCGGCGCCCGCGCAAAGCGCCCGGCGGAGGGGCCGGAGCGCGAGCGGCGTACATGGAAACGACCCTTTGGGTTTTTTTTTTTTTCCTCTGACAAAAAACAAGAGGGGAGAGCGCGAACGCAGTCCCCCACTACCAGAAATTATGCAGTTGAGATTCCCACATTTGGGGAATTCACAGGGGTCAGCACATCCTGTTTGTGCAATGGACGAGCCTCGCCCTGGGTGAACCACCTTCCTGATCATGGTGTCACCCCTGCCAGGTAAGTATGAGTTGCTCCGCTCCGAGCCAAGGCCCAGGCCCTGGAAGAGGCAATGTGGCAGCATGGTCCTTCCGGCCATTTGCATGGACCAGCTTCCACCCGACGATTGAGCCCCAGGTTAAACGGCAGCGATACACACGCAAGTCTGTGCGTTCTAAGCACTCTTTTTTACTTTTAAAGTTCTTGAACACGGGATGCCAAACGGAGGGTACGCAAGGGCATGTTTAAAGGCCGACAAGACACAACCTTTGCTCTTGGAGGATGACCGCTTGCTTGCTTTAGACATAGGTAGAAAAGCCCCGCATTGAAGCAGGGCATCAAAAAATTGGAAAGATCTCTTGTTGTCCCTCTCCACGGAAATCTTTAGTAAAAGGCACTTTTCACTTTTCAGGCGGTTTTTATTATTTCATAGCAATAAATTTCTTTCAAAATACTTTCCACACTTAAAACACATCTTTTAAACACAGTTTACAAAAGTCAATACAATTACACATTATTTACCAAAACTATGAATACAGCAAGTCTTTAAAAGAGTTTGGAATTTTCCATAAATTGATTATTTCTTCTCTCTTTCCTTCCACTAAATCTCTTAAAACATAATCTTTAAAAATATTCATAACACATTTCATCAACAACATTTCTGACATTTGATAGTTTTTAAAAGTCAATACATTCCTTGATTTCCAGATAGCTTCTTTTATACAATTAACTATAATCCACCACCTCTCCTTATTTTGGAATTTTGCAGTTTCACCATAGGCAATATTGTTATAACTTGATGGAATTTTCCCAACATTTTTCAGCCATGGGGATACTGTTACCCAGGCATTCACAGCAAAAGGGCATGTCCAAAAACGTGTAAATGAGTTTCCTCACTGCCACAAAAGGGTCTCGGGCATCTTGGGCTTGGTGTAAAGTGTCTTTTAAAAAGGAACTCTCGGGTTGGCAAACATTTATGGCCAATTTGCCAGGCCAAATCTCTGTGTCTGTTCGTAAGTTTTTGAAAATGTATATTTTTAGTAAAAGGCGAAAGATTTATACGCTCTGAAGAGAAACAAGAGTGCCACGTTGCAGCGCCACACGGCGTCCAGTACTTGAGGGCACACGGGGCTTCATCACGGGCAGTGTACTTCTGTTCACGCGCTCATTTGCATCGGCGGTCGCGCGGCAAAAGGGACACGACAGGCTCGCACGTCGTTTCTGTAGTGTAGCGGTTATCACGTTCGCCTAACGCGCGAAAGGTCCTCGGCTCGAAACCGGGCAGAAACAAAGCCTCCTTTTATGTTTGCTTCAATCTTTAACACGGTTCATTCCAAACTCGATGGTTTATTCCTAGAAAAGAGGGAGGAGCGGAGGAATTGTCGGCGTAGTCCTTCAAACTTTTCATCACAGAGATCGGGGGAAAAAGACACCGACACACACGCCCCAAAAAAAAAAAAAAAAAAAAGGGGCCCCCCTGCAGCCCCATATGTCCTCGTTAGTATAGTGGACAGTATCTCCGCTTGTCACGCGGAAGACCTGGGTTCGCTTCCCAGACGGGGAGAGAAAGTGCGTTTTACCCAGCACGAAAGCGTTGCACTGACGCTGAGGACTTGTCCCACCAACGTACCTGCGCTACACTATCGCTTCTGTAGTGTAGCGGTTATCACGTTTGCCTCACACGCAAAAGGTCCCCGGCTCGAAACCGGGCAGAAGCACGCCCTCATGCGAAGACTTTACTTGTCGAGGATGGGTTTGAAAGTCGGTGTTGCGTTTGACCCCCCCCCCAAAAAAAAAAAAAACAACTAGTCACATGTACTGTACTCCACAAAGGGGCCACTCAAATTCCAAAGGTGGCCTATTTTGCACAAGGGTTTACGTGGAATGGGCTACCTCCCAAGGGGGTTGGGTTTAGGAACAGATACTTCACCTTCCCTCCCCCTCTTCTCCAGTCAGGGCTTTTGGCGGGAGATTTGAAATATCCAGCCCTTCCACTCAAAACGTCTCCGAGAATTTTTGTCCACTTCCGGAGCAGACAAACGGCAAGGAAGCGTTTAACATGAGGGTATGATGGCACATTTGCATGTAACGTGACGGCGAAAACAAACTGAATGACTTTTTTTAACCTGAGAGAGGAGGTGCACCGTTCTCGGAGGTACTGCAATACCGAGCCGATGCGTGGAGTGGACGGAGCAAGCCCCAAATTCCATCTCCCTGGTCCAAAAATCAATTTAATATACGGTCCCCGGGTAGGGGACGTATCAGATATTAAACTGATAAGAACAGATACTACACTTGATCTTAGCCAAAAGGCCGAGAAGTGATGCCCACAATGGGTTCGGGGAGCAGTGAGCTCTCCCCACGCTGACCCTCCCGTCAACGGTCCAAAGCGGCGCCCGCGCAAAGCGCCCGGCGGAGGGGCCGGAGCGCGAGCGGCGTACATGGAAACGACCCTTTGGGTTTTTTTTTTTTTCCTCTGACAAAAAACAAGAGGGGAGAGCGCGAACGCAGTCCCCCACTACCAGAAATTATGCAGTTGAGATTCCCACATTTGGGGAATTCACAGGGGTCAGCACATCCTGTTTGTGCAATGGACGAGCCTCGCCCTGGGTGAACCACCTTCCTGATCATGGTGTCACCCCTGCCAGGTAAGTATGAGTTGCTCCGCTCCGAGCCAAGGCCCAGGCCCTGGAAGAGGCAATGTGGCAGCATGGTCCTTCCGGCCATTTGCATGGACCAGCTTCCACCCGACGATTGAGCCCCAGGTTAAACGGCAGCGATACACACGCAAGTCTGTGCGTTCTAAGCACTCTTTTTTACTTTTAAAGTTCTTGAACACGGGATGCCAAACGGAGGGTACGCAAGGGCATGTTTAAAGGCCGACAAGACACAACCTTTGCTCTTGGAGGATGACCGCTTGCTTGCTTTAGACATAGGTAGAAAAGCCCCGCATTGAAGCAGGGCATCAAAAAATTGGAAAGATCTCTTGTTGTCCCTCTCCACGGAAATCTTTAGTAAAAGGCGAAAGATTTATACGCTCTGAAGAGAAACAATAGTGCCACGTTGCAGCGCCACACGGCGTCCAGTACTTGAGGGCACACGGGGCTTCATCACGGGCAGTGTACTTCTGTTCACGCGCTCATTTGCATCGGCGGTCGCGCGGCAAAAGGGACACGACAGGCTCGCACGTCGTTTCTGTAGTGTAGCGGTTATCACGTTCGCCTAACGCGCGAAAGGTCCTCGGCTCGAAACCGGGCAGAAACAAAGCCTCCTTTTATGTTTGCTTCAATCTTTAACACGGTTCATTCCAAACTCGATGGTTTATTCCTAGAAAAGAGGGAGGAGCGGAGGAATTGTCGGCGTAGTCCTTCAAACTTTTCATCACAGAGATCGGGGGAAAAAGACACCGACACACACGCCCCAAAAAAAAAAAAAAAAAAAAAGGGGCCCCCCTGCAGTCCCATATGTCCTCGTTAGTATAGTGGACAGTATCTCCACTTGTCACGCGGAAGACCTGGGTTCGATTCCCAGACGGGGAGAGAAAGTGCGTTTTACCCAGCACGAAAGCGTTGCACTGACGCTGAGGACTTGTCCCACCAACGTACCTGCGCTACACTATCGCTTCTGTAGTGTAGCGGTTATCACGTTTGCCTCACACGCAAAAGGTCCCCGGCTCGAAACCGGGCAGAAGCACGCCCTCATGCGAAGACTTTACTTGTCGAGGATGGGTTTGAAAGTCGGTGTTGCGTTTGACCCCCCCCCCCAAAAAAAAAAAAAAACAACTAGTCACATGTACTGTACTCCACAAAGGGGCCACTCAAATTCCAAAGGTGGCCTATTTTGCACAAGGGTTTACGTGGAATGGGCTACCTCCCAAGGGGGTTGGGTTTAGGAACAGATACTTCACCTTCCCTCCCCCTCTTCTCCAGTCAGGGCTTTTGGCGGGAGATTTGAAATATCCAGCCCTTCCACTCAAAACGTCTCCGAGAATTTTTGTCCACTTCCGGAGCAGACAAACGGCAAGGAAGCGTTTAACATGAGGGTATGATGGCACATTTGCATGTAACGTGACGGCGAAAACAAACTGAATGACTTTTTTTAACCTGAGAGAGGAGGTGCACCGTTCTCGGAGGTACTGCAATACCGAGCCGATGCGTGGAGTGGACGGAGCAAGCCCCAAATTCCATCTCCCTGGTCCAAAAATCAATTTAATATACGGTCCCCGGGTAGGGGACGTATCAGATATTAAACTGATAAGAACAGATACTACACTTGATCTTAGCCAAAAGGCCGAGAAGCGATGCCCACAATGGGTTCGGGGAGCAGTGAGCTCTCCCCACGCTGACCCTCCCGTCAACGGTCCAAAGCGGCGCCCGCGCAAAGCGCCCGGCGGAGGGGCCGGAGCGCGAGCGGCGTACATGGAAACGACCCTTTGGGTTTTTTTTTTTTTCCTCTGACAAAAAACAAGAGGGGAGAGCGCGAACGCAGTCCCCCACTACCAGAAATTATGCAGTTGAGATTCCCACATTTGGGGAATTCACAGGGGTCAGCACATCCTGTTTGTGCAATGGACGAGCCTCGCCCTGGGTGAACCACCTTCCTGATCATGGTGTCGCCCCTGCCAGGTAAGTATGAGTTGCTCCGCTCCGAGCCAAGGCCCAGGCCCTGGAAGAGGCAATGTGGCAGCATGGTCCTTCCGGCCATTTGCATGGACCAGCTTCCACCCGACGATTGAGCCCCAGGTTAAACGGCAGCGATACACACGCAAGTCTGTGCGTTCTAAGCACTCTTTTTTACTTTTAAAGTTCTTGAACACGGGATGCCAAACGGAGGGTACGCAAGGGCATGTTTAAAGGCCGACAAGACACAACCTTTGCTCTTGGAGGATGACCGCTTGCTTGCTTTAGACATAGGTAGAAAAGCCCCGCATTGAAGCAGGGCATCAAAAAATTGGAAAGATCTCTTGTTGTCCCTCTCCACGGAAATCTTTAGTAAAAGGCGAAAGATTTATACGCTCTGAAGAGAAACAAGAGTGCCACGTTGCAGCGCCACACGGCGTCCAGTACTTGAGGGCACACGGGGCTTCATCACGGGCAGTGTACTTCTGTTCACGCGCTCATTTGCATCGGCGGTCGCGCGGCAAAAGGGACACGACAGGCTCGCACGTCGTTTCTGTAGTGTAGCGGTTATCACGTTCGCCTAACGCGCGAAAGGTCCTCGGCTCGAAACCGGGCAGAAACAAAGCCTCCTTTTATGTTTGCTTCAATCTTTAACACGGTTCATTCCAAACTCGATGGTTTATTCCTAGAAAAGAGGGAGGAGCGGAGGAATTGTCGGCGTAGTCCTTCAAACTTTTCATCACAGAGATCGGGGGAAAAAGACACCGACACACACGCCCCAAAAAAAAAAAAAAAAAAAAAGGGGCCCCCCTGCAGCCCCATATGTCCTCGTTAGTATAGTGGACAGTATCTCCGCTTGTCACGCGGAAGACCTGGGTTCGATTCCCAGACGGGGAGAGAAAGTGCGTTTTACCCAGCACGAAAGCGTTGCACTGACGCTGAGGACTTGTCCCACCAACGTACCTGCGCTACACTATCGCTTCTGTAGTGTAGCGGTTATCACGTTTGCCTCACACGCAAAAGGTCCCCGGCTCGAAACCGGGCAGAAGCACGCCCTCATGCGAAGACTTTACTTGTCGAGGATGGGTTTGAAAGTCGGTGTTGCGTTTGACCCCCCCCCCAAAAAAAAACAAAACAACTAGTCACATGTACTGTACTCCACAAAGGGGCCACTCAAATTCCAAAGGTGGCCTATTTTGCACAAGGGTTTACGTGGAATGGGCTACCTCCCAAGGGGGTTGGGTTTAGGAACAGATACTTCACCTTCCCTCCCCCTCTTCTCCAGTCAGGGCTTTTGGCGGGAGATTTGAAATATCCAGCCCTTCCACTCAAAACGTCTCCGAGAATTTTTGTCCACTTCCGGAGCAGACAAACGGCAAGGAAGCGTTTAACATGAGGGTATGATGGCACATTTGCATGTAACGTGACGGCGAAAACAAACTGAATGACTTTTTTTAACCTGAGAGAGGAGGTGCACCGTTCTCGGAGGTACTGCAATACCGAGCCGATGCGTGGAGTGGACGGAGCAAGCCCCAAATTCCATCTCCCTGGTCCAAAATTCAATTTAATATACAGTCCCCGGGTAGGGGACGTATCAGATATTAAACTGATAAGAACAGATACTACACTTGATCTTAGCCAAAAGGCCGAGAAGCGATGCCCACAATGGGTTCGGGGAGCAGTGAGCTCTCCCCACGCTGACCCTCCCGTCAACGGTCCAAAGCGGCGCCCGCGCAAAGCGCCCGGCGTACATGGAAACGACCCTTTGGGTTTTTTTTTTTTTCCTCTGACAAAAAACAAGAGGGGAGAGCGCGAACGCAGTCCCCCACTACCAGAAATTATGCAGTTGAGATTCCCACATTTGGGGAATTCACAGGGGTCAGCACATCCTGTTTGTGCAATGGACGAGCCTCGCCCTGGGTGAACCACCTTCCTGATCATGGTGTCGCCCCTGCCAGGTAAGTATGAGTTGCTCCGCTCCGAGCCAAGGCCCAGGCCCTGGAAGAGGCAATGTGGCAGCATGGTCCTTCCGGCCATTTGCATGGACCAGCTTCCACCCGACGATTGAGCCCCAGGTTAAACGGCAGCGATACACACGCAAGTCTGTGCGTTCTAAGCACTCTTTTTTACTTTTAAAGTTCTTGAACACGGGATGCCAAACGGAGGGTACGCAAGGGCATGTTTAAAGGCCGACAAGACACAACCTTTGCTCTTGGAGGATGACCGCTTGCTTGCTTTAGACATAGGTAGAAAAGCCCCGCATTGAAGCAGGGCATCAAAAAATTGGAAAGATCTCTTGTTGTCCCTCTCCACGGAAATCTTTAGTAAAAGGCGAAAGATTTATACGCTCTGAAGAGAAACAAGAGTGCCACGTTGCAGCGCCACACGGCGTCCAGTACTTGAGGGCACACGGGGCTTCATCACGGGCAGTGTACTTCTGTTCACGCGCTCATTTGCATCGGCGGTCGCGCGGCAAAAGGGACACGACAGGCTCGCACGTCGTTTCTGTAGTGTAGCGGTTATCACGTTCGCCTAACGCGCGAAAGGTCCTCGGCTCGAAACCGGGCAGAAACAAAGCCTCCTTTTATGTTTGCTTCAATCTTTAACACGGTTCATTCCAAACTCGATGGTTTATTCCTAGAAAAGAGGGAGGAGCGGAGGAATTGTCGGCGTAGTCCTTCAAACTTTTCATCACAGAGATCGGGGGAAAAAGACACCGACACACACGCCCCAAAAAAAAAAAAAAAAAAAAAGGGGCCCCCCTGCAGCCCCATATGTCCTCGTTAGTATAGTGGACAGTATCTCCGCTTGTCACGCGGAAGACCTGGGTTCGATTCCCAGACGGGGAGAGAAAGTGCGTTTTACCCAGCACGAAAGCGTTGCACTGACGCTGAGGACTTGTCCCACCAACGTACCTGCGCTACACTATCGCTTCTGTAGTGTAGCGGTTATCACGTTTGCCTCACACGCAAAAGGTCCCCGGCTCGAAACCGGGCAGAAGCACGCCCTCATGCGAAGACTTTACTTGTCGAGGATGGGTTTGAAAGTCGGTGTTGCGTTTGACCCCCCCCCAAAAAAAAACAAAACAACTAGTCACATGTACTGTACTCCACAAAGGGGCCACTCAAATTCCAAAGGTGGCCTATTTTGCACAAGGGTTTACGTGGAATGGGCTACCTCCCAAGGGGGTTGGGTTTAGGAACAGATACTTCACCTTCCCTCCCCCTCTTCTCCAGTCAGGGCTTTTGGCGGGAGATTTGAAATATCCAGCCCTTCCACTCAAAACGTCTCCGAGAATTTTTGTCCACTTCCGGAGCAGACAAACGGCAAGGAAGCGTTTAACATGAGGGTATGATGGCACATTTGCATGTAACGTGACGGCGAAAACAAACTGAATGACTTTTTTTAACCTGAGAGAGGAGGTGCACCGTTCTCGGAGGTACTGCAATACCGAGCCGATGCGTGGAGTGGACGGAGCAAGCCCCAAATTCCATCTCCCTGGTCCAAAAATCAATTTAATATACGGTCCCCGGGTAGGGGACGTATCAGATATTAAACTGATAAGAACAGATACTACACTTGATCTTAGCCAAAAGGCCGAGAAGCGATGCCCACAATGGGTTCGGGGAGCAGTGAGCTCTCCCCACGCTGACCCTCCCGTCAACGGTCCAAAGCGGCGCCCGCGCAAAGCGCCCGGCGGAGGGGACGGAGCGCGAGCGGCGTACATGGAAACGACCCTTTGGGTTTTTTTTCCTCTGACAAAAAACAAGAGGGGAGAGCGCGAACGCAGTCCCCCACTACCAGAAATTATGCAGTTGAGATTCCCACATTTGGGGAATTCACAGGGGTCAGCACATCCTGTTTGTGCAATGGACGAGCCTCGCCCTGGGTGAACCACCTTCCTGATCATGGTGTCGCCCCTGCCAGGTAAGTATGAGTTGCTCCGCTCCGAGCCAAGGCCCAGGCCCTGGAAGAGGCAATGTGGCAGCATGGTCCTTCCGGCCATTTGCATGGACCAGCTTCCACCCGACGATTGAGCCCCAGGTTAAACGGCAGCGATACACACGCAAGTCTGTGCGTTCTAAGCACTCTTTTTTACTTTTAAAGTTCTTGAACACGGGATGCCAAACGGAGGGTACGCAAGGGCATGTTTAAAGGCCGACAAGACACAACCTTTGCTCTTGGAGGATGACCGCTTGCTTGCTTTAGACATAGGTAGAAAAGCCCCGCATTGAAGCAGGGCATCAAAAAATTGGAAAGATCTCTTGTTGTCCCTCTCCACGGAAATCTTTAGTAAAAGGCGAAAGATTTATACGCTCTGAAGAGAAACAAGAGTGCCACGTTGCAGCGCCACACGGCGTCCAGTACTTGAGGGCACACGGGGCTTCATCACGGGCAGTGTACTTCTGTTCACGCGCTCATTTGCATCGGCGGTCGCGCGGCAAAAGGGACACGACAGGCTCGCACGTCGTTTCTGTAGTGTAGCGGTTATCACGTTCGCCTAACGCGCGAAAGGTCCTCGGCTCGAAACCGGGCAGAAACAAAGCCTCCTTTTATGTTTGCTTCAATCTTTAACACGGTTCATTCCAAACTCGATGGTTTATTCCTAGAAAAGAGGGAGGAGCGGAGGAATTGTCGGCGTAGTCCTTCAAACTTTTCATCACAGAGATCGGGGGAAAAAGACACCGACACACACGCCCCAAAAAAAAAAAAAAAAAAAAAGGGGCCCCCCTGCAGCCCCATATGTCCTCGTTAGTATAGTGGACAGTATCTCCGCTTGTCACGCGGAAGACCTGGGTTCGATTCCCAGACGGGGAGAGAAAGTGCGTTTTACCCAGCACGAAAGCGTTGCACTGACGCTGAGGACTTGTCCCACCAACGTACCTGCGCTACACTATCGCTTCTGTAGTGTAGCGGTTATCACGTTTGCCTCACACGCAAAAGGTCCCCGGCTCGAAACCGGGCAGAAGCACGCCCTCATGCGAAGACTTTACTTGTCGAGGATGGGTTTGAAAGTCGGTGTTGCGTTTGACCCCCCCCCCAAAAAAAAACAAAACAACTAGTCACATGTACTGTACTCCACAAAGGGGCCACTCAAATTCCAAAGGTGGCCTATTTTGCACAAGGGTTTACGTGGAATGGGCTACCTCCCAAGGGGGTTGGGTTTAGGAACAGATACTTCACCTTCCCTCCCCCTCTTCTCCAGTCAGGGCTTTTGGCGGGAGATTTGAAATATCCAGCCCTTCCACTCAAAACGTCTCCGAGAATTTTTGTCCACTTCCGGAGCAGACAAACGGCAAGGAAGCGTTTAACATGAGGGTATGATGGCACATTTGCATGTAACGTGACGGCGAAAACAAACTGAATGACTTTTTTTAACCTGAGAGAGGAGGTGCACCGTTCTCGGAGGTACTGCAATACCGAGCCGATGCGTGGAGTGGACGGAGCAAGCCCCAAATTCCATCTCCCTGGTCCAAAAATCAATTTAATATACGGTCCCCGGGTAGGGGACGTATCAGATATTAAACTGATAAGAACAGATACTACACTTGATCTTAGCCAAAAGGCCGAGAAGCGATGCCCACAATGGGTTCGGGGAGCAGTGAGCTCTCCCCACGCTGACCCTCCCGTCAACGGTCCAAAGCGGCGCCCGCGCAAAGCGCCCGGCGGAGGGGCCGGAGCGCGAGCGGCGTACATGGAAACGACCCTTTGGGTTTTTTTTTTTTTCCTCTGACAAAAAACAAGAGGGGAGAGCGCGAACGCAGTCCCCCACTACCAGAAATTATGCAGTTGAGATTCCCACATTTGGGGAATTCACAGGGGTCAGCACATCCTGTTTGTGCAATGGACGAGCCTCGCCCTGGGTGAACCACCTTCCTGATCATGGTGTCGCCCCTGCCAGGTAAGTATGAGTTGCTCCGCTCCGAGCCAAGGCCCAGGCCCTGGAAGAGGCAATGTGGCAGCATGGTCCTTCCGGCCATTTGCATGGACCAGCTTCCACCCGACGATTGAGCCCCAGGTTAAACGGCAGCGATACACACGCAAGTCTGTGCGTTCTAAGCACTCTTTTTTACTTTTAAAGTTCTTGAACACGGGATGCCAAACGGAGGGTACGCAAGGGCATGTTTAAAGGCCGACAAGACACAACCTTTGCTCTTGGAGGATGACCGCTTGCTTGCTTTAGACATAGGTAGAAAAGCCCCGCATTGAAGCAGGGCATCAAAAAATTGGAAAGATCTCTTGTTGTCCCTCTCCACGGAAATCTTTAGTAAAAGGCGAAAGATTTATACGCTCTGAAGAGAAACAAGAGTGCCACGTTGCAGCGCCACACGGCGTCCAGTACTTGAGGGCACACGGGGCTTCATCACGGGCAGTGTACTTCTGTTCACGCGCTCATTTGCATCGGCGGTCGCGCGGCAAAAGGGACACGACAGGCTCGCACGTCGTTTCTGTAGTGTAGCGGTTATCACGTTCGCCTAACGCGCGAAAGGTCCTCGGCTCGAAACCGGGCAGAAACAAAGCCTCCTTTTATGTTTGCTTCAATCTTTAACACGGTTCATTCCAAACTCGATGGTTTATTCCTAGAAAAGAGGGAGGAGCGGAGGAATTGTCGGCGTAGTCCTTCAAACTTTTCATCACAGAGATCGGGGGAAAAAGACACCGACACACACGCCCCAAAAAAAAAAAAAAAAAAAAGGGGCCCCCCTGCAGCCCCATATGTCCTCGTTAGTATAGTGGACAGTATCTCCGCTTGTCACGCGGAAGACCTGGGTTCGATTCCCAGACGGGGAGAGAAAGTGCGTTTTACCCAGCACGAAAGCGTTGCACTGACGCTGAGGACTTGTCCCACCAACGTACCTTCGCTACACTATCGCTTCTGTAGTGTAGCGGTTATCACGTTTGCCTCACACGCAAAAGGTCCCCGGCTCGAAACCGGGCAGATGCACGCCCTCATGCGAAGACTTTACTTGTCGAGGATGGGTTTGAAAGTCGGTGTTGCGTTTGACCCCCCCCCAAAAAAAAAACAAAACAACTAGTCACATGTACTGTACTCCACAAAGGGGCCACTCAAATTCCAAAGGTGGCCTATTTTGCACAAGGGTTTACGTGGAATGGGCTACCTCCCAAGGGGGTTGGGTTTAGGAACAGATACTTCACCTTCCCTCCCCCTCTTCTCCAGTCAGGGCTTTTGGCGGGAGATTTGAAATATCCAGCCCTTCCACTCAAAACGTCTCCGAGAATTTTTGTCCACTTCCGGAGCAGACAAACGGCAAGGAAGCGTTTAACATGAGGGTATGATGGCACATTTGCATGTAACGTGACGGCGAAAACAAACTGAATGACTTTTTTTAACCTGAGAGAGGAGGTGCACCGTTCTCGGAGGTACTGCAATACCGAGCCGATGCGTGGAGTGGACGGAGCAAGCCCCAAATTCCATCTCCCTGGTCCAAAATTCAATTTAATATACAGTCCCCGGGTAGGGGACGTATCAGATATTAAACTGATAAGAACAGATACTACACTTGATCTTAGCCAAAAGGCCGAGAAGCGATGCCCACAATGGGTTCGGGGAGCAGTGAGCTCTCCCCACGCTGACCCTCCCGTCAACGGTCCAAAGCGGCGCCCGCGCAAAGCGCCCGGCGTACATGGAAACGACCCTTTGGGTTTTTTTTTTTTTCCTCTGACAAAAAACAAGAGGGGAGAGCGCGAACGCAGTCCCCCACTACCAGAAATTATGCAGTTGAGATTCCCACATTTGGGGAATTCACAGGGGTCAGCACATCCTGTTTGTGCAATGGACGAGCCTCGCCCTGGGTGAACCACCTTCCTGATCATGGTGTCGCCCCTGCCAGGTAAGTATGAGTTGCTCCGCTCCGAGCCAAGGCCCAGGCCCTGGAAGAGGCAATGTGGCAGCATGGTCCTTCCGGCCATTTGCATGGACCAGCTTCCACCCGACGATTGAGCCCCAGGTTAAACGGCAGCGATACACACGCAAGTCTGTGCGTTCTAAGCACTCTTTTTTACTTTTAAAGTTCTTGAACACGGGATGCCAAACGGAGGGTACGCAAGGGCATGTTTAAAGGCCGACAAGACACAACCTTTGCTCTTGGAGGATGACCGCTTGCTTGCTTTAGACATAGGTAGAAAAGCCCCGCATTGAAGCAGGGCATCAAAAAATTGGAAAGATCTCTTGTTGTCCCTCTCCACGGAAATCTTTAGTAAAAGGCGAAAGATTTATACGCTCTGAAGAGAAACAAGAGTGCCACGTTGCAGCGCCACACGGCGTCCAGTACTTGAGGGCACACGGGGCTTCATCACGGGCAGTGTACTTCTGTTCACGCGCTCATTTGCATCGGCGGTCGCGCGGCAAAAGGGACACGACAGGCTCGCACGTCGTTTCTGTAGTGTAGCGGTTATCACGTTCGCCTAACGCGCGAAAGGTCCTCGGCTCGAAACCGGGCAGAAACAAAGCCTCCTTTTATGTTTGCTTCAATCTTTAACACGGTTCATTCCAAACTCGATGGTTTATTCCTAGAAAAGAGGGAGGAGCGGAGGAATTGTCGGCGTAGTCCTTCAAACTTTTCATCACAGAGATCGGGGGAAAAAGACACCGACACACACGCCCCAAAAAAAAAAAAAAAAAAAAAGGGGCCCCCCTGCAGCCCCATATGTCCTCGTTAGTATAGTGGACAGTATCTCCGCTTGTCACGCGGAAGACCTGGGTTCGATTCCCAGACGGGGAGAGAAAGTGCGTTTTACCCAGCACGAAAGCGTTGCACTGACGCTGAGGACTTGTCCCACCAACGTACCTGCGCTACACTATCGCTTCTGTAGTGTAGCGGTTATCACGTTTGCCTCACACGCAAAAGGTCCCCGGCTCGAAACCGGGCAGAAGCACGCCCTCATGCGAAGACTTTACTTGTCGAGGATGGGTTTGAAAGTCGGTGTTGCGTTTGACCCCCCCCCCAAAAAAAAACAAAACAACTAGTCACATGTACTGTACTCCACAAAGGGGCCACTCAAATTCCAAAGGTGGCCTATTTTGCACAAGGGTTTACGTGGAATGGGCTACCTCCCAAGGGGGTTGGGTTTAGGAACAGATACTTCACCTTCCCTCCCCCTCTTCTCCAGTCAGGGCTTTTGGCGGGAGATTTGAAATATCCAGCCCTTCCACTCAAAACGTCTCCGAGAATTTTTGTCCACTTCCGGAGCAGACAAACGGCAAGGAAGCGTTTAACATGAGGGTATGATGGCACATTTGCATGTAACGTGACGGCGAAAACAAACTGAATGACTTTTTTTAACCTGAGAGAGGAGGTGCACCGTTCTCGGAGGTACTGCAATACCGAGCCGATGCGTGGAGTGGACGGAGCAAGCCCCAAATTCCATCTCCCTGGTCCAAAAATCAATTTAATATACGGTCCCCGGGTAGGGGACGTATCAGATATTAAACTGATAAGAACAGATACTACACTTGATCTTAGCCAAAAGGCCGAGAAGCGATGCCCACAATGGGTTCGGGGAGCAGTGAGCTCTCCCCACGCTGACCCTCCCGTCAACGGTCCAAAGCGGCGCCCGCGCAAAGCGCCCGGCGGAGGGGACGGAGCGCGAGCGGCGTACATGGAAACGACCCTTTGGGTTTTTTTTCCTCTGACAAAAAACAAGAGGGGAGAGCGCGAACGCAGTCCCCCACTACCAGAAATTATGCAGTTGAGATTCCCACATTTGGGGAATTCACAGGGGTCAGCACATCCTGTTTGTGCAATGGACGAGCCTCGCCCTGGGTGAACCACCTTCCTGATCATGGTGTCGCCCCTGCCAGGTAAGTATGAGTTGCTCCGCTCCGAGCCAAGGCCCAGGCCCTGGAAGAGGCAATGTGGCAGCATGGTCCTTCCGGCCATTTGCATGGACCAGCTTCCACCCGACGATTGAGCCCCAGGTTAAACGGCAGCGATACACACGCAAGTCTGTGCGTTCTAAGCACTCTTTTTTACTTTTAAAGTTCTTGAACACGGGATGCCAAACGGAGGGTACGCAAGGGCATGTTTAAAGGCCGACAAGACACAACCTTTGCTCTTGGAGGATGACCGCTTGCTTGCTTTAGACATAGGTAGAAAAGCCCCGCATTGAAGCAGGGCATCAAAAAATTGGAAAGATCTCTTGTTGTCCCTCTCCACGGAAATCTTTAGTAAAAGGCGAAAGATTTATACGCTCTGAAGAGAAACAAGAGTGCCACGTTGCAGCGCCACACGGCGTCCAGTACTTGAGGGCACACGGGGCTTCATCACGGGCAGTGTACTTCTGTTCACGCGCTCATTTGCATCGGCGGTCGCGCGGCAAAAGGGACACGACAGGCTCGCACGTCGTTTCTGTAGTGTAGCGGTTGTCACGTTCGCCTAACGCGCGAAAGGTCCTCGGCTCGAAACCGGGCAGAAACAAAGCCTCCTTTTATGTTTGCTTCAATCTTTAACACGGTTCATTCCAAACTCGATGGTTTATTCCTAGAAAAGAGGGAGGAGCGGAGGAATTGTCGGCGTAGTCCTTCAAACTTTTCATCACAGAGATCGGGGGAAAAAGACACCGACACACACGCCCCAAAAAAAAAAAAAAAAAAAAAGGGGCCCCCCTGCAGCCCCATATGTCCTCGTTAGTATAGTGGACAGTATCTCCGCTTGTCACGCGGAAGACCTGGGTTCGATTCCCAGACGGGGAGAGAAAGTGCGTTTTACCCAGCACGAAAGCGTTGCACTGACGCTGAGGACTTGTCCCACTAACGTACCTGCGCTACACTATCGCTTCTGTAGTGTAGCGGTTATCACGTTTGCCTCACACGCAAAAGGTCCCCGGCTCGAAACCGGGCAGAAGCACGCCCTCATGCGAAGACTTTACTTGTCGAGGATGGGTTTGAAAGTCGGTGTTGCGTTTGACCCCCCCCCCCAAAAAAAAACAAAACAACTAGTCACATGTACTGTACTCCACAAAGGGGCCACTCAAATTCCAAAGGTGGCCTATTTTGCACAAGGGTTTACGTGGAATGGGCTACCTCCCAAGGGGGTTGGGTTTAGGAACAGATACTTCACCTTCCCTCCCCCTCTTCTCCAGTCAGGGCTTTTGGCGGGAGATTTGAAATATCCAGCCCTTCCACTCAAAACGTCTCCGAGAATTTTTGTCCACTTCCGGAGCAGACAAACGGCAAGGAAGCGTTTAACATGAGGGTATGATGGCACATTTGCATGTAACGTGACGGCGAAAACAAACTGAATGACTTTTTTTAACCTGAGAGAGGAGGTGCACCGTTCTCGGAGGTACTGCAATACCGAGCCGATGCGTGGAGTGGACGGAGCAAGCCCCAAATTCCATCTCCCTGGTCCAAAAATCAATTTAATATACAGTCCCCGGGTAGGGGACGTATCAGATATTAAACTGATAAGAACAGATACTACACTTGATCTTAGCCAAAAGGCCGAGAAGCGATGCCCACAATGGGTTCGGGGAGCAGTGAGCTCTCCCCACGCTGACCCTCCCGTCAACGGTCCAAAGCGGCGCCCGCGCAAAGCGCCCGGCGGAGGGGCCGGAGCGCGAGCGGCGTACATGGAAACGACCCTTTGGGTTTTTTTTTTTTTCCTCTGACAAAAAACAAGAGGGGAGAGCGCGAACGCAGTCCCCCACTACCAGAAATTATGCAGTTGAGATTCCCACATTTGGGGAATTCACAGGGGTCAGCACATCCTGTTTGTGCAATGGACGAGCCTCGCCCTGGGTGAACCACCTTCCTGATCATGGTGTCGCCCCTGCCAGGTAAGTATGAGTTGCTCCGCTCCGAGCCAAGGCCCAGGCCCTGGAAGAGGCAATGTGGCAGCATGGTCCTTCCGGCCATTTGCATGGACCAGCTTCCACCCGACGATTGAGCCCCAGGTTAAACGGCAGCGATACACACGCAAGTCTGTGCGTTCTAAGCACTCTTTTTTACTTTTAAAGTTCTTGAACACGGGATGCCAAACGGAGGGTACGCAAGGGCATGTTTAAAGGCCGACAAGACACAACCTTTGCTCTTGGAGGATGACCGCTTGCTTGCTTTAGACATAGGTAGAAAAGCCCCGCATTGAAGCAGGGCATCAAAAAATTGGAAAGATCTCTTGTTGTCCCTCTCCACGGAAATCTTTAGTAAAAGGCGAAAGATTTATACGCTCTGAAGAGAAACAAGAGTGCCACGTTGCAGCGCCACACGGCGTCCAGTACTTGAGGGCACACGGGGCTTCATCACGGGCAGTGTACTTCTGTTCACGCGCTCATTTGCATCGGCGGTCGCGCGGCAAAAGGGACACGACAGGCTCGCACTTCGTTTCTGTAGTGTAGCGGTTATCACGTTCGCCTAACGCGCGAAAGGTCCTCGGCTCGAAACCGGGCAGAAACAAAGCCTCCTTTTATGTTTGCTTCAATCTTTAACACGGTTCATTCCAAACTCGATGGTTTATTCCTAGAAAAGAGGGAGGAGCGGAGGAATTGTCGGCGTAGTCCTTCAAACTTTTCATCACAGAGATCGGGGGAAAAAGACACCGACACACACGCCCCAAAAAAAAAAAAAAAAAAAAAGGGGCCCCCCTGCAGCCCCATATGTCCTCGTTAGTATAGTGGACAGTATCTCCGCTTGTCACGCGGAAGACCTGGGTTCGATTCCCAGACGGGGAGAGAAAGTGCGTTTTACCCAGCACGAAAGCGTTGCACTGATGCTGAGGACTTGTCCCACCAACGTACCTGCGCTACACTATCGCTTCTGTAGTGTAGCGGTTATCACGTTTGCCTCACACGCAAAAGGTCCCCGGCTCGAAACCGGGCAGAAGCACGCCCTCATGCGAAGACTTTACTTGTCGAGGATGGGTTTGAAAGTCGGTGTTGCGTTTGACCCCCCCCCCCAAAAAAAACAAAACAACTAGTCACATGTACTGTACTCCACAAAGGGGCCACTCAAATTCCAAAGGTGGCCTATTTTGCACAAGGGTTTACGTGGAATGGGCTACCTCCCAAGGGGGTTGGGTTTAGGAACAGATACTTCACCTTCCCTCCCCCTCTTCTCCAGTCAGGGCTTTTGGCGGGAGATTTGAAATATCCAGCCCTTCCACTCAAAACGTCTCCGAGAATTTTTGTCCACTTCCGGAGCAGACAAACGGCAAGGAAGCGTTTAACATGAGGGTATGATGGCACATTTGCATGTAACGTGACGGCGAAAACAAACTGAATGACTTTTTTTAACCTGAGAGAGGAGGTGCACCGTTCTCGGAGGTACTGCAATACCGAGCCGATGCGTGGAGTGGACGGAGCAAGCCCCAAATTCCATCTCCCTGGTCCAAAAATCAATTTAATATACGGTCCCCGGGTAGGGGACGTATCAGATATTAAACTGATAAGAACAGATACTACACTTGATCTTAGCCAAAAGGCCGAGAAGCGATGCCCACAATGGGTTCGGGGAGCAGTGAGCTCTCCCCACGCTGACCCTCCCGTCAACGGTCCAAAGCGGCGCCCGCGCAAAGCGCCCGGCGGAGGGGCCGGAGCGCGAGCGGCGTACATGGAAACGACCCTTTGGGTTTTTTTTTTTTTCCTCTGACAAAAAACAAGAGGGGAGAGCGCGAACGCAGTCCCCCACTACCAGAAATTATGCAGTTGAGATTCCCACATTTGGGGAATTCACAGGGGTCAGCACATCCTGTTTGTGCAATGGACGAGCCTCGCCCTGGGTGAACCACCTTCCTGATCATGGTGTCGCCCCTGCCAGGTAAGTATGAGTTGCTCCGCTCCGAGCCAAGGCCCAGGCCCTGGAAGAGGCAATGTGGCAGCATGGTCCTTCCGGCCATTTGCATGGACCAGCTTCCACCCGACGATTGAGCCCCAGGTTAAACGGCAGCGATACACACGCAAGTCTGTGCGTTCTAAGCACTCTTTTTTACTTTTAAAGTTCTTGAACACGGGATGCCAAACGGAGGGTACGCAAGGGCATGTTTAAAGGCCGACAAGACACAACCTTTGCTCTTGGAGGATGACCGCTTGCTTGCTTTAGACATAGGTAGAAAAGCCCCGCATTGAAGCAGGGCATCAAAAAATTGGAAAGATCTCTTGTTGTCCCTCTCCACGGAAATCTTTAGTAAAAGGCGAAAGATTTATACGCTCTGAAGAGAAACAAGAGTGCCACGTTGCAGCGCCACACGGCGTCCAGTACTTGAGGGCACACGGGGCTTCATCACGGGCAGTGTACTTCTGTTCACGCGCTCATTTGCATCGGCGGTCGCGCGGCAAAAGGGACACGACAGGCTCGCACGTCGTTTCTGTAGTGTAGCGGTTATCACGTTCGCCTAACGCGCGAAAGGTCCTCGGCTCGAAACCGGGCAGAAACAAAGCCTCCTTTTATGTTTGCTTCAATCTTTAACACGGTTCATTCCAAACTCGATGGTTTATTCCTAGAAAAGAGGGAGGAGCGGAGGAATTGTCGGCGTAGTCCTTCAAACTTTTCATCACAGAGATCGGGGGAAAAAGACACCGACACACACGCCCCAAAAAAAAAAAAAAAAAAAAGGGGCCCCCCTGCAGCCCCATATGTCCTCGTTAGTATAGTGGACAGTATCTCCGCTTGTCACGCGGAAGACCTGGGTTCGATTCCCAGACGGGGAGAGAAAGTGCGTTTTACCCAGCACGAAAGCGTTGCACTGACGCTGAGGACTTGTCCCACCAACGTACCTGCGCTACACTATCGCTTCTGTAGTGTAGCGGTTATCACGTTTGCCTCACACGCAAAAGGTCCCCGGCTCGAAACCGGGCAGAAGCACGCCCTCATGCGAAGACTTTACTTGTCGAGGATGGGTTTGAAAGTCGGTGTTGCGTTTGACCCCCCCCCCAAAAAAAAACAAAACAACTAGTCACATGTACTGTACTCCACAAAGGCCCTGGAAGAGGCAATGTGGCAGCATGGTCCTTCCGGCCATTTGCATGGACCAGCTTCCACCCGACGATTGAGCCCCAGGTTAAACGGCAGCGATACACACGCAAGTCTGTGCGTTCTAAGCACTCTTTTTTACTTTTAAAGTTCTTGAACACGGGATGCCAAACGGAGGGTACGCAAGGGCATGTTTAAAGGCCGACAAGACACAACCTTTGCTCTTGGAGGATGACCGCTTGCTTGCTTTAGACATAGGTAGAAAAGCCCCGCATTGAAGCAGGGCATCAAAAAATTGGAAAGATCTCTTGTTGTCCCTCTCCACGGAAATCTTTAGTAAAAGGCGAAAGATTTATACGCTCTGAAGAGAAACAAGAGTGCCACGTTGCAGCGCCACACGGCGTCCAGTACTTGAGGGCACACGGGGCTTCATCACGGGCAGTGTACTTCTGTTCACGCGCTCATTTGCATCGGCGGTCGCGCGGCAAAAGGGACACGACAGGCTCGCACGTCGTTTCTGTAGTGTAGCGGTTGTCACGTTCGCCTAACGCGCGAAAGGTCCTCGGCTCGAAACCGGGCAGAAACAAAGCCTCCTTTTATGTTTGCTTCAATCTTTAACACGGTTCATTCCAAACTCGATGGTTTATTCCTAGAAAAGAGGGAGGAGCGGAGGAATTGTCGGCGTAGTCCTTCAAACTTTTCATCACAGAGATCGGGGGAAAAAGACACCGACACACACGCCCCAAAAAAAAAAAAAAAAAAAAAGGGGCCCCCCTGCAGCCCCATATGTCCTCGTTAGTATAGTGGACAGTATCTCCGCTTGTCACGCGGAAGACCTGGGTTCGATTCCCAGACGGGGAGAGAAAGTGCGTTTTACCCAGCACGAAAGCGTTGCACTGACGCTGAGGACTTGTCCCACCAACGTACCTGCGCTACACTATCGCTTCTGTAGTGTAGCGGTTATCACGTTTGCCTCACACGCAAAAGGTCCCCGGCTCGAAACCGGGCAGAAGCACGCCCTCATGCGAAGACTTTACTTGTCGAGGATGGGTTTGAAAGTCGGTGTTGCGTTTGACCCCCCCCCCAAAAAAAAACAAAACAACTAGTCACATGTACTGTACTCCACAAAGGGGCCACTCAAATTCCAAAGGTGGCCTATTTTGCACAAGGGTTTACGTGGAATGGGCTACCTCCCAAGGGGGTTGGGTTTAGGAACAGATACTTCACCTTCCCTCCCCCTCTTCTCCAGTCAGGGCTTTTGGCGGGAGATTTGAAATATCCAGCCCTTCCACTCAAAACGTCTCCGAGAATTTTTGTCCACTTCCGGAGCAGACAAACGGCAAGGAAGCGTTTAACATGAGGGTATGATGGCACATTTGCATGTAACGTGACGGCGAAAACAAACTGAATGACTTTTTTTAACCTGAGAGAGGAGGTGCACCGTTCTCGGAGGTACTGCAATACCGAGCCGATGCGTGGAGTGGACGGAGCAAGCCCCAAATTCCATCTCCCTGGTCCAAAAATCAATTTAATATACGGTCCCCGGGTAGGGGACGTATCAGATATTAAACTGATAAGAACAGATACTACACTTGATCTTAGCCAAAAGGCCGAGAAGCGATGCCCACAATGGGTTCGGGGAGCAGTGAGCTCTCCCCACGCTGACCCTCCCGTCAACGGTCCAAAGCGGCGCCCGCGCAAAGCGCCCGGCGGAGGGGCCGGAGCGCGAGCGGCGTACATGGAAACGACCCTTTGGGTTTTTTTTTTTTTCCTCTGACAAAAAACAAGAGGGGAGAGCGCGAACGCAGTCCCCCACTACCAGAAATTATGCAGTTGAGATTCCCACATTTGGGGAATTCACAGGGGTCAGCACATCCTGTTTGTGCAATGGACGAGCCTCGCCCTGGGTGAACCACCTTCCTGATCATGGTGTCGCCCCTGCCAGGTAAGTATGAGTTGCTCCGCTCCGAGCCAAGGCCCAGGCCCTGGAAGAGGCAATGTGGCAGCATGGTCCTTCCGGCCATTTGCATGGACCAGCTTCCACCCGACGATTGAGCCCCAGGTTAAACGGCAGCGATACACACGCAAGTCTGTGCGTTCTAAGCACTCTTTTTTACTTTTAAAGTTCTTGAACACGGGATGCCAAACGGAGGGTACGCAAGGGCATGTTTAAAGGCCGACAAGACACAACCTTTGCTCTTGGAGGATGACCGCTTGCTTGCTTTAGACATAGGTAGAAAAGCCCCGCATTGAAGCAGGGCATCAAAAAATTGGAAAGATCTCTTGTTGTCCCTCTCCACGGAAATCTTTAGTAAAAGGCGAAAGATTTATACGCTCTGAAGAGAAACAAGAGTGCCACGTTGCAGCGCCACACGGCGTCCAGTACTTGAGGGCACACGGGGCTTCATCACGGGCAGTGTACTTCTGTTCACGCGCTCATTTGCATCGGCGGTCGCGCGGCAAAAGGGACACGACAGGCTCGCACGTCGTTTCTGTAGTGTAGCGGTTATCACGTTCGCCTAACGCGCGAAAGGTCCTCGGCTCGAAACCGGGCAGAAACAAAGCCTCCTTTTATGTTTGCTTCAATCTTTAACACGGTTCATTCCAAACTCGATGGTTTATTCCTAGAAAAGAGGGAGGAGCGGAGGAATTGTCGGCGTAGTCCTTCAAACTTTTCATCACAGAGATCGGGGGAAAAAGACACCGACACACACGCCCCAAAAAAAAAAAAAAAAAAAAGGGGCCCCCCTGCAGCCCCATATGTCCTCGTTAGTATAGTGGACAGTATCTCCGCTTGTCACGCGGCAGACCTGGGTTCGATTCCCAGACGGGGAGAGAAAGTGCGTTTTACCCAGCACGAAAGCGTTGCACTGACGCTGAGGACTTGTCCCACCAACGTACCTGCGCTACACTATCGCTTCTGTAGTGTAGCGGTTATCACGTTTGCCTCACACGCAAAAGGTCCCCGGCTCGAAACCGGGCAGAAGCACGCCCTCATGCGAAGACTTTACTTGTCGAGGATGGGTTTGAAAGTCGGTGTTGCGTTTGACCCCCCCCCCAAAAAAAAAAAAAAACAACTAGTCACATGTACTCTACTCCACAAAGGGGCCACTCAAATTCCAAAGGTGGCCTATTTTGCACAAGGGTTTACGTGGAATGGGCTACCTCCCAAGGGGGTTGGGTTTAGGAACAGATACTTCACCTTCCCTCCCCCTCTTCTCCAGTCAGGGCTTTTGGCGGGAGATTTGAAATATCCAGCCCTTCCACTCAAAACGTCTCCGAGAATTTTTGTCCACTTCCGGAGCAGACAAACGGCAAGGAAGCGTTTAACATGAGGGTATGATGGCACATTTGCATGTAACGTGACGGCGAAAACAAACTGAATGACTTTTTTTAACCTGAGAGAGGAGGTGCACCGTTCTCGGAGGTACTGCAATACCGAGCCGATGCGTGGAGTGGACGGAGCAAGCCCCAAATTCCATCTCCCTGGTCCAAAAATCAATTTAATATACGGTCCCCGGGTAGGGGACGTATCAGATATTAAACTGATAAGAACAGATACTACACTTGATCTTAGCCAAAAGGCCGAGAAGCGATGCCCACAATGGGTTCGGGGAGCAGTGAGCTCTCCCCACGCTGACCCTCCCGTCAACGGTCCAAAGCGGCGCCCGCGCAAAGCGCCCGGCGGAGGGGCCGGAGCGCGAGCGGCGTACATGGAAACGACCCTTTGGGTTTTTTTTTTTTCCTCTGACAAAAAACAAGAGGGGAGAGCGCGAACGCAGTCCCCCACTACCAGAAATGATGCAGTTGAGATTCCCACATTTGGGGAATTCACAGGGGTCAGCACATCCTGTTTGTGCAATGGACGAGCCTCGCCCTGGGTGAACCACCTTCCTGATCATGGTGTCACCCCTGCCAGGTAAGTATGAGTTGCTCCGCTCCGAGCCAAGGCCCAGGCCCTGGAAGAGGCAATGTGGCAGCATGGTCCTTCCGGCCATTTGCATGGACCAGCTTCCACCCGACGATTGAGCCCCAGGTTAAACGGCAGCGATACACACGCAAGTCTGTGCGTTCTAAGCACTCTTTTTTACTTTTAAAGTTCTTGAACACGGGATGCCAAACGGAGGGTACGCAAGGGCATGTTTAAAGGCCGACAAGACACAACCTTTGCTCTTGGAGGATGACCGCTTGCTTGCTTTAGACATAGGTAGAAAAGCCCCGCATTGAAGCAGGGCATCAAAAAATTGGAAAGATCTCTTGTTGTCCCTCTCCACGGAAATCTTTAGTAAAAGGCGAAAGATTTATACGCTCTGAAGAGAAACAAGAGTGCCACGTTGCAGCGCCACACGGCGTCCAGTACTTGAGGGCACACGGGGCTTCATCACGGGCAGTGTACTTCTGTTCACGCGCTCATTTGCATCGGCGGTCGCGCGGCAAAAGGGACACGACAGGCTCGCACGTCGTTTCTGTAGTGTAGCGGTTATCACGTTCGCCTAACGCGCGAAAGGTCCTCGGCTCGAAACCGGGCAGAAACAAAGCCTCCTTTTATGTTTGCTTCAATCTTTAACACGGTTCATTCCAAACTCGATGGTTTATTCCTAGAAAAGAGGGAGGAGCGGAGGAATTGTCGGCGTAGTCCTTCAAACTTTTCATCACAGAGATCGGGGGAAAAAGACACCGACACACACGCCCCAAAAAAAAAAAAAAAAAAAAGGGGCCCCCCTGCAGCCCCATATGTCCTCGTTAGTATAGTGGACAGTATCTCCGCTTGTCACGCGGAAGACCTGGGTTCGATTCCCAGACGGGGAGAGAAAGTGCGTTTTACCCAGCACGAAAGCGTTGCACTGACGCTGAGGACTTGTCCCACCAACGTACCTGCGCTACACTATCGCTTCTGTAGTGTAGCGGTTATCACGTTTGCCTCACACGCAAAAGGTCCCCGGCTCGAAACCGGGCAGAAGCACGCCCTCATGCGAAGACTTTACTTGTCGAGGATGGGTTTGAAAGTCGGTGTTGCGTTTGACCCCCCCCCCCAAAAAAAAACAAAACAACTAGTCACATGTACTGTACTCCACAAAGGGGCCACTCAAATTCCAAAGGTGGCCTATTTTGCACAAGGGTTTACGTGGAATGGGCTACCTCCCAAGGGGGTTGGGTTTAGGAACAGATACTTCACCTTCCCTCCCCCTCTTCTCCAGTCAGGGCTTTTGGCGGGAGATTTGAAATATCCAGCCCTTCCACTCAAAACGTCTCCGAGAATTTTTGTCCACTTCCGGAGCAGACAAACGGCAAGGAAGCGTTTAACATGAGGGTATGATGGCACATTTGCATGTAACGTGACGGCGAAAACAAACTGAATGACTTTTTTTAACCTGAGAGAGGAGGTGCACCGTTCTCGGAGGTACTGCAATACCGAGCCGATGCGTGGAGTGGACGGAGCAAGCCCCAAATTCCATCTCCCTGGTCCAAAAATCAATTTAATATACGGTCCCCGGGTAGGGGACGTATCAGATATTAAACTGATAAGAACAGATACTACACTTGATCTTAGCCAAAAGGCCGAGAAGCGATGCCCACAATGGGTTCGGGGAGCAGTGAGCTCTCCCCACGCTGACCCTCCCGTCAACGGTCCAAAGCGGCGCCCGCGCAAAGCGCCCGGCGGAGGGGCCGGAGCGCGAGCGGCGTACATGGAAACGACCCTTTGGGTTTTTTTTTTTTTCCTCTGACAAAAAACAAGATGGGAGAGCGCGAACGCAGTCCCCCACTACCAGAAATTATGCAGTTGAGATTCCCACATTTGGGGAATTCACAGGGGTCAGCACATCCTGTTTGTGCAATGGACGAGCCTCGCCCTGGGTGAACCACCTTCCTGATCATGGTGTCGCCCCTGCCAGGTAAGTATGAGTTGCTCCGCTCCGAGCCAAGGCCCAGGCCCTGGAAGAGGCAATGTGGCAGCATGGTCCTTCCGGCCATTTGCATGGACCAGCTTCCACCCGACGATTGAGCCCCAGGTTAAACGGCAGCGATACACACGCAAGTCTGTGCGTTCTAAGTACTCTTTTTTACTTTTAAAGTTCTTGAACACGGGATGCCAAACGGAGGGTACGCAAGGGCATGTTTAAAGGCCGACAAGACACAACCTTTGCTCTTGGAGGATGACCGCTTGCTTGCTTTAGACATAGGTAGAAAAGCCCCGCATTGAAGCAGGGCATCAAAAAATTGGAAAGATCTCTTGTTGTCCCTCTCCACGGAAATCTTTAGTAAAAGGCGAAAGATTTATACGCTCTGAAGAGAAACAAGAGTGCCACGTTGCAGCGCCACACGGCGTCCAGTACTTGAGGGCACACGGGGCTTCATCACGGGCAGTGTACTTCTGTTCACGCGCTCATTTGCATCGGCGGTCGCGCGGCAAAAGGGACACGACAGGCTCGCACGTCGTTTCTGTAGTGTAGCGGTTATCACGTTCGCCCAACGCGCGAAAGGTCCTCGGCTCGAAACCGGGCAGAAACAAAGCCTCCTTTTATGTTTGCTTCAATCTTTAACACGGTTCATTCCAAACTCGATGGTTTATTCCTAGAAAAGAGGGAGGAGCGGAGGAATTGTCGGCGTAGTCCTTCAAACTTTTCATCACAGAGATCGGGGGAAAAAGACACCGACACACACGCCCCAAAAAAAAAAAAAAAAAAAAGGGGCCCCCCTGCAGCCCCATATGTCCTCGTTAGTATAGTGGACAGTATCTCCGCTTGTCACGCGGAAGACCTGGGTTCGATTCCCAGACGGGGAGAGAAAGTGCGTTTTACCCAGCACGAAAGCGTTGCACTGACGCTGAGGACTTGTCCCACCAACGTACCTTCGCTACACTATCGCTTCTGTAGTGTAGCGGTTATCACGTTTGCCTCACACGCAAAAGGTCCCCGGCTCGAAACCGGGCAGATGCACGCCCTCATGCGAAGACTTTACTTGTCGAGGATGGGTTTGAAAGTCGGTGTTGCGTTTGACCCCCCCCCAAAAAAAAAAAAAAACAACTAGTCACATGTACTGTACTCCACAAAGGGGCCACTCAAATTCCAAAGGTGGCCTATTTTGCACAAGGGTTTACGTGGAATGGGCTACCTCCCAAGGGGGTTGGGTTTAGGAACAGATACTTCACCTTCCCTCCCCCTCTTCTCCAGTCAGGGCTTTTGGCGGGAGATTTGAAATATCCAGCCCTTCCACTCAAAACGTCTCCGAGAATTTTTGTCCACTTCCGGAGCAGACAAACGGCAAGGAAGCGTTTAACATGAGGGTATGATGGCACATTTGCATGTAACGTGACGGCGAAAACAAACTGAATGACTTTTTTTAACCTGAGAGAGGAGGTGCACCGTTCTCGGAGGTACTGCAATACCGAGCCGATGCGTGGAGTGGACGGAGCAAGCCCCAAATTCCATCTCCCTGGTCCAAAAATCAATTTAATATACGGTCCCCGGGTAGGGGACGTATCAGATATTAAACTGATAAGAACAGATACTACACTTGATCTTAGCCAAAAGGCCGAGAAGCGATGCCCACAATGGGTTCGGGGAGCAGTGAGCTCTCCCCACGCTGACCCTCCCGTCAACGGTCCAAAGCGGCGCCCGCGCAAAGCGCCCGGCGGAGGGGCCGGAGCGCGAGCGGCGTACATGGAAACGACCCTTTGGGTTTTTTTTTTTTTCCTCTGACAAAAAACAAGAGGGGAGAGCGCGAACGCAGTCCCCCACTACCAGAAATTATGCAGTTGAGATTCCCACATTTGGGGAATTCACAGGGGTCAGCACATCCTGTTTGTGCAATGGACGAGCCTCGCCCTGGGTGAACCACCTTCCTGATCATGGTGTCGCCCCTGCCAGGTAAGTATGAGTTGCTCCGCTCCGAGCCAAGGCCCAGGCCCTGGAAGAGGCAATGTGGCAGCATGGTCCTTCCGGCCATTTGCATGGACCAGCTTCCACCCGACGATTGAGCCCCAGGTTAAACGGCAGCGATACACACGCAAGTCTGTGCGTTCTAAGCACTCTTTTTTACTTTTAAAGTTCTTGAACACGGGATGCCAAACGGAGGGTACGCAAGGGCATGTTTAAAGGCCGACAAGACACAACCTTTGCTCTTGGAGGATGACCGCTTGCTTGCTTTAGACATAGGTAGAAAAGCCCCGCATTGAAGCAGGGCATCAAAAAATTGGAAAGATCTCTTGTTGTCCCTCTCCACGGAAATCTTTAGTAAAAGGCGAAAGATTTATACGCTCTGAAGAGAAACAAGAGTGCCACGTTGCAGCGCCACACGGCGTCCAGTACTTGAGGGCACACGGGGCTTCATCACGGGCAGTGTACTTCTGTTCACGCGCTCATTTGCATCGGCGGTCGCGCGGCAAAAGGGACACGACAGGCTCGCACGTCGTTTCTGTAGTGTAGCGGTTATCACGTTCGCCTAACGCGCGAAAGGTCCTCGGCTCGAAACCGGGCAGAAACAAAGCCTCCTTTTATGTTTGCTTCAATCTTTAACACGGTTCATTCCAAACTCGATGGTTTATTCCTAGAAAAGAGGGAGGAGCGGAGGAATTGTCGGCGTAGTCCTTCAAACTTTTCATCACAGAGATCGGGGGAAAAAGACACCGACACACACGCCCCAAAAAAAAAAAAAAAAAAAAAGGGGCCCCCCTGCAGCCCCATATGTCCTCGTTAGTATAGTGGACAGTATCTCCGCTTGTCACGCGGAAGACCTAGGTTCGATTCCCAGACGGGGAGAGAAAGTGCGTTTTACCCAGCACGAAAGCGTTGCACTGACGCTGAGGACTTGTCCCACCAACGTACCTGCGCTACACTATCGCTTCTGTAGTGTAGCGGTTATCACGTTTGCCTCACACGCAAAAGGTCCCCGGCTCGAAACCGGGCAGAAGCACGCCCTCATGCGAAGACTTTACTTGTCGAGGATGGGTTTGAAAGTCGGTGTTGCGTTTGACCCCCCCCCCAAAAAAAAACAAAACAACTAGTCACATGTACTGTACTCCACAAAGGGGCCACTCAAATTCCAAAGGTGGCCTATTTTGCACAAGGGTTTACGTGGAATGGGCTACCTCCCAAGGGGGTTGGGTTTAGGAACAGATACTTCACCTTCCCTCCCCCTCTTCTCCAGTCAGGGCTTTTGGCGGGAGATTTGAAATATCCAGCCCTTCCACTCAAAACGTCTCCGAGAATTTTTGTCCACTTCCGGAGCAGACAAACGGCAAGGAAGCGTTTAACATGAGGGTATGATGGCACATTTGCATGTAACGTGACGGCGAAAACAAACTGAATGACTTTTTTTAACCTGAGAGAGGAGGTGCACCGTTCTCGGAGGTACTGCAATACCGAGCCGATGCGTGGAGTGGACGGAGCAAGCCCCAAATTCCATCTCCCTGGTCCAAAAATCAATTTAATATACGGTCCCCGGGTAGGGGACGTATCAGATATTAAACTGATAAGAACAGATACTACACTTGATCTTAGCCAAAAGGCCGAGAAGCGATGCCCACAATGGGTTCGGGGAGCAGTGAGCTCTCCCCACGCTGACCCTCCCGTCAACGGTCCAAAGCGGCGCCCGCGCAAAGCGCCCGGCGGAGGGGCCGGAGCGCGAGCGGCGTACATGGAAACGACCCTTTGGGTTTTTTTTTTTTTCCTCTGACAAAAAACAAGAGGGGAGAGCGCGAACGCAGTCCCCCACTACCAGAAATTATGCAGTTGAGATTCCCACATTTGGGGAATTCACAGGGGTCAGCACATCCTGTTTGTGCAATGGACGAGCCTCGCCCTGGGTGAACCACCTTCCTGATCATGGTGTCACCCCTGCCAGGTAAGTATGAGTTGCTCCGCTCCGAGCCAAGGCCCAGGCCCTGGAAGAGGCAATGTGGCAGCATGGTCCTTCCGGCCATTTGCATGGACCAGCTTCCACCCGACGATTGAGCCCCAGGTTAAACGGCAGCGATACACACGCAAGTCTGTGCGTTCTAAGCACTCTTTTTTACTTTTAAAGTTCTTGAACACGGGATGCCAAACGGAGGGTACGCAAGGGCATGTTTAAAGGCCGACAAGACACAACCTTTGCTCTTGGAGGATGACCGCTTGCTTGCTTTAGACATAGGTAGAAAAGCCCCGCATTGAAGCAGGGCATCAAAAAATTGGAAAGATCTCTTGTTGTCCCTCTCCACGGAAATCTTTAGTAAAAGGCGAAAGATTTATACGCTCTGAAGAGAAACAATAGTGCCACGTTGCAGCGCCACACGGCGTCCAGTACTTGAGGGCACACGGGGCTTCATCACGGGCAGTGTACTTCTGTTCACGCGCTCATTTGCATCGGCGGTCGCGCGGCAAAAGGGACACGACAGGCTCGCACGTCGTTTCTGTAGTGTAGCGGTTATCACGTTCGCCTAACGTGCGAAAGGTCCTCGGCTCGAAACCGGGCAGAAACAAAGCCTCCTTTTATGTTTGCTTCAATCTTTAACACGGTTCATTCCAAACTCGATGGTTTATTCCTAGAAAAGAGGGAGGAGCGGAGGAATTGTCGGCGTAGTCCTTCAAACTTTTCATCACAGAGATCGGGGGAAAAAGACACCGACACACACGCCCCCAAAAAAAAAAAAAAAAAAAAGGGGCCCCCCTGCAGCCCCATATGTCCTCGTTAGTATAGTGGACAGTATCTCTGCTTGTCACGCGGAAGACCTGGGTTCGATTCCCAGACGGGGAGAGAAAGTGCGTTTTACCCAGCACGAAAGCGTTGCACTGACGCTGAGGACTTGTCCCACCAACGTACCTGCGCTACACTATCGCTTCTGTAGTGTAGCGGTTATCACGTTTGCCTCACACGCAAAAGGTCCCCGGCTCGAAACCGGGCAGAAGCACGCCCTCATGCGAAGACTTTACTTGTCGAGGATGGGTTTGAAAGTCGGTGTTGCGTTTGACCCCCCCCCAAAAAAAAACAAAACAACTAGTCACATGTACTGTACTCCACAAAGGGGCCACTCAAATTCCAAAGGTGGCCTATTTTGCACAAGGGTTTACGTGGAATGGGCTACCTCCCAAGGGGGTTGGGTTTAGGAACAGATACTTCACCTTCCCTCCCCCTCTTCTCCAGTCAGGGCTTTTGGCGGGAGATTTGAAATATCCAGCCCTTCCACTCAAAACGTCTCCGAGAATTTTTGTCCACTTCCGGAGCAGACAAACGGCAAGGAAGCGTTTAACATGAGGGTATGATGGCACATTTGCATGTAACGTGACGGCGAAAACAAACTGAATGACTTTTTTTAACCTGAGAGAGGAGGTGCACCGTTCTCGGAGGTACTGCAATACCGAGCCGATGCGTGGAGTGGACGGAGCAAGCCCCAAATTCCATCTCCCTGGTCCAAAAATCAATTTAATATACGGTCCCCGGGTAGGGGACGTATCAGATATTAAACTGATAAGAACAGATACTACACTTGATCTTAGCCAAAAGGCCGAGAAGCGATGCCCACAATGGGTTCGGGGAGCAGTGAGCTCTCCCCACGCTGACCCTCCCGTTAACGGTCCAAAGCGGCGCCCGCGCAAAGCGCCCGGCGGAGGGGCCGGAGCGCGAGCGGCGTACATGGAAACGACCCTTTGGGTTTTTTTTTTTTTCCTCTGACAAAAAACAAGAGGGGAGAGCGCGAACGCAGTCCCCCACTACCAGAAATTATGCAGTTGAGATTCCCACATTTGGGGAATTCACAGGGGTCAGCACATCCTGTTTGTGCAATGGACGAGCCTCGCCCTGGGTGAACCACCTTCCTGATCATGGTGTCGCCCCTGCCAGGTAAGTATGAGTTGCTCCGCTCCGAGCCAAGGCCCAGGCCCTGGAAGAGGCAATGTGGCAGCATGGTCCTTCCGGCCATTTGCATGGACCAGCTTCCACCCGACGATTGAGCCCCAGGTTAAACGGCAGCGATACACACGCAAGTCTGTGCGTTCTAAGCACTCTTTTTTACTTTTAAAGTTCTTGAACACGGGATGCCAAACGGAGGGTACGCAAGGGCATGTTTAAAGGCCGACAAGACACAACCTTTGCTCTTGGAGGATGACCGCTTGCTTGCTTTAGACATAGGTAGAAAAGCCCCGCATTGAAGCAGGGCATCAAAAAATTGGAAAGATCTCTTGTTGTCCCTCTCCACGGAAATCTTTAGTAAAAGGCGAAAGATTTATACGCTCTGAAGAGAAACAAGAGTGCCACGTTGCAGCGCCACACGGCGTCCAGTACTTGAGGGCACACGGGGCTTCATCACGGGCAGTGTACTTCTGTTCACGCGCTCATTTGCATCGGCGGTCGCGCGGCAAAAGGGACACGACAGGCTCGCACGTCGTTTCTGTAGTGTAGCGGTTATCACGTTCGCCTAACGCGCGAAAGGTCCTCGGCTCGAAACCGGGCAGAAACAAAGCCTCCTTTTATGTTTGCTTCAATCTTTAACACGGTTCATTCCAAACTCGATGGTTTATTCCTAGAAAAGAGGGAGGAGCGGAGGAATTGTCGGCGTAGTCCTTCAAACTTTTCATCACAGAGATCGGGGGAAAAAGACACCGACACACACGCCCCAAAAAAAAAAAAAAAAAAAAGGGGCCCCCCTGCAGCCCCATATGTCCTCGTTAGTATAGTGGACAGTATCTCCGCTTGTCACGCGGAAGACCTGGGTTCGATTCCCAGACGGGGAGAGAAAGTGCGTTTTACCCAGCACGAAAGCGTTGCACTGACGCTGAGGACTTGTCCCACCAACGTACCTGCGCTACACTATCGCTTCTGTAGTGTAGCGGTTATCACGTTTGCCTCACACGCAAAAGGTCCCCGGCTCGAAACCGGGCAGAAGCACGCCCTCATGCGAAGACTTTACTTGTCGAGGATGGGTTTGAAAGTCGGTGTTGCGTTTGACCCCCCCCCCAAAAAAAAACAAAACAACTAGTCACATGTACTGTACTCCACAAAGGGGCCACTCAAATTCCAAAGGTGGCCTATTTTGCACAAGGGTTTACGTGGAATGGGCTACCTCCCAAGGGGGTTGGGTTTAGGAACAGATACTTCACCTTCCCTCCCCCTCTTCTCCAGTCAGGGCTTTTGGCGGGAGATTTGAAATATCCAGCCCTTCCACTCAAAACGTCTCCGAGAATTTTTGTCCACTTCCGGAGCAGACAAACGGGCAAGGAAGCGTTTAACATGAGGGTATGATGGCACATTTGCATGTAACGTGACGGCGAAAACAAACTGAATGACTTTTTTTAACCTGAGAGAGGAGGTGCACCGTTCTCGGAGGTACTGCAATACCGAGCCGATGCGTGGAGTGGACGGAGCAAGCCCCAAATTCCATCTCCCTGGTCCAAAAATCAATTTAATATACGGTCCCCGGGTAGGGGACGTATCAGATATTAAACTGATAAGAACAGATACTACACTTGATCTTAGCCAAAAGGCCGAGAAGCGATGCCCACAATGGGTTCGGGGAGCAGTGAGCTCTCCCCACGCTGACCCTCCCGTCAACGGTCCAAAGCGGCGCCCGCGCAAAGCGCCCGGCGGAGGGGCCGGAGCGCGAGCGGCGTACATGGAAACGACCCTTTGGGTTTTTTTTTTTTTCCTCTGACAAAAAACAAGAGGGGAGAGCGCGAACGCAGTCCCCCACTACCAGAAATTATGCAGTTGAGATTCCCACATTTGGGGAATTCACAGGGGTCAGCACATCCTGTTTGTGCAATGGACGAGCCTCGCCCTGGGTGAACCACCTTCCTGATCATGGTGTCGCCCCTGCCAGGTAAGTATGAGTTGCTCCGCTCCGAGCCAAGGCCCAGGCCCTGGAAGAGGCAATGTGGCAGCATGGTCCTTCCGGCCATTTGCATGGACCAGCTTCCACCCGACGATTGAGCCCCAGGTTAAACGGCAGCGATACACACGCAAGTCTGTGCGTTCTAAGCACTCTTTTTTACTTTTAAAGTTCTTGAACACGGGATGCCAAACGGAGGGTACGCAAGGGCATGTTTAAAGGCCGACAAGACACAACCTTTGCTCTTGGAGGATGACCGCTTGCTTGCTTTAGACATAGGTAGAAAAGCCCCGCATTGAAGCAGGGCATCAAAAAATTGGAAAGATCTCTTGTTGTCCCTCTCCACGGAAATCTTTAGTAAAAGGCGAAAGATTTATACGCTCTGAAGAGAAACAAGAGTGCCACGTTGCAGCGCCACACGGCGTCCAGTACTTGAGGGCACACGGGGCTTCATCACGGGCAGTGTACTTCTGTTCACGCGCTCATTTGCATCGGCGGTCGCGCGGCAAAAGGGACACGACAGGCTCGCACGTCGTTTCTGTAGTGTAGCGGTTATCACGTTCGCCTAACGCGCGAAAGGTCCTCGGCTCGAAACCGGGCAGAAACAAAGCCTCCTTTTATGTTTGCTTCAATCTTTAACACGGTTCATTCCAAACTCGATGGTTTATTCCTAGAAAAGAGGGAGGAGCGGAGGAATTGTCGGCGTAGTCCTTCAAACTTTTCATCACAGAGATCGGGGGAAAAAGACACCGACACACACGCCCCAAAAAAAAAAAAAAAAAAAAGGGGCCCCCCTGCAGCCCCATATGTCCTCGTTAGTATAGTGGACAGTATCTCCGCTTGTCACGCGGAAGACCTGGGTTCGATTCCCAGACGGGGAGAGAAAGTGCGTTTTACCCAGCACGAAAGCGTTGCACTGACGCTGAGGACTTGTCCCACCAACGTACCTGCGCTACACTATCGCTTCTGTAGTGTAGCGGTTATCACGTTTGCCTCACACGCAAAAGGTCCCCGGCTCGAAACCGGGCAGAAGCACGCCCTCATGCGAAGACTTTACTTGTCGAGGATGGGTTTGAAAGTCGGTGTTGCGTTTGACCCCCCCCCCAAAAAAAAACAAAACAACTAGTCACATGTACTGTACTCCACAAAGGGGCCACTCAAATTCCAAAGGTGGCCTATTTTGCACAAGGGTTTACGTGGAATGGGCTACCTCCCAAGGGGGTTGGGTTTAGGAACAGATACTTCACCTTCCCTCCCCCTCTTCTCCAGTCAGGGCTTTTGGCGGGAGATTTGAAATATCCAGCCCTTCCACTCAAAACGTCTCCGAGAATTTTTGTCCACTTCCGGAGCAGACAAACGGCAAGGAAGCGTTTAACATGAGGGTATGATGGCACATTTGCATGTAACGTGACGGCGAAAACAAACTGAATGACTTTTTTTAACCTGAGAGAGGAGGTGCACCGTTCTCGGAGGTACTGCAATACCGAGCCGATGCGTGGAGTGGACGGAGCAAGCCCCAAATTCCATCTCCCTGGTCCAAAAATCAATTTAATATACGGTCCCCGGGTAGGGGACGTATCAGATATTAAACTGATAAGAACAGATACTACACTTTATCTTAGCCAAAAGGCCGAGAAGCGATGCCCACAATGGGTTCGGGGAGCAGTGAGCTCTCCCCACGCTGACCCTCCCGTCAACGGTCCAAAGCGGCGCCCGCGCAAAGCGCCCGGCGGAGGGGCCGGAGCGCGAGCGGCGTACATGGAAACGACCCTTTGGGTTTTTTTTTTTTTCCTCTGACAAAAAACAAGAGGGGAGAGCGCGAACGCAGTCCCCCACTACCAGAAATTATGCAGTTGAGATTCCCACATTTGGGGAATTCACAGGGGTCAGCACATCCTGTTTGTGCAACGGACGAGCCTCGCCCTGGGTGAACCACCTTCCTGATCATGGTGTCGCCCCTGCCAGGTAAGTATGAGTTGCTCCGCTCCGAGCCAAGGCCCAGGCCCTGGAAGAGGCAATGTGGCAGCATGGTCCTTCCGGCCATTTGCATGGACCAGCTTCCACCCGACGATTGAGCCCCAGGTTAAACGGCAGCGATACACACGCAAGTCTGTGCGTTCTAAGCACTCTTTTTTACTTTTAAAGTTCTTGAACACGGGATGCCAAACGGAGGGTACGCAAGGGCATGTTTAAAGGCCGACAAGACACAACCTTTGCTCTTGGAGGATGACCGCTTGCTTGCTTTAGACATAGGTAGAAAAGCCCCGCATTGAAGCAGGGCATCAAAAAATTGGAAAGATCTCTTGTTGTCCCTCTCCACGGAAATCTTTAGTAAAAGGCGAAAGATTTATACGCTCTGAAGAGAAACAAGAGTGCCACGTTGCAGCGCCACACGGCGTCCAGTACTTGAGGGCACACGGGGCTTCATCACGGGCAGTGTACTTCTGTTCACGCGCTCATTTGCATCGGCGGTCGCGCGGCAAAAGGGACACGACAGGCTCGCACGTCGTTTCTGTAGTGTAGCGGTTATCACGTTCGCCTAACGCGCGAAAGGTCCTCGGCTCGAAACCGGGCAGAAACAAAGCCTCCTTTTATGTTTGCTTCAATCTTTAACACGGTTCATTCCAAACTCGATGGTTTATTCCTAGAAAAGAGGGAGGAGCGGAGGAATTGTCGGCGTAGTCCTTCAAACTTTTCATCACAGAGATCGGGGGAAAAAGACACCGACACACACGCCCCAAAAAAAAAAAAAAAAAAAAAGGGGCCCCCCTGCAGCCCCATATGTCCTCGTTAGTATAGTGGACAGTATCTCCGCTTGTCACGCGGAAGACCTAGGTTCGATTCCCAGACGGGGAGAGAAAGTGCGTTTTACCCAGCACGAAAGCGTTGCACTGACGCTGAGGACTTGTCCCACCAACGTACCTGCGCTACACTATCGCTTCTGTAGTGTAGCGGTTATCACGTTTGCCTCACACGCAAAAGGTCCCCGGCTCGAAACCGGGCAGAAGCACGCCCTCATGCGAAGACTTTACTTGTCGAGGATGGGTTTGAAAGTCGGTGTTGCGTTTGACCCCCCCCCCAAAAAAAAACAAAACAACTAGTCACATGTACTGTACTCCACAAAGGGGCCACTCAAATTCCAAAGGTGGCCTATTTTGCACAAGGGTTTACGTGGAATGGGCTACCTCCCAAGGGGGTTGGGTTTAGGAACAGATACTTCACCTTCCCTCCCCCTCTTCTCCAGTCAGGGCTTTTGGCGGGAGATTTGAAATATCCAGCCCTTCCACTCAAAACGTCTCCGAGAATTTTTGTCCACTTCCGGAGCAGACAAACGGCAAGGAAGCGTTTAACATGAGGGTATGATGGCACATTTGCATGTAACGTGACGGCGAAAACAAACTGAATGACTTTTTTTAACCTGAGAGAGGAGGTGCACCGTTCTCGGAGGTACTGCAATACCGAGCCGATGCGTGGAGTGGACGGAGCAAGCCCCAAATTCCATCTCCCTGGTCCAAAAATCAATTTAATATACGGTCCCCGGGTAGGGGACGTATCAGATATTAAACTGATAAGAACAGATACTACACTTGATCTTAGCCAAAAGGCCGAGAAGCGATGCCCACAATGGGTTCGGGGAGCAGTGAGCTCTCCCCACGCTGACCCTCCCGTCAACGGTCCAAAGCGGCGCCCGCGCAAAGCGCCCGGCGGAGGGGCCGGAGCGCGAGCGGCGTACATGGAAACGACCCTTTGGGTTTTTTTTTTTTTCCTCTGACAAAAAACAAGAGGGGAGAGCGCGAACGCAGTCCCCCACTACCAGAAATTATGCAGTTGAGATTCCCACATTTGGGGAATTCACAGGGGTCAGCACATCCTGTTTGTGCAATGGACGAGCCTCGCCCTGGGTGAACCACCTTCCTGATCATGGTGTCGCCCCTGCCAGGTAAGTATGAGTTGCTCCGCTCCGAGCCAAGGCCCAGGCCCTGGAAGAGGCAATGTGGCAGCATGGTCCTTCCGGCCATTTGCATGGACCAGCTTCCACCCGACGATTGAGCCCCAGGTTAAACGGCAGCGATACACACGCAAGTCTGTGCGTTCTAAGCACTCTTTTTTACTTTTAAAGTTCTTGAACACGGGATGCCAAACGGAGGGTACGCAAGGGCATGTTTAAAGGCCGACAAGACACAACCTTTGCTCTTGGAGGATGACCGCTTGCTTGCTTTAGACATAGGTAGAAAAGCCCCGCATTGAAGCAGGGCATCAAAAAATTGGAAAGATCTCTTGTTGTCCCTCTCCACGGAAATCTTTAGTAAAAGGCGAAAGATTTATACGCTCTGAAGAGAAACAAGAGTGCCACGTTGCAGCGCCACACGGCGTCCAGTACTTGAGGGCACACGGGGCTTCATCACGGGCAGTGTACTTCTGTTCACGCGCTCATTTGCATCGGCGGTCGCGCGGCAAAAGGGACACGACAGGCTCGCACGTCGTTTCTGTAGTGTAGCGGTTATCACGTTCGCCTAACGCGCGAAAGGTCCTCGGCTCGAAACCGGGCAGAAACTAAGCCTCCTTTTATGTTTGCTTCAATCTTTAACACGGTTCATTCCAAACTCGATGGTTTATTCCTAGAAAAGAGGGAGGAGCGGAGGAATTGTCGGCGTAGTCCTTCAAACTTTTCATCACAGAGATCGGGGGAAAAAGACACCGACACACACGCCCCAAAAAAAAAAAAAAAAAAAAAGGGGCCCCCCTGCAGCCCCATATGTCCTCGTTAGTATAGTGGACAGTATCTCCGCTTGTCACGCGGAAGACCTGGGTTCGATTCCCAGACGGGGAGAGAAAGTGCGTTTTACCCAGCACGAAAGCGTTGCACTGACGCTGAGGACTTGTCCCACCAACGTACCTGCGCTACACTATCGCTTCTGTAGTGTAGCGGTTATCACGTTTGCCTCACACGCAAAAGGTCCCCGGCTCGAAACCGGGCAGAAGCACGCCCTCATGCGAAGACTTTACTTGTCGAGGATGGGTTTGAAAGTCGGTGTTGCGTTTGACCCCCCCCCCAAAAAAAAAACAAAACAACTAGTCACATGTACTGTACTCCACAAAGGGGCCACTCAAATTCCAAAGGTGGCCTATTTTGCACAAGGGTTTACGTGGAATGGGCTACCTCCCAAGGGGGTTGGGTTTAGGAACAGATACTTCACCTTCCCTCCCCCTCTTCTCCAGTCAGGGCTTTTGGCGGGAGATTTGAAATATCCAGCCCTTCCACTCAAAACGTCTCCGAGAATTTTTGTCCACTTCCGGAGCAGACAAACGGCAAGGAAGCATTTAACATGAGGGTATGATGGCACATTTGCATGTAACGTGACGGCGAAAACAAACTGAATGACTTTTTTTAACCTGAGAGAGGAGGTGCACCGTTCTCGGAGGTACTGCAATACCGAGCCGATGCGTGGAGTGGACGGAGCAAGCCCCAAATTCCATCTCCCTGGTCCAAAAATCAATTTAATATACGGTCCCCGGGTAGGGGACGTATCAGATATTAAACTGATAAGAACAGATACTACACTTGATCTTAGCCAAAAGGCCGAGAAGCGATGCCCACAATGGGTTCGGGGAGCAGTGAGCTCTCCCCACGCTGACCCTCCCGTCAACGGTCCAAAGCGGCGCCCGCGCAAAGCGCCCGGCGGAGGGGCCGGAGCGCGAGCGGCGTACATGGAAACGACCCTTTGGGTTTTTTTTTTTTCCTCTGACAAAAAACAAGAGGGGAGAGCGCGAACGCAGTCCCCCACTACCAGAAATTATGCAGTTGAGATTCCCACATTTGGGGAATTCACAGGGGTCAGCACATCCTGTTTGTGCAACGGACGAGCCTCGCCCTGGGTGAACCACCTTCCTGATCATGGTGTCGCCCCTGCCAGGTAAGTATGAGTTGCTCCGCTCCGAGCCAAAGCCCAGGCCCTGGAAGAGGCAATGTGGCAGCATGGTCCTTCCGGCCATTTGCATGGACCAGCTTCCACCCGACGATTGAGCCCCAGGTTAAACGGCAGCGATACACACGCAAGTCTGTGCGTTCTAAGCACTCTTTTTTACTTTTAAAGTTCTTGAACACGGGATGCCAAACGGAGGGTACGCAAGGGCATGTTTAAAGGCCGACAAGACACAACCTTTGCTCTTGGAGGATGACCGCTTGCTTGCTTTAGACATAGGTAGAAAAGCCCCGCATTGAAGCAGGGCATCAAAAAATTGGAAAGATCTCTTGTTGTCCCTCTCCACGGAAATCTTTAGTAAAAGGCGAAAGATTTATACGCTCTGAAGAGAAACAAGAGTGCCACGTTGCAGCGCCACACGGCGTCCAGTACTTGAGGGCACACGGGGCTTCATCGCGGGCAGTGTACTTCTGTTCACGCGCTCATTTGCATCGGCGGTCGCGCGGCAAAAGGGACACGACAGGCTCGCACGTCGTTTCTGTAGTGTAGCGGTTATCACGTTCGCCTAACGCGCGAAAGGTCCTCGGCTCGAAACCGGGCAGAAACAAAGCCTCCTTTTATGTTTGCTTCAATCTTTAACACGGTTCATTCCAAACTCGATGGTTTATTCCTAGAAAAGAGGGAGGAGCGGAGGAATTGTCGGCGTAGTCCTTCAAACTTTTCATCACAGAGATCGGGGGAAAAAGACACCGACACACACGCCCCAAAAAAAAAAAAAAAAAAAAAGGGGCCCCCCTGCAGCCCCATATGTCCTCGTTAGTATAGTGGACAGTATCTCCGCTTGTCACGCGGAAGACCTAGGTTCGATTCCCAGACGGGGAGAGAAAGTGCGTTTTACCCAGCACGAAAGCGTTGCACTGACGCTGAGGACTTGTCCCACCAACGTACCTGCGCTACACTATCGCTTCTGTAGTGTAGCGGTTATCACGTTTGCCTCACACGCAAAAGGTCCCCGGCTCGAAACCGGGCAGAAGCACGCCCTCATGCGAAGACTTTACTTGTCGAGGATGGGTTTGAAAGTCGGTGTTGCGTTTGACCCCCCCCCCAAAAAAAAACAAAACAACTAGTCACATGTACTGTACTCCACAAAGGGGCCACTCAAATTCCAAAGGTGGCCTATTTTGCACAAGGGTTTACGTGGAATGGGCTACCTCCCAAGGGGGTTGGGTTTAGGAACAGATACTTCACCTTCCCTCCCCCTCTTCTCCAGTCAGGGCTTTTGGCGGGAGATTTGAAATATCCAGCCCTTCCACTCAAAACGTCTCCGAGAATTTTTGTCCACTTCCGGAGCAGACAAACGGCAAGGAAGCGTTTAACATGAGGGTATGATGGCACATTTGCATGTAACGTGACGGCGAAAACAAACTGAATGACTTTTTTTAACCTGAGAGAGGAGGTGCACCGTTCTCGGAGGTACTGCAATACCGAGCCGATGCGTGGAGTGGACGGAGCAAGCCCCAAATTCCATCTCCCTGGTCCAAAAATCAATTTAATATACGGTCCCCGGGTAGGGGACGTATCAGATATTAAACTGATAAGAACAGATACTACACTTGATCTTAGCCAAAAGGCCGAGAAGCGATGCCCACAATGGGTTCGGGGAGCAGTGAGCTCTCCCCACGCTGACCCTCCCGTCAACGGTCCAAAGCGGCGCCCGCGCAAAGCGCCCGGCGGAGGGGCCGGAGCGCGAGCGGCGTACATGGAAACGACCCTTTGGGTTTTTTTTTTTTTCCTCTGACAAAAAACAAGAGGGGAGAGCGCGAACGCAGTCCCCCACTACCAGAAATTATGCAGTTGAGATTCCCACATTTGGGGAATTCACAGGGGTCAGCACATCCTGTTTGTGCAATGGACGAGCCTCGCCCTGGGTGAACCACCTTCCTGATCATGGTGTCGCCCCTGCCAGGTAAGTATGAGTTGCTCCGCTCCGAGCCAAGGCCCAGGCCCTGGAAGAGGCAATGTGGCAGCATGGTCCTTCCGGCCATTTGCATGGACCAGCTTCCACCCGACGATTGAGCCCCAGGTTAAACGGCAGCGATACACACGCAAGTCTGTGCGTTCTAAGCACTCTTTTTTACTTTTAAAGTTCTTGAACACGGGATGCCAAACGGAGGGTACGCAAGGGCATGTTTAAAGGCCGACAAGACACAACCTTTGCTCTTGGAGGATGACCGCTTGCTTGCTTTAGACATAGGTAGAAAAGCCCCGCATTGAAGCAGGGCATCAAAAAATTGGAAAGATCTCTTGTTGTCCCTCTCCACGGAAATCTTTAGTAAAAGGCGAAAGATTTATACGCTCTGAAGAGAAACAAGAGTGCCACGTTGCAGCGCCACACGGCGTCCAGTACTTGAGGGCACACGGGGCTTCATCACGGGCAGTGTACTTCTGTTCACGCGCTCATTTGCATCGGCGGTCGCGCGGCAAAAGGGACACGACAGGCTCGCACGTCGTTTCTGTAGTGTAGCGGTTATCACGTTCGCCTAACGCGCGAAAGGTCCTCGGCTCGAAACCGGGCAGAAACTAAGCCTCCTTTTATGTTTGCTTCAATCTTTAACACGGTTCATTCCAAACTCGATGGTTTATTCCTAGAAAAGAGGGAGGAGCGGAGGAATTGTCGGCGTAGTCCTTCAAACTTTTCATCACAGAGATCGGGGGAAAAAGACACCGACACACACGCCCCAAAAAAAAAAAAAAAAAAAAAGGGGCCCCCCTGCAGCCCCATATGTCCTCGTTAGTATAGTGGACAGTATCTCCGCTTGTCACGCGGAAGACCTGGGTTCGATTCCCAGACGGGGAGAGAAAGTGCGTTTTACCCAGCACGAAAGCGTTGCACTGACGCTGAGGACTTGTCCCACCAACGTACCTGCGCTACACTATCGCTTCTGTAGTGTAGCGGTTATCACGTTTGCCTCACACGCAAAAGGTCCCCGGCTCGAAACCGGGCAGAAGCACGCCCTCATGCGAAGACTTTACTTGTCGAGGATGGGTTTGAAAGTCGGTGTTGCGTTTGACCCCCCCCCCAAAAAAAAAACAAAACAACTAGTCACATGTACTGTACTCCACAAAGGGGCCACTCAAATTCCAAAGGTGGCCTATTTTGCACAAGGGTTTACGTGGAATGGGCTACCTCCCAAGGGGGTTGGGTTTAGGAACAGATACTTCACCTTCCCTCCCCCTCTTCTCCAGTCAGGGCTTTTGGCGGGAGATTTGAAATATCCAGCCCTTCCACTCAAAACGTCTCCGAGAATTTTTGTCCACTTCCGGAGCAGACAAACGGCAAGGAAGCGTTTAACATGAGGGTATGATGGCACATTTGCATGTAACGTGACGGCGAAAACAAACTGAATGACTTTTTTTAACCTGAGAGAGGAGGTGCACCGTTCTCGGAGGTACTGCAATACCGAGCCGATGCGTGGAGTGGACGGAGCAAGCCCCAAATTCCATCTCCCTGGTCCAAAAATCAATTTAATATACGGTCCCCGGGTAGGGGACGTATCAGATATTAAACTGATAAGAACAGATACTACACTTGATCTTAGCCAAAAGGCCGAGAAGCGATGCCCACAATGGGTTCGGGGAGCAGTGAGCTCTCCCCACGCTGACCCTCCCGTCAATGGTCCAAAGCGGCGCCCGCGCAAAGCGCCCGGCGGAGGGGCCGGAGCGCGAGCGGCGTACATGGAAACGACCCTTTGGGTTTTTTTTTTTTCCTCTAACAAAAAACAAGAGGGGAGAGCGCGAACGCAGTCCCCCACTACCAGAAATTATGCAGTTGAGATTCCCACATTTGGGGAATTCACAGGGGTCAGCACATCCTGTTTGTGCAATGGACGAGCCTCGCCCTGGGTGAACCACCTTCCTGATCATGGTGTCGCCCCTGCCAGGTAAGTATGAGTTGCTCCGCTCCGAGCCAAGGCCCAGGCCCTGGAAGAGGCAATGTGGCAGCATGGTCCTTCCGGCCATTTGCATGGACCAGCTTCCACCCGACGATTGAGCCCCAGGTTAAACGGCAGCGATACACACGCAAGTCTGTGCGTTCTAAGCACTCTTTTTTACTTTTAAAGTTCTTGAACACGGGATGCCAAACGGAGGGTACGCAAGGGCATGTTTAAAGGCCGACAAGACACAACCTTTGCTCTTGGAGGATGACCGCTTGCTTGCTTTAGACATAGGTAGAAAAGCCCCGCATTGAAGCAGGGCATCAAAAAATTGGAAAGATCTCTTGTTGTCCCTCTCCACGGAAATCTTTAGTAAAAGGCGAAAGATTTATACGCTCTGAAGAGAAACAAGAGTGCCACGTTGCAGCGCCACACGGCGTCCAGTACTTGAGGGCACACGGGGCTTCATCACGGGCAGTGTACTTCTGTTCACGCGCTCATTTGCATCGGCGGTCGCGCGGCAAAAGGGACACGACAGGCTCGCACGTCGTTTCTGTAGTGTAGCGGTTATCACGTTCGCCTAACGCGCGAAAGGTCCTCGGCTCGAAACCGGGCAGAAACAAAGCCTCCTTTTATGTTTGCTTCAATCTTTAACACGGTTCATTCCAAACTCGATGGTTTATTCCTAGAAAAGAGGGAGGAGCGGAGGAATTGTCGGCGTAGTCCTTCAAACTTTTCATCACAGAGATCGGGGGAAAAAGACACCGACACACACGCCCCAAAAAAAAAAAAAAAAAAAAAGGGGCCCCCCTGCAGCCCCATATGTCCTCGTTAGTATAGTGGACAGTATCTCCGCTTGTCACGCAGAAGACCTGGGTTCGATTCCCAGACGGGGAGAGAAAGTGCGTTTTACCCAGCACGAAAGCGTTGCACTGACGCTGAGGACTTGTCCCACCAACGTACCTGCGCTACACTATCGCTTCTGTAGTGTAGCGGTTATCACGTTTGCCTCACACGCAAAAGGTCCCCGGCTCGAAACCGGGCAGAAGCACGCCCTCATGCGAAGACTTTACTTGTCGAGGATGGGTTTGAAAGTCGGTGTTGCGTTTGACCCCCCCCCCAAAAAAAAACAAAACAACTAGTCACATGTACTGTACTCCACAAAGGGGCCACTCAAATTCCAAAGGTGGCCTATTTTGCACAAGGGTTTACGTGGAATGGGCTACCTCCCAAGGGGGTTGGGTTTAGGAACAGATACTTCACCTTCCCTCCCCCTCTTCTCCAGTCAGGGCTTTTGGCGGGAGATTTGAAATATCCAGCCCTTCCACTCAAAACGTCTCCGAGAATTTTTGTCCACTTCCGGAGCAGACAAACGGCAAGGAAGCGTTTAACATGAGGGTATGATGGCACATTTGCATGTAACGTGACGGCGAAAACAAACTGAATGACTTTTTTTAACCTGAGAGAGGAGGTGCACCGTTCTCGGAGGTACTGCAATACCGAGCCGATGCGTGGAGTGGACGGAGCAAGCCCCAAATTCCATCTCCCTGGTCCAAAAATCAATTTAATATACGGTCCCCGGGTAGGGGACGTATCAGATATTAAACTGATAAGAACAGATACTACACTTGATCTTAGCCAAAAGGCCGAGAAGCGATGCCCACAATGGGTTCGGGGAGCAGTGAGCTCTCCCCACGCTGACCCTCCCGTCAATGGTCCAAAGCGGCGCCCGCGCAAAGCGCCCGGCGGAGGGGCCGGAGCGCGAGCGGCGTACATGGAAACGACCCTTTGGGTTTTTTTTTTTTCCTCTAACAAAAAACAAGAGGGGAGAGCGCGAACGCAGTCCCCCACTACCAGAAATTATGCAGTTGAGATTCCCACATTTGGGGAATTCACAGGGGTCAGCACATCCTGTTTGTGCAATGGACGAGCCTCGCCCTGGGTGAACCACCTTCCTGATCATGGTGTCGCCCCTGCCAGGTAAGTATGAGTTGCTCCGCTCCGAGCCAAGGCCCAGGCCCTGGAAGAGGCAATGTGGCAGCATGGTCCTTCCGGCCATTTGCATGGACCAGCTTCCACCCGACGATTGAGCCCCAGGTTAAACGGCAGCGATACACACGCAAGTCTGTGCGTTCTAAGCACTCTTTTTTACTTTTAAAGTTCTTGAACACGGGATGCCAAACGGAGGGTACGCAAGGGCATGTTTAAAGGCCGACAAGACACAACCTTTGCTCTTGGAGGATGACCGCTTGCTTGCTTTAGACATAGGTAGAAAAGCCCCGCATTGAAGCAGGGCATCAAAAAATTGGAAAGATCTCTTGTTGTCCCTCTCCACGGAAATCTTTAGTAAAAGGCGAAAGATTTATACGCTCTGAAGAGAAACAAGAGTGCCACGTTGCAGCGCCACACGGCGTCCAGTACTTGAGGGCACACGGGGCTTCATCACGGGCAGTGTACTTCTGTTCACGCGCTCATTTGCATCGGCGGTCGCGCGGCAAAAGGGACACGACAGGCTCGCACGTCGTTTCTGTAGTGTAGCGGTTATCACGTTCGCCTAACGCGCGAAAGGTCCTCGGCTCGAAACCGGGCAGAAACAAAGCCTCCTTTTATGTTTGCTTCAATCTTTAACACGGTTCATTCCAAACTCGATGGTTTATTCCTAGAAAAGAGGGAGGAGCGGAGGAATTGTCGGCGTAGTCCTTCAAACTTTTCATCACAGAGATCGGGGGAAAAAGACACCGACACACACGCCCCAAAAAAAAAAAAAAAAAAAAAGGGGCCCCCCTGCAGCCCCATATGTCCTCGTTAGTATAGTGGACAGTATCTCCGCTTGTCACGCAGAAGACCTGGGTTCGATTCCCAGACGGGGAGAGAAAGTGCGTTTTACCCAGCACGAAAGCGTTGCACTGACGCTGAGGACTTGTCCCACCAACGTACCTGCGCTACACTATCGCTTCTGTAGTGTAGCGGTTATCACGTTTGCCTCACACGCAAAAGGTCCCCGGCTCGAAACCGGGCAGAAGCACGCCCTCATGCGAAGACTTTACTTGTCGAGGATGGGTTTGAAAGTCGGTGTTGCGTTTGACCCCCCCCCCAAAAAAAAACAAAACAACTAGTCACATGTACTGTACTCCACAAAGGGGCCACTCAAATTCCAAAGGTGGCCTATTTTGCACAAGGGTTTACGTGGAATGGGCTACCTCCCAAGGGGGTTGGGTTTAGGAACAGATACTTCACCTTCCCTCCCCCTCTTCTCCAGTCAGGGCTTTTGGCGGGAGATTTGAAATATCCAGCCCTTCCACTCAAAACGTCTCCGAGAATTTTTGTCCACTTCCGGAGCAGACAAACGGCAAGGAAGCGTTTAACATGAGGGTATGATGGCACATTTGCATGTAACGTGACGGCGAAAACAAACTGAATGACTTTTTTTAACCTGAGAGAGGAGGTGCACCGTTCTCGGAGGTACTGCAATACCGAGCCGATGCGTGGAGTGGACGGAGCAAGCCCCCGGGTAGGGGACGTATCAGATATTAAACTGATAAGAACAGATACTACACTTGATCTTAGCCAAAAGGCCGAGAAGCGATGCCCACAATGGGTTCGGGGAGCAGTGAGCTCTCCCCACGCTGACCCTCCCGTCAACGGTCCAAAGCGGCGCCCGCGCAAAGCGCCCGGCGGAGGGGCCGGAGCGCGAGCGGCGTACATGGAAACGACCCTTTGGGTTTTTTTTTTTTTCCTCTGACAAAAAACAAGAGGGGAGAGCGCGAACGCAGTCCCCCACTACCAGAAATTATGCAGTTGAGATTCCCACATTTGGGGAATTCACAGGGGTCAGCACATCCTGTTTGTGCAATGGACGAGCCTCGCCCTGGGTGAACCACCTTCCTGATCATGGTGTCGCCCCTGCCAGGTAAGTATGAGTTGCTCCGCTCCGAGCCAAGGCCCAGGCCCTGGAAGAGGCAATGTGGCAGCATGGTCCTTCCGGCCATTTGCATGGACCAGCTTCCACCCGACGATTGAGCCCCAGGTTAAACGGCAGCGATACACACGCAAGTCTGTGCGTTCTAAGCACTCTTTTTTACTTTTAAAGTTCTTGAACACGGGATGCCAAACGGAGGGTACGCAAGGGCATGTTTAAAGGCCGACAAGACACAACCTTTGCTCTTGGAGGATGACCGCTTGCTTGCTTTAGACATAGGTAGAAAAGCCCCGCATTGAAGCAGGGCATCAAAAAATTGGAAAGATCTCTTGTTGTCCCTCTCCACGGAAATCTTTAGTAAAAGGCGAAAGATTTATACGCTCTGAAGAGAAACAAGAGTGCCACGTTGCAGCGCCACACGGCGTCCAGTACTTGAGGGCACACGGGGCTTCATCACGGGCAGTGTACTTCTGTTCACGCGCTCATTTGCATCGGCGGTCGCGCGGCAAAAGGGACACGACAGGCTCGCACGTCGTTTCTGTAGTGTAGCGGTTATCACGTTCGCCTAACGCGCGAAAGGTCCTCGGCTCGAAACCGGGCAGAAACAAAGCCTCCTTTTATGTTTGCTTCAATCTTTAACACGGTTCATTCCAAACTCGATGGTTTATTCCTAGAAAAGAGGGAGGAGCGGAGGAATTGTCGGCGTAGTCCTTCAAACTTTTCATCACAGAGATCGGGGGAAAAAGACACCGACACACACGCCCCAAAAAAAAAAAAAAAAAAGGGGCCCCCCTGCAGCCCCATATGTCCTCGTTAGTATAGTGGACAGTATCTCCGCTTGTCACGCGGAAGACCTGGGTTCGATTCCCAGACGGGGAGAGAAAGTGCGTTTTACCCAGCACGAAAGCGTTGCACTGACGCTGAGGACTTGTCCCACCAACGTACCTGCGCTACACTATCGCTTCTGTAGTGTAGCGGTTATCACGTTTGCCTCACACGCAAAAGGTCCCCGGCTCGAAACCGGGCAGAAGCACGCCCTCATGCGAAGACTTTACTTGTCGAGGATGGGTTTGAAAGTCGGTGTTGCGTTTGACCCCCCCCCCCAAAAAAAACAAAACAACTAGTCACATGTACTGTACTCCACAAAGGGGCCACTCAAATTCCAAAGGTGGCCTATTTTGCACAAGGGTTTACGTGGAATGGGCTACCTCCCAAGGGGGTTGGGTTTAGGAACAGATACTTCACCTTCCCTCCCCCTCTTCTCCAGTCAGGGCTTTTGGCGGGAGATTTGAAATATCCAGCCCTTCCACTCAAAACGTCTCCGAGAATTTTTGTCCACTTCCGGAGCAGACAAACGGCAAGGAAGCGTTTAACATGAGGGTATGATGGCACATTTGCATGTAACGTGACGGCGAAAACAAACTGAATGACTTTTTTTAACCTGAGAGAGGAGGTGCACCGATCTCGGAGGTACTGCAATACCGAGCCGATGCGTGGAGTGGACGGAGCAAGCCCCAAATTCCATCTCCCTGGTCCAAAAATCAATTTAATATACGGTCCCCGGGTAGGGGACGTATCAGATATTAAACTGATAAGAACAGATACTACACTTGATCTTAGCCAAAAGGCCGAGAAGCGATGCCCACAATGGGTTCGGGGAGCAGTGAGCTCTCCCCACGCTGACCCTCCCGTCAACGGTCCAAAGCGGCGCCCGCGCAAAGCGCCCGGCGGAGGGGCCGGAGCGCGAGCGGCGTACATGGAAACGACCCTTTGGGTTTTTTTTTTTTTCCTCTGACAAAAAACAAGAGGGGAGAGCGCGAACGCAGTCCCCCACTACCAGAAATTATGCAGTTGAGATTCCCACATTTGGGGAATTCACAGGGGTCAGCACATCCTGTTTGTGCAATGGACGAGCCTCGCCCTGGGTGAACCACCTTCCTGATCATGGTGTCGCCCCTGCCAGGTAAGTATGAGTTGCTCCGCTCCGAGCCAAGGCCCAGGCCCTGGAAGAGGCAATGTGGCAGCATGGTCCTTCCGGCCATTTGCATGGACCAGCTTCCACCCGACGATTGAGCCCCAGGTTAAACGGCAGCGATACACACGCAAGTCTGTGCGTTCTAAGCACTCTTTTTTACTTTTAAAGTTCTTGAACACGGGATGCCAAACGGAGGGTACGCAAGGGCATGTTTAAAGGCCGACAAGACACAACCTTTGCTCTTGGAGGATGACCGCTTGCTTGCTTTAGACATAGGTAGAAAAGCCCCGCATTGAAGCAGGGCATCAAAAAATTGGAAAGATCTCTTGTTGTCCCTCTCCACGGAAATCTTTAGTAAAAGGCGAAAGATTTATACGCTCTGAAGAGAAACAAGAGTGCCACGTTGCAGCGCCACATGGGGCGATCGGGGGAAAAAGACACCGACACACACGCCCCAAAAAAAAAAAAAAAAAAAAAGGGGCCCCCCTGCAGCCCCATATGTCCTCGTTAGTATAGTGGACAGTATCTCCGCTTGTCACGCGGAAGACCTGGGTTCGATTCCCAGACGGGGAGAGAAAGTGCGTTTTACCCAGCACGAAAGCGTTGCACTGACGCTGAGGACTTGTCCCACCAACGTACCTGCGCTACACTATCGCTTCTGTAGTGTAGCGGTTATCACGTTTGCCTCACACGCAAAAGGTCCCCGGCTCGAAACCGGGCAGAAGCACGCCCTCATGCGAAGACTTTACTTGTCGAGGATGGGTTTGAAAGTCGGTGTTGCGTTTGACCCCCCCCCCAAAAAAAAACAAAACAACTAGTCACATGTACTGTACTCCACAAAGGGGCCACTCAAATTCCAAAGGTGGCCTATTTTGCACAAGGGTTTACGTGGAATGGGCTACCTCCCAAGGGGGTTGGGTTTAGGAACAGATACTTCACCTTCCCTCCCCCTCTTCTCCAGTCAGGGCTTTTGGCGGGAGATTTGAAATATCCAGCCCTTCCACTCAAAACGTCTCCGAGAATTTTTGTCCACTTCCGGAGCAGACAAACGGCAAGGAAGCGTTTAACATGAGGGTATGATGGCACATTTGCATGTAACGTGACGGCGAAAACAAACTGAATGACTTTTTTTAACCTGAGAGAGGAGGTGCACCGTTCTCGGAGGTACTGCAATACCGAGCCGATGCGTGGAGTGGACGGAGCAAGCCCCAAATTCCATCTCCCTGGTCCAAAAATCAATTTAATATACGGTCCCCGGGTAGGGGACGTATCAGATATTAAACTGATAAGAACAGATACTACACTTGATCTTAGCCAAAAGGCCGAGAAGCGATGCCCACAATGGGTTCGGGGAGCAGTGAGCTCTCCCCACGCTGACCCTCCCGTCAACGGTCCAAAGCGGCGCCCGCGCAAAGCGCCCGGCGGAGGGGCCGGAGCGCGAGCGGCGTACATGGAAACGACCCTTTGGGTTTTTTTTTTTTTCCTCTGACAAAAAACAAGATGGGAGAGCGCGAACGCAGTCCCCCACTACCAGAAATTATGCAGTTGAGATTCCCACATTTGGGGAATTCACAGGGGTCAGCACATCCTGTTTGTGCAATGGACGAGCCTCGCCCTGGGTGAACCACCTTCCTGATCATGGTGTCGCCCCTGCCAGGTAAGTATGAGTTGCTCCGCTCCGAGCCAAGGCCCAGGCCCTGGAAGAGGCAATGTGGCAGCATGGTCCTTCCGGCCATTTGCATGGACCAGCTTCCACCCGACGATTGAGCCCCAGGTTAAACGGCAGCGATACACACGCAAGTCTGTGCGTTCTAAGCACTCTTTTTTACTTTTAAAGTTCTTGAACACGGGATGCCAAACGGAGGGTACGCAAGGGCATGTTTAAAGGCCGACAAGACACAACCTTTGCTCTTGGAGGATGACCGCTTGCTTGCTTTAGACATAGGTAGAAAAGCCCCGCATTGAAGCAGGGCATCAAAAAATTGGAAAGATCTCTTGTTGTCCCTCTCCACGGAAATCTTTAGTAAAAGGCGAAAGATTTATACGCTCTGAAGAGAAACAAGAGTGCCACGTTGCAGCGCCACACGGCGTCCAGTACTTGAGGGCACACGGGGCTTCATCACGGGCAGTGTACTTCTGTTCACGCGCTCATTTGCATCGGCGGTCGCGCGGCAAAAGGGACACGACAGGCTCGCACGTCGTTTCTGTAGTGTAGCGGTTATCACGTTCGCCTAACGCGCGAAAGGTCCTCGGCTCGAAACCGGGCAGAAACTAAGCCTCCTTTTATGTTTGCTTCAATCTTTAACACGGTTCATTCCAAACTCGATGGTTTATTCCTAGAAAAGAGGGAGGAGCGGAGGAATTGTCGGCGTAGTCCTTCAAACTTTTCATCACAGAGATCGGGGGAAAAAGACACCGACACACACGCCCCAAAAAAAAAAAAAAAAAAAAAGGGGCCCCCCTGCAGCCCCATATGTCCTCGTTAGTATAGTGGACAGTATCTCCGCTTGTCACGCGGAAGACCTGGGTTCGATTCCCAGACGGGGAGAGAAAGTGCGTTTTACCCAGCACGAAAGCGTTGCACTGACGCTGAGGACTTGTCCCACCAACGTACCTGCGCTACACTATCGCTTCTGTAGTGTAGCGGTTATCACGTTTGCCTCACACGCAAAAGGTCCCCGGCTCGAAACCGGGCAGAAGCACGCCCTCATGCGAAGACTTTACTTGTCGAGGATGGGTTTGAAAGTCGGTGTTGCGTTTGACCCCCCCCCCAAAAAAAAAACAAAACAACTAGTCACATGTACTGTACTCCACAAAGGGGCCACTCAAATTCCAAAGGTGGCCTATTTTGCACAAGGGTTTACGTGGAATGGGCTACCTCCCAAGGGGGTTGGGTTTAGGAACAGATACTTCACCTTCCCTCCCCCTCTTCTCCAGTCAGGGCTTTTGGCGGGAGATTTGAAATATCCAGCCCTTCCACTCAAAACGTCTCCGAGAATTTTTGTCCACTTCCGGAGCAGACAAACGGCAAGGAAGCGTTTAACATGAGGGTATGATGGCACATTTGCATGTAACGTGACGGCGAAAACAAACTGAATGACTTTTTTTAACCTGAGAGAGGAGGTGCACCGTTCTCGGAGGTACTGCAATACCGAGCCGATGCGTGGAGTGGACGGAGCAAGCCCCAAATTCCATCTCCCTGGTCCAAAAATCAATTTAATATACGGTCCCCGGGTAGGGGACGTATCAGATATTAAACTGATAAGAACAGATACTACACTTGATCTTAGCCAAAAGGCCGAGAAGCGATGCCCACAATGGGTTCGGGGAGCAGTGAGCTCTCCCCACGCTGACCCTCCCGTCAATGGTCCAAAGCGGCGCCCGCGCAAAGCGCCCGGCGGAGGGGCCGGAGCGCGAGCGGCGTACATGGAAACGACCCTTTGGGTTTTTTTTTTTTCCTCTAACAAAAAACAAGAGGGGAGAGCGCGAACGCAGTCCCCCACTACCAGAAATTATGCAGTTGAGATTCCCACATTTGGGGAATTCACAGGGGTCAGCACATCCTGTTTGTGCAATGGACGAGCCTCGCCCTGGGTGAACCACCTTCCTGATCATGGTGTCGCCCCTGCCAGGTAAGTATGAGTTGCTCCGCTCCGAGCCAAGGCCCAGGCCCTGGAAGAGGCAATGTGGCAGCATGGTCCTTCCGGCCATTTGCATGGACCAGCTTCCACCCGACGATTGAGCCCCAGGTTAAACGGCAGCGATACACACGCAAGTCTGTGCGTTCTAAGCACTCTTTTTTACTTTTAAAGTTCTTGAACACGGGATGCCAAACGGAGGGTACGCAAGGGCATGTTTAAAGGCCGACAAGACACAACCTTTGCTCTTGGAGGATGACCGCTTGCTTGCTTTAGACATAGGTAGAAAAGCCCCGCATTGAAGCAGGGCATCAAAAAATTGGAAAGATCTCTTGTTGTCCCTCTCCACGGAAATCTTTAGTAAAAGGCGAAAGATTTATACGCTCTGAAGAGAAACAAGAGTGCCACGTTGCAGCGCCACACGGCGTCCAGTACTTGAGGGCACACGGGGCTTCATCACGGGCAGTGTACTTCTGTTCACGCGCTCATTTGCATCGGCGGTCGCGCGGCAAAAGGGACACGACAGGCTCGCACGTCGTTTCTGTAGTGTAGCGGTTATCACGTTCGCCTAACGCGCGAAAGGTCCTCGGCTCGAAACCGGGCAGAAACAAAGCCTCCTTTTATGTTTGCTTCAATCTTTAACACGGTTCATTCCAAACTCGATGGTTTATTCCTAGAAAAGAGGGAGGAGCGGAGGAATTGTCGGCGTAGTCCTTCAAACTTTTCATCACAGAGATCGGGGGAAAAAGACACCGACACACACGCCCCAAAAAAAAAAAAAAAAAAGGGGCCCCCCTGCAGCCCCATATGTCCTCGTTAGTATAGTGGACAGTATCTCCGCTTGTCACGCGGAAGACCTGGGTTCGATTCCCAGACGGGGAGAGAAAGTGCGTTTTACCCAGCACGAAAGCGTTGCACTGACGCTGAGGACTTGTCCCACCAACGTACCTGCGCTACACTATCGCTTCTGTAGTGTAGCGGTTATCACGTTTGCCTCACACGCAAAAGGTCCCCGGCTCGAAACCGGGCAGAAGCACGCCCTCATGCGAAGACTTTACTTGTCGAGGATGGGTTTGAAAGTCGGTGTTGCGTTTGACCCCCCCCCCCAAAAAAAACAAAACAACTAGTCACATGTACTGTACTCCACAAAGGGGCCACTCAAATTCCAAAGGTGGCCTATTTTGCACAAGGGTTTACGTGGAATGGGCTACCTCCCAAGGGGGTTGGGTTTAGGAACAGATACTTCACCTTCCCTCCCCCTCTTCTCCAGTCAGGGCTTTTGGCGGGAGATTTGAAATATCCAGCCCTTCCACTCAAAACGTCTCCGAGAATTTTTGTCCACTTCCGGAGCAGACAAACGGCAAGGAAGCGTTTAACATGAGGGTATGATGGCACATTTGCATGTAACGTGACGGCGAAAACAAACTGAATGACTTTTTTTAACCTGAGAGAGGAGGTGCACCGATCTCGGAGGTACTGCAATACCGAGCCGATGCGTGGAGTGGACGGAGCAAGCCCCAAATTCCATCTCCCTGGTCCAAAAATCAATTTAATATACGGTCCCCGGGTAGGGGACGTATCAGATATTAAACTGATAAGAACAGATACTACACTTGATCTTAGCCAAAAGGCCGAGAAGCGATGCCCACAATGGGTTCGGGGAGCAGTGAGCTCTCCCCACGCTGACCCTCCCGTCAACGGTCCAAAGCGGCGCCCGCGCAAAGCGCCCGGCGGAGGGGCCGGAGCGCGAGCGGCGTACATGGAAACGACCCTTTGGTTTTTTTTTTTTTTCCTCTGACAAAAAACAAGAGGGGAGAGCGCGAACGCAGTCCCCCACTACCAGAAATTATGCAGTTGAGATTCCCACATTTGGGGAATTCACAGGGGTCAGCACATCCTGTTTGTGCAATGGACGAGCCTCGCCCTGGGTGAACCACCTTCCTGATCATGGTGTCGCCCCTGCCAGGTAAGTATGAGTTGCTCCGCTCCGAGCCAAGGCCCAGGCCCTGGAAGAGGCAATGTGGCAGCATGGTCCTTCCGGCCATTTGCATGGACCAGCTTCCACCCGACGATTGAGCCCCAGGTTAAACGGCAGCGATACACACGCAAGTCTGTGCGTTCTAAGCACTCTTTTTTACTTTTAAAGTTCTTGAACACGGGATGCCAAACGGAGGGTACGCAAGGGCATGTTTAAAGGCCGACAAGACACAACCTTTGCTCTTGGAGGATGACCGCTTGCTTGCTTTAGACATAGGTAGAAAAGCCCCGCATTGAAGCAGGGCATCAAAAAATTGGAAAGATCTCTTGTTGTCCCTCTCCACGGAAATCTTTAGTAAAAGGCGAAAGATTTATACGCTCTGAAGAGAAACAAGAGTGCCACGTTGCAGCGCCACACGGCGTCCAGTACTTGAGGGCACACGGGGCTTCATCACGGGCAGTGTACTTCTGTTCACGCGCTCATTTGCATCGGCGGTCGCGCGGCAAAAGGGACACGACAGGCTCGCACGTCGTTTCTGTAGTGTAGCGGTTATCACGTTCGCCTAACGCGCGAAAGGTCCTCGGCTCGAAACCGGGCAGAAACAAAGCCTCCTTTTATGTTTGCTTCAATCTTTAACACGGTTCATTCCAAACTCGATGGTTTATTCCTAGAAAAGAGGGAGGAGCGGAGGAATTGTCGGCGTAGTCCTTCAAACTTTTCATCACAGAGATCGGGGGAAAAAGACACCGACACACACGCCCCAAAAAAAAAAAAAAAAAAAAAGGGGCCCCCCTGCAGCCCCATATGTCCTCGTTAGTATAGTGGACAGTATCTCCGCTTGTCACGCGGAAGACCTGGGTTCGATTCCCAGACGGGGAGAGAAAGTGCGTTTTACCCAGCACAAAAGCGTTGCACTGACGCTGAGGACTTGTCCCACCAACGTACCTGCGCTACACTATCGCTTCTGTAGTGTAGCGGTTATCACGTTTGCCTCACACGCAAAAGGTCCCCGGCTCGAAACCGGGCAGAAGCACGCCCTCATGCGAAGACTTTACTTGTCGAGGATGGGTTTGAAAGTCGGTGTTGCGTTTGACCCCCCCCCCAAAAAAAAACAAAACAACTAGTCACATGTACTGTACTCCACAAAGGGGCCACTCAAATTCCAAAGGTGGCCTATTTTGCACAAGGGTTTACGTGGAATGGGCTACCTCCCAAGGGGGTTGGGTTTAGGAACAGATACTTCACCTTCCCTCCCCCTCTTCTCCAGTCAGGGCTTTTGGCGGGAGATTTGAAATATCCAGCCCTTCCACTCAAAACGTCTCCGAGAATTTTTGTCCACTTCCGGAGCAGACAAACGGCAAGGAAGCGTTTAACATGAGGGTATGATGGCACATTTGCATGTAACGTGACGGCGAAAACAAACTGAATGACTTTTTTTAACCTGAGAGAGGAGGTGCACCGTTCTCGGAGGTACTGCAATACCGAGCCGATGCGTGGAGTGGACGGAGCAAGCCCCAAATTCCATCTCCCTGGTCCAAAAATCAATTTAATATACGGTCCCCGGGTAGGGGACGTATCAGATATTAAACTGATAAGAACAGATACTACACTTGATCTTAGCCAAAAGGCCGAGAAGCGATGCCCACAATGGGTTCGGGGAGCAGTGAGCTCTCCCCACGCTGACCCTCCCGTCAACGGTCCAAAGCGGCGCCCGCGCAAAGCGCCCGGCGGAGGGGCCGGAGCGCGAGCGGCGTACATGGAAACGACCCTTTGGGTTTTTTTTTTTTTCCTCTGACAAAAAACAAGAGGGGAGAGCGCGAACGCAGTCCCCCACTACCAGAAATTATGCAGTTGAGATTCCCACATTTGGGGAATTCACAGGGGTCAGCACATCCTGTTTGTGCAATGGACGAGCCTCGCCCTGGGTGAACCACCTTCCTGATCATGGTGTCGCCCCTGCCAGGTAAGTATGAGTTGCTCCGCTCCGAGCCAAGGCCCAGGCCCTGGAAGAGGCAATGTGGCAGCATGGTCCTTCCGGCCATTTGCATGGACCAGCTTCCACCCGACGATTGAGCCCCAGGTTAAACGGCAGCGATACACACGCAAGTCTGTGCGTTCTAAGCACTCTTTTTTACTTTTAAAGTTCTTGAACACGGGATGCCAAACGGAGGGTACGCAAGGGCATGTTTAAAGGCCGACAAGACACAACCTTTGCTCTTGGAGGATGACCGCTTGCTTGCTTTAGACATAGGTAGAAAAGCCCCGCATTGAAGCAGGGCATCAAAAAATTGGAAAGATCTCTTGTTGTCCCTCTCCACGGAAATCTTTAGTAAAAGGCGAAAGATTTATACGCTCTGAAGAGAAACAAGAGTGCCACGTTGCAGCGCCACACGGCGTCCAGTACTTGAGGGCACACGGGGCTTCATCACGGGCAGTGTACTTCTGTTCACGCGCTCATTTGCATCGGCGGTCGCGCGGCAAAAGGGACACGACAGGCTCGCACGTCGTTTCTGTAGTGTAGCGGTTATCACGTTCGCCTAACGCGCGAAAGGTCCTCGGCTCGAAACCGGGCAGAAACAAAGCCTCCTTTTATGTTTGCTTCAATCTTTAACACGGTTCATTCCAAACTCGATGGTTTATTCCTAGAAAAGAGGGAGGAGCGGAGGAATTGTCGGCGTAGTCCTTCAAACTTTTCATCACAGAGATCGGGGGAAAAAGACACCGACACACACGCCCCAAAAAAAAAAAAAAAAAAAAGGGGCCCCCCTGCAGCCCCATATGTCCTCGTTAGTATAGTGGACAGTATCTCCGCTTGTCACGCGGAAGACCTGGGTTCGATTCCCAGACGGGGAGAGAAAGTGCGTTTTACCCAGCACGAAAGCGTTGCACTGACGCTGAGGACTTGTCCCACCAACGTACCTGCGCTACACTATCGCTTCTGTAGTGTAGCGGTTATCACGTTTGCCTCACACGCTAAAGGTCCCCGGCTCGAAACCGGGCAGAAGCACGCCCTCATGCGAAGACTTTACTTGTCGAGGATGGGTTTGAAAGTCGGTGTTGCGTTTGACCCCCCCCCCAAAAAAAAACAAAACAACTAGTCACATGTACTGTACTCCACAAAGGGGCCACTCAAATTCCAAAGGTGGCCTATTTTGCACAAGGGTTTACGTGGAATGGGCTACCTCCCAAGGGGGTTGGGTTTAGGAACAGATACTTCACCTTCCCTCCCCCTCTTCTCCAGTCAGGGCTTTTGGCGGGAGATTTGAAATATCCAGCCCTTCCACTCAAAACGTCTCCGAGAATTTTTGTCCACTTCCGGAGCAGACAAACGGCAAGGAAGCGTTTAACATGAGGGTATGATGGCACATTTGCATGTAACGTGACGGCGAAAACAAACTGAATGACTTTTTTTAACCTGAGAGAGGAGGTGCACCGTTCTCGGAGGTACTGCAATACCGAGCCGATGCGTGGAGTGGACGGAGCAAGCCCCAAATTCCATCTCCCTGGTCCAAAAATCAATTTAATATACGGTCCCCGGGTAGGGGACGTATCAGATATTAAACTGATAAGAACAGATACTACACTTGATCTTAGCCAAAAGGCCGAGAAGCGATGCCCACAATGGGTTCGGGGAGCAGTGAGCTCTCCCCACGCTGACCCTCCCGTCAACGGTCCAAAGCGGCGCCCGCGCAAAGCGCCCGGCGGAGGGGCCGGAGCGCGAGCGGCGTACATGGAAACGACCCTTTGGGTTTTTTTTTTTTTCCTCTGACAAAAAACAAGAGGGGAGAGCGCGAACGCAGTCCCCCACTACCAGAAATTATGCAGTTGAGATTCCCACATTTGGGGAATTCACAGGGGTCAGCACATCCTGTTTGTGCAATGGACGAGCCTCGCCCTGGGTGAACCACCTTCCTGATCATGGTGTCGCCCCTGCCAGGTAAGTATGAGTTGCTCCGCTCCGAGCCAAGGCCCAGGCCCTGGAAGAGGCAATGTGGCAGCATGGTCCTTCCGGCCATTTGCATGGACCAGCTTCCACCCGACGATTGAGCCCCAGGTTAAACGGCAGCGATACACACGCAAGTCTGTGCGTTCTAAGCACTCTTTTTTACTTTTAAAGTTCTTGAACACGGGATGCCAAACGGAGGGTACGCAAGGGCATGTTTAAAGGCCGACAAGACACAACCTTTGCTCTTGGAGGATGACCGCTTGCTTGCTTTAGACATAGGTAGAAAAGCCCCGCATTGAAGCAGGGCATCAAAAAATTGGAAAGATCTCTTGTTGTCCCTCTCCACGGAAATCTTTAGTAAAAGGCGAAAGATTTATACGCTCTGAAGAGAAACAAGAGTGCCACGTTGCAGCGCCACACGGCGTCCAGTACTTGAGGGCACACGGGGCTTCATCACGGGCAGTGTACTTCTGTTCACGCGCTCATTTGCATCGGCGGTCGCGCGGCAAAAGGGACACGACAGGCTCGCACGTCGTTTCTGTAGTGTAGCGGTTATCACGTTCGCCTAACGCGCGAAAGGTCCTCGGCTCGAAACCGGGCAGAAACAAAGCCTCCTTTTATGTTTGCTTCAATCTTTAACACGGTTCATTCCAAACTCGATGGTTTATTCCTAGAAAAGAGGGAGGAGCGGAGGAATTGTCGGCGTAGTCCTTCAAACTTTTCATCACAGAGATCGGGGGAAAAAGACACCGACACACACGCCCCAAAAAAAAAAAAAAAAAAAAGGGGCCCCCCTGCAGCCCCATATGTCCTCGTTAGTATAGTGGACAGTATCTCCGCTTGTCACGCGGAAGACCTGGGTTCGATTCCCGGACGGGGAGAGAAAGTGCGTTTTACCCAGCACGAAAGCGTTGCACTGACGCTGAGGACTTGTCCCACCAACGTACCTGCGCTACACTATCGCTTCTGTAGTGTAGCGGTTATCACGTTTGCCTCACACGCAAAAGGTCCCCGGCTCGAAACCGGGCAGAAGCACGCCCTCATGCGAAGACTTTACTTGTCGAGGATGGGTTTGAAAGTCGGTGTTGCGTTTGACCCCCCCCCCAAAAAAAAACAAAACAACTAGTCACATGTACTGTACTCCACAAAGGGGCCACTCAAATTCCAAAGGTGGCCTATTTTGCACAAGGGTTTACGTGGAATGGGCTACCTCCCAAGGGGGTTGGGTTTAGGAACAGATACTTCACCTTCCCTCCCCCTCTTCTCCAGTCAGGGCTTTTGGCGGGAGATTTGAAATATCCAGCCCTTCCACTCAAAACGTCTCCGAGAATTTTTGTCCACTTCCGGAGCAGACAAACGGGCAAGGAAGCGTTTAACATGAGGGTATGATGGCACATTTGCATGTAACGTGACGGCGAAAACAAACTGAATGACTTTTTTTAACCTGAGAGAGGAGGTGCACCGTTCTCGGAGGTACTGCAATACCGAGCCGATGCGTGGAGTGGACGGAGCAAGCCCCAAATTCCATCTCCCTGGTCCAAAAATCAATTTAATATACGGTCCCCGGGTAGGGGACGTATCAGATATTAAACTGATAAGAACAGATACTACACTTGATCTTAGCCAAAAGGCCGAGAAGCGATGCCCACAATGGGTTCGGGGAGCAGTGAGCTCTCCCCACGCTGACCCTCCCGTCAACGGTCCAAAGCGGCGCCCGCGCAAAGCGCCCGGCGGAGGGGCCGGAGCGCGAGCGGCGTACATGGAAACGACCCTTTGGGTTTTTTTTTTTTTCCTCTGACAAAAAACAAGAGGGGAGAGCGCGAACGCAGTCCCCCACTACCAGAAATTATGCAGTTGAGATTCCCACATTTGGGGAATTCACAGGGGTCAGCACATCCTGTTTGTGCAATGGACGAGCCTCGCCCTGGGTGAACCACCTTCCTGATCATGGTGTCGCCCCTGCCAGGTAAGTATGAGTTGCTCCGCTCCGAGCCAAGGCCCAGGCCCTGGAAGAGGCAATGTGGCAGCATGGTCCTTCCGGCCATTTGCATGGACCAGCTTCCACCCGACGATTGAGCCCCAGGTTAAACGGCAGCGATACACACGCAAGTCTGTGCGTTCTAAGCACTCTTTTTTACTTTTAAAGTTCTTGAACACGGGATGCCAAACGGAGGGTACGCAAGGGCATGTTTAAAGGCCGACAAGACACAACCTTTGCTCTTGGAGGATGACCGCTTGCTTGCTTTAGACATAGGTAGAAAAGCCCCGCATTGAAGCAGGGCATCAAAAAATTGGAAAGATCTCTTGTTGTCCCTCTCCACGGAAATCTTTAGTAAAAGGCGAAAGATTTATACGCTCTGAAGAGAAACAAGAGTGCCACGTTGCAGCGCCACACGGCGTCCAGTACTTGAGGGCACACGGGGCTTCATCACGGGCAGTGTACTTCTGTTCACGCGCTCATTTGCATCGGCGGTCGCGCGGCAAAAGGGACACGACAGGCTCGCACGTCGTTTCTGTAGTGTAGCGGTTTTCACGTTCGCCTAACGCGCGAAAGGTCCTCGGCTCGAAACCAGGCAGAAACAAAGCCTCCTTTTATGTTTGCTTCAATCTTTAACACGGTTCATTCCAAACTCGATGGTTTATTCCTAGAAAAGAGGGAGGAGCGGAGGAATTGTCGGCGTAGTCCTTCAAACTTTTCATCACAGAGATCGGGGGAAAAAGACACCGACACACACGCCCCAAAAAAAAAAAAAAAAAAAAAGGGGCCCCCCTGCAGCCCCATATGTCCTCGTTAGTATAGTGGACAGTATCTCCGCTTGTCACGCGGAAGACCTGGGTTCGATTCCCAGACGGGGAGAGAAAGTGCGTTTTACCCAGCACGAAAGCGTTGCACTGACGCTGAGGACTTGTCCCACCAACGTACCTGCGCTACACTATCGCTTCTGTAGTGTAGCGGTTATCACGTTTGCCTCACACGCAAAAGGTCCCCGGCTCGAAACCGGGCAGAAGCACGCCCTCATGCGAAGACTTTACTTGTCGAGGATGGGTTTGAAAGTCGGTGTTGCGTTTGACCCCCCCCCCAAAAAAAAACAAAACAACTAGTCACATGTACTGTACTCCACAAAGGGGCCACTCAAATTCCAAAGGTGGCCTATTTTGCACAAGGGTTTACGTGGAATGGGCTACCTCCCAAGGGGGTTGGGTTTAGGAACAGATACTTCACCTTCCCTCCCCCTCTTCTCCAGTCAGGGCTTTTGGCGGGAGATTTGAAATATCCAGCCCTTCCACTCAAAACGTCTCCGAGAATTTTTGTCCACTTCCGGAGCAGACAAACGGGCAAGGAAGCGTTTAACATGAGGGTATGATGGCACATTTGCATGTAACGTGACGGCGAAAACAAACTGAATGACTTTTTTTAACCTGAGAGAGGAGGTGCACCGTTCTCGGAGGTACTGCAATACCGAGCCGATGCGTGGAGTGGACGGAGCAAGCCCCAAATTCCATCTCCCTGGTCCAAAAATCAATTTAATATACGGTCCCCGGGTAGGGGACGTATCAGATATTAAACTGATAAGAACAGATACTACACTTGATCTTAGCCAAAAGGCCGAGAAGCGATGCCCACAATGGGTTCGGGGAGCAGTGAGCTCTCCCCACGCTGACCCTCCCGTCAACGGTCCAAAGCGGCGCCCGCGCAAAGCGCCCGGCGGAGGGGCCGGAGCGCGAGCGGCGTACATGGAAACGACCCTTTGGGTTTTTTTTTTTTTCCTCTGACAAAAAACAAGAGGGGAGAGCGCGAACGCAGTCCCCCACTACCAGAAATTATGCAGTTGAGATTCCCACATTTGGGGAATTCACAGGGGTCAGCACATCCTGTTTGTGCAATGGACGAGCCTCGCCCTGGGTGAACCACCTTCCTGATCATGGTGTCGCCCCTGCCAGGTAAGTATGAGTTGCTCCGCTCCGAGCCAAGGCCCAGGCCCTGGAAGAGGCAATGTGGCAGCATGGTCCTTCCGGCCATTTGCATGGACCAGCTTCCACCCGACGATTGAGCCCCAGGTTAAACGGCAGCGATACACACGCAAGTCTGTGCGTTCTAAGCACTCTTTTTTACTTTTAAAGTTCTTGAACACGGGATGCCAAACGGAGGGTACGCAAGGGCATGTTTAAAGGCCGACAAGACACAACCTTTGCTCTTGGAGGATGACCGCTTGCTTGCTTTAGACATAGGTAGAAAAGCCCCGCATTGAAGCAGGGCATCAAAAAATTGGAAAGATCTCTTGTTGTCCCTCTCCACGGAAATCTTTAGTAAAAGGCGAAAGATTTATACGCTCTGAAGAGAAACAAGAGTGCCACGTTGCAGCGCCACACGGCGTCCAGTACTTGAGGGCACACGGGGCTTCATCACGGGCAGTGTACTTCTGTTCACGCGCTCATTTGCATCGGCGGTCGCGCGGCAAAAGGGACACGACAGGCTCGCACGTCGTTTCTGTAGTGTAGCGGTTATCACGTTCGCCTAACGCGCGAAAGGTCCTCGGCTCGAAACCGGGCAGAAACAAAGCCTCCTTTTATGTTTGCTTCAATCTTTAACACGGTTCATTCCAAACTCGATGGTTTATTCCTAGAAAAGAGGGAGGAGCGGAGGAATTGTCGGCGTAGTCCTTCAAACTTTTCATCACAGAGATCGGGGGAAAAAGACACCGACACACACGCCCCAAAAAAAAAAAAAAAAAAAAGGGGCCCCCCTGCAGCCCCATATGTCCTCGTTAGTATAGTGGACAGTATCTCCGCTTGTCACGCGGAAGACCTGGGTTTGATTCCCAGACGGGGAGAGAAAGTGCGTTTTACCCAGCACGAAAGCGTTGCACTGACGCTGAGGACTTGTCCCACCAACGTACCTGCGCTACACTATCGCTTCTGTAGTGTAGCGGTTATCACGTTTGCCTCACACGCAAAAGGTCCCCGGCTCGAAACCGGGCAGAAGCACGCCCTCATGCGAAGACTTTACTTGTCGAGGATGGGTTTGAAAGTCGGTGTTGCGTTTGACCCCCCCCCCAAAAAAAAACAAAACAACTAGTCACATGTACTGTACTCCACAAAGGGGCCACTCAAATTCCAAAGGTGGCCTATTTTGCACAAGGGTTTACGTGGAATGGGCTACCTCCCAAGGGGGTTGGGTTTAGGAACAGATACTTCACCTTCCCTCCCCCTCTTCTCCAGTCAGGGCTTTTGGCGGGAGATTTGAAATATCCAGCCCTTCCACTCAAAACGTCTCCGAGAATTTTTGTCCACTTCCGGAGCAGACAAACGGCAAGGAAGCGTTTAACATGAGGGTATGATGGCACATTTGCATGTAACGTGACGGCGAAAACAAACTGAATGACTTTTTTTAACCTGAGAGAGGAGGTGCACCGTTCTCGGAGGTACTGCAATACCGAGCCGATGCGTGGAGTGGACGGAGCAAGCCCCAAATTCCATCTCCCTGGTCCAAAAATCAATTTAATATACGGTCCCCGGGTAGGGGACGTATCAGATATTAAACTGATAAGAACAGATACTACACTTTATCTTAGCCAAAAGGCCGAGAAGCGATGCCCACAATGGGTTCGGGGAGCAGTGAGCTCTCCCCACGCTGACCCTCCCGTCAATGGTCCAAAGCGGCGCCCGCGCAAAGCGCCCGGCGGAGGGGCCGGAGCGCGAGCGGCGTACATGGAAACGACCCTTTGGGTTTTTTTTTTTTTCCTCTGACAAAAAACAAGAGGGGAGAGCGCGAACGCAGTCCCCCACTACCAGAAATTATGCAGTTGAGATTCCCACATTTGGGGAATTCACAGGGGTCAGCACATCCTGTTTGTGCAACGGACGAGCCTCGCCCTGGGTGAACCACCTTCCTGATCATAGTGTCGCCCCTGCCAGGTAAGTATGAGTTGCTCCGCTCCGAGCCAAGGCCCAGGCCCTGGAAGAGGCAATGTGGCAGCATGGTCCTTCCGGCCATTTGCATGGACCAGCTTCCACCCGACGATTGAGCCCCAGGTTAAACGGCAGCGATACACACGCAAGTCTGTGCGTTCTAAGCACTCTTTTTTACTTTTAAAGTTCTTGAACACGGGATGCCAAACGGAGGGTACGCAAGGGCATGTTTAAAGGCCGACAAGACACAACCTTTGCTCTTGGAGGATGACCGCTTGCTTGCTTTAGACATAGGTAGAAAAGCCCCGCATTGAAGCAGGGCATCAAAAAATTGGAAAGATCTCTTGTTGTCCCTCTCCACGGAAATCTTTAGTAAAAGGCGAAAGATTTATACGCTCTGAAGAGAAACAAGAGTGCCACGTTGCAGCGCCACACGGCGTCCAGTACTTGAGGGCACACGGGGCTTCATCACGGGCAGTGTACTTCTGTTCACGCGCTCATTTGCATCGGCGGTCGCGCGGCAAAAGGGACACGACAGGCTCGCACGTCGTTTCTGTAGTGTAGCGGTTATCACGTTCGCCTAACGCGCGAAAGGTCCTCGGCTCGAAACCGGGCAGAAACAAAGCCTCCTTTTATGTTTGCTTCAATCTTTAACACGGTTCATTCCAAACTCGATGGTTTATTCCTAGAAAAGAGGGAGGAGCGGAGGAATTGTCGGCGTAGTCCTTCAAACTTTTCATCACAGAGATCGGGGGAAAAAGACACCGACACACACGCCCCAAAAAAAAAAAAAAAAAAAAAGGGGCCCCCCTGCAGCCCCATATGTCCTCGTTAGTATAGTGGACAGTATCTCCGCTTGTCACGCGGAAGACCTAGGTTCGATTCCCAGACGGGGAGAGAAAGTGCGTTTTACCCAGCACGAAAGCGTTGCACTGACGCTGAGGACTTGTCCCACCAACGTACCTGCGCTACACTATCGCTTCTGTAGTGTAGCGGTTATCACGTTTGCCTCACACGCAAAAGGTCCCCGGCTCGAAACCGGGCAGAAGCACGCCCTCATGCGAAGACTTTACTTGTCGAGGATGGGTTTGAAAGTCGGTGTTGCGTTTGACCCCCCCCCCAAAAAAAAACAAAACAACTAGTCACATGTACTGTACTCCACAAAGGGGCCACTCAAATTCCAAAGGTGGCCTATTTTGCACAAGGGTTTACGTGGAATGGGCTACCTCCCAAGGGGGTTGGGTTTAGGAACAGATACTTCACCTTCCCTCCCCCTCTTCTCCAGTCAGGGCTTTTGGCGGGAGATTTGAAATATCCAGCCCTTCCACTCAAAACGTCTCCGAGAATTTTTGTCCACTTCCGGAGCAGACAAACGGCAAGGAAGCGTTTAACATGAGGGTATGATGGCACATTTGCATGTAACGTGACGGCGAAAACAAACTGAATGACTTTTTTTAACCTGAGAGAGGAGGTGCACCGTTCTCGGAGGTACTGCAATACCGAGCCGATGCGTGGAGTGGACGGAGCAAGCCCCAAATTCCATCTCCCTGGTCCAAAAATCAATTTAATATACGGTCCCCGGGTAGGGGACGTATCAGATATTAAACTGATAAGAACAGATACTACACTTGATCTTAGCCAAAAGGCCGAGAAGCGATGCCCACAATGGGTTCGGGGAGCAGTGAGCTCTCCCCACGCTGACCCTCCCGTCAACGGTCCAAAGCGGCGCCCGCGCAAAGCGCCCGGCGGAGGGGCCGGAGCGCGAGCGGCGTACATGGAAACGACCCTTTGGGTTTTTTTTTTTTTCCTCTGACAAAAAACAAGAGGGGAGAGCGCGAACGCAGTCCCCCACTACCAGAAATTATGCAGTTGAGATTCCCACATTTGGGGAATTCACAGGGGTCAGCACATCCTGTTTGTGCAATGGACGAGCCTCGCCCTGGGTGAACCACCTTCCTGATCATGGTGTCGCCCCTGCCAGGTAAGTATGAGTTGCTCCGCTCCGAGCCAAGGCCCAGGCCCTGGAAGAGGCAATGTGGCAGCATGGTCCTTCCGGCCATTTGCATGGACCAGCTTCCACCCGACGATTGAGCCCCAGGTTAAACGGCAGCGATACACACGCAAGTCTGTGCGTTCTAAGCACTCTTTTTTACTTTTAAAGTTCTTGAACACGGGATGCCAAACGGAGGGTACGCAAGGGCATGTTTAAAGGCCGACAAGACACAACCTTTGCTCTTGGAGGATGACCGCTTGCTTGCTTTAGACATAGGTAGAAAAGCCCCGCATTGAAGCAGGGCATCAAAAAATTGGAAAGATCTCTTGTTGTCCCTCTCCACGGAAATCTTTAGTAAAAGGCGAAAGATTTATACGCTCTGAAGAGAAACAAGAGTGCCACGTTGCAGCGCCACACGGCGTCCAGTACTTGAGGGCACACGGGGCTTCATCACGGGCAGTGTACTTCTGTTCACGCGCTCATTTGCATCGGCGGTCGCGCGGCAAAAGGGACACGACAGGCTCGCACGTCGTTTCTGTAGTGTAGCGGTTATCACGTTCGCCTAACGCGCGAAAGGTCCTCGGCTCGAAACCGGGCAGAAACTAAGCCTCCTTTTATGTTTGCTTCAATCTTTAACACGGTTCATTCCAAACTCGATGGTTTATTCCTAGAAAAGAGGGAGGAGCGGAGGAATTGTCGGCGTAGTCCTTCAAACTTTTCATCACAGAGATCGGGGGAAAAAGACACCGACACACACGCCCCAAAAAAAAAAAAAAAAAAAAAGGGGCCCCCCTGCAGCCCCATATGTCCTCGTTAGTATAGTGGACAGTATCTCCGCTTGTCACGCGGAAGACCTGGGTTCGATTCCCAGACGGGGAGAGAAAGTGCGTTTTACCCAGCACGAAAGCGTTGCACTGACGCTGAGGACTTGTCCCACCAACGTACCTGCGCTACACTATCGCTTCTGTAGTGTAGCGGTTATCACGTTTGCCTCACACGCAAAAGGTCCCCGGCTCGAAACCGGGCAGAAGCACGCCCTCATGCGAAGACTTTACTTGTCGAGGATGGGTTTGAAAGTCGGTGTTGCGTTTGACCCCCCCCCCCAAAAAAAAAACAAAACAACTAGTCACATGTACTGTACTCCACAAAGGGGCCACTCAAATTCCAAAGGTGGCCTATTTTGCACAAGGGTTTACGTGGAATGGGCTACCTCCCAAGGGGGTTGGGTTTAGGAACAGATACTTCACCTTCCCTCCCCCTCTTCTCCAGTCAGGGCTTTTGGCGGGAGATTTGAAATATCCAGCCCTTCCACTCAAAACGTCTCCGAGAATTTTTGTCCACTTCCGGAGCAGACAAACGGCAAGGAAGCGTTTAACATGAGGGTATGATGGCACATTTGCATGTAACGTGACGGCGAAAACAAACTGAATGACTTTTTTTAACCTGAGAGAGGAGGTGCACCGTTCTCGGAGGTACTGCAATACCGAGCCGATGCGTGGAGTGGACGGAGCAAGCCCCAAATTCCATCTCCCTGGTCCAAAAATCAATTTAATATACGGTCCCCGGGTAGGGGACGTATCAGATATTAAACTGATAAGAACAGATACTACACTTGATCTTAGCCAAAAGGCCGAGAAGCGATGCCCACAATGGGTTCGGGGAGCAGTGAGCTCTCCCCACGCTGACCCTCCCGTCAACGGTCCAAAGCGGCGCCCGCGCAAAGCGCCCGGCGGAGGGGCCGGAGCGCGAGCGGCGTACATGGAAACGACCCTTTGGGTTTTTTTTTTTTCCTCTGACAAAAAACAAGAGGGGAGAGCGCGAACGCAGTCCCCCACTACCAGAAATTATGCAGTTGAGATTCCCACATTTGGGGAATTCACAGGGGTCAGCACATCCTGTTTGTGCAACGGACGAGCCTCGCCCTGGGTGAACCACCTTCCTGATCATGGTGTCGCCCCTGCCAGGTAAGTATGAGTTGCTCCGCTCCGAGCCAAAGCCCAGGCCCTGGAAGAGGCAATGTGGCAGCATGGTCCTTCCGGCCATTTGCATGGACCAGCTTCCACCCGACGATTGAGCCCCAGGTTAAACGGCAGCGATACACACGCAAGTCTGTGCGTTCTAAGCACTCTTTTTTACTTTTAAAGTTCTTGAACACGGGATGCCAAACGGAGGGTACGCAAGGGCATGTTTAAAGGCCGACAAGACACAACCTTTGCTCTTGGAGGATGACCGCTTGCTTGCTTTAGACATAGGTAGAAAAGCCCCGCATTGAAGCAGGGCATCAAAAAATTGGAAAGATCTCTTGTTGTCCCTCTCCACGGAAATCTTTAGTAAAAGGCGAAAGATTTATACGCTCTGAAGAGAAACAAGAGTGCCACGTTGCAGCGCCACACGGCGTCCAGTACTTGAGGGCACACGGGGCTTCATCACGGGCAGTGTACTTCTGTTCACGCGCTCATTTGCATCGGCGGTCGCGCGGCAAAAGGGACACGACAGGCTCGCACGTCGTTTCTGTAGTGTAGCGGTTATCACGTTCGCCTAACGCGCGAAAGGTCCTCGGCTCGAAACCGGGCAGAAACAAAGCCTCCTTTTATGTTTGCTTCAATCTTTAACACGGTTCATTCCAAACTCGATGGTTTATTCCTAGAAAAGAGGGAGGAGCGGAGGAATTGTCGGCGTAGTCCTTCAAACTTTTCATCACAGAGATCGGGGGAAAAAGACACCGACACACACGCCCCAAAAAAAAAAAAAAAAAAAAAGGGGCCCCCCTGCAGCCCCATATGTCCTCGTTAGTATAGTGGACAGTATCTCCGCTTGTCACGCGGAAGACCTAGGTTCGATTCCCAGACGGGGAGAGAAAGTGCGTTTTACCCAGCACGAAAGCGTTGCACTGACGCTGAGGACTTGTCCCACCAACGTACCTGCGCTACACTATCGCTTCTGTAGTGTAGCGGTTATCACGTTTGCCTCACACGCAAAAGGTCCCCGGCTCGAAACCGGGCAGAAGCACGCCCTCATGCGAAGACTTTACTTGTCGAGGATGGGTTTGAAAGTCGGTGTTGCGTTTGACCCCCCCCCCAAAAAAAAACAAAACAACTAGTCACATGTACTGTACTCCACAAAGGGGCCACTCAAATTCCAAAGGTGGCCTATTTTGCACAAGGGTTTACGTGGAATGGGCTACCTCCCAAGGGGGTTGGGTTTAGGAACAGATACTTCACCTTCCCTCCCCCTCTTCTCCAGTCAGGGCTTTTGGCGGGAGATTTGAAATATCCAGCCCTTCCACTCAAAACGTCTCCGAGAATTTTTGTCCACTTCCGGAGCAGACAAACGGCAAGGAAGCGTTTAACATGAGGGTATGATGGCACATTTGCATGTAACGTGACGGCGAAAACAAACTGAATGACTTTTTTTAACCTGAGAGAGGAGGTGCACCGTTCTCGGAGGTACTGCAATACCGAGCCGATGCGTGGAGTGGACGGAGCAAGCCCCAAATTCCATCTCCCTGGTCCAAAAATCAATTTAATATACGGTCCCCGGGTAGGGGACGTATCAGATATTAAACTGATAAGAACAGATACTACACTTGATCTTAGCCAAAAGGCCGAGAAGCGATGCCCACAATGGGTTCGGGGAGCAGTGAGCTCTCCCCACGCTGACCCTCCCGTCAACGGTCCAAAGCGGCGCCCGCGCAAAGCGCCCGGCGGAGGGGCCGGAGCGCGAGCGGCGTACATGGAAACGACCCTTTGGGTTTTTTTTTTTTTCCTCTGACAAAAAACAAGAGGGGAGAGCGCGAACGCAGTCCCCCACTACCAGAAATTATGCAGTTGAGATTCCCACATTTGGGGAATTCACAGGGGTCAGCACATCCTGTTTGTGCAATGGACGAGCCTCGCCCTGGGTGAACCACCTTCCTGATCATGGTGTCGCCCCTGCCAGGTAAGTATGAGTTGCTCCGCTCCGAGCCAAGGCCCAGGCCCTGGAAGAGGCAATGTGGCAGCATGGTCCTTCCGGCCATTTGCATGGACCAGCTTCCACCCGACGATTGAGCCCCAGGTTAAACGGCAGCGATACACACGCAAGTCTGTGCGTTCTAAGCACTCTTTTTTACTTTTAAAGTTCTTGAACACGGGATGCCAAACGGAGGGTACGCAAGGGCATGTTTAAAGGCCGACAAGACACAACCTTTGCTCTTGGAGGATGACCGCTTGCTTGCTTTAGACATAGGTAGAAAAGCCCCGCATTGAAGCAGGGCATCAAAAAATTGGAAAGATCTCTTGTTGTCCCTCTCCACGGAAATCTTTAGTAAAAGGCGAAAGATTTATACGCTCTGAAGAGAAACAAGAGTGCCACGTTGCAGCGCCACACGGCGTCCAGTACTTGAGGGCACACGGGGCTTCATCACGGGCAGTGTACTTCTGTTCACGCGCTCATTTGCATCGGCGGTCGCGCGGCAAAAGGGACACGACAGGCTCGCACGTCGTTTCTGTAGTGTAGCGGTTATCACGTTCGCCTAACGCGCGAAAGGTCCTCGGCTCGAAACCGGGCAGAAACTAAGCCTCCTTTTATGTTTGCTTCAATCTTTAACACGGTTCATTCCAAACTCGATGGTTTATTCCTAGAAAAGAGGGAGGAGCGGAGGAATTGTCGGCGTAGTCCTTCAAACTTTTCATCACAGAGATCGGGGGAAAAAGACACCGACACACACGCCCCAAAAAAAAAAAAAAAAAAAAAGGGGCCCCCCTGCAGCCCCATATGTCCTCGTTAGTATAGTGGACAGTATCTCCGCTTGTCACGCGGAAGACCTGGGTTCGATTCCCAGACGGGGAGAGAAAGTGCGTTTTACCCAGCACGAAAGCGTTGCACTGACGCTGAGGACTTGTCCCACCAACGTACCTGCGCTACACTATCGCTTCTGTAGTGTAGCGGTTATCACGTTTGCCTCACACGCAAAAGGTCCCCGGCTCGAAACCGGGCAGAAGCACGCCCTCATGCGAAGACTTTACTTGTCGAGGATGGGTTTGAAAGTCGGTGTTGCGTTTGACCCCCCCCCCAAAAAAAAACAAAACAACTAGTCACATGTACTGTACTCCACAAAGGGGCCACTCAAATTCCAAAGGTGGCCTATTTTGCACAAGGGTTTACGTGGAATGGGCTACCTCCCAAGGGGGTTGGGTTTAGGAACAGATACTTCACCTTCCCTCCCCCTCTTCTCCAGTCAGGGCTTTTGGCGGGAGATTTGAAATATCCAGCCCTTCCACTCAAAACGTCGCCGAGAATTTTTGTCCACTTCCGGAGCAGACAAACGGCAAGGAAGCGTTTAACATGAGGGTATGATGGCACATTTGCATGTAACGTGACGGCGAAAACAAACTGAATGACTTTTTTTAACCTGAGAGAGGAGGTGCACCGTTCTCGGAGGTACTGCAATACCGAGCCGATGCGTGGAGTGGACGGAGCAAGCCCCAAATTCCATCTCCCTGGTCCAAAAATCAATTTAATATACGGTCCCCGGGTAGGGGACATATCAGATATTAAACTGATAAGAACAGATACTACACTTGATCTTAGCCAAAAGGCCGAGAAGCGATGCCCACAATGGGTTCGGGGAGCAGTGAGCTCTCCCCACGCTGACCCTCCCGTCAACGGTCCAAAGCGGCGCCCGCGCAAAGCGCCCGGCGGAGGGGCCGGAGCGCGAGCGGCGTACATGGAAACGACCCTTTGGGTTTTTTTTTTTTTCCTCTGACAAAAAACAAGAGGGGAGAGCGCGAACGCAGTCCCCCACTACCAGAAATTATGCAGTTGAGATTCCCACATTTGGGGAATTCACAGGGGTCAGCACATCCTGTTTGTGCAATGGACGAGCCTCGCCCTGGGTGAACCACCTTCCTGATCATGGTGTCGCCCCTGCCAGGTAAGTATGAGTTGCTCCGCTCCGAGCCAAGGCCCAGGCCCTGGAAGAGGCAATGTGGCAGCATGGTCCTTCCGGCCATTTGCATGGACCAGCTTCCACCCGACGATTGAGCCCCAGGTTAAACGGCAGCGATACACACGCAAGTCTGTGCGTTCTAAGCACTCTTTTTTACTTTTAAAGTTCTTGAACACGGGATGCCAAACGGAGGGTACGCAAGGGCATGTTTAAAGGCCGACAAGACACAACCTTTGCTCTTGGAGGATGACCGCTTGCTTGCTTTAGACATAGGTAGAAAAGCCCCGCATTGAAGCAGGGCATCAAAAAATTGGAAAGATCTCTTGTTGTCCCTCTCCACGGAAATCTTTAGTAAAAGGCGAAAGATTTATACGCTCTGAAGAGAAACAAGAGTGCCACGTTGCAGCGCCACACGGCGTCCAGTACTTGAGGGCACACGGGGCTTCATCACGGGCAGTGTACTTCTGTTCACGCGCTCATTTGCATCGGCGGTCGCGCGGCAAAAGGGACACGACAGGCTCGCACGTCGTTTCTGTAGTGTAGCGGTTATCACGTTCGCCTAATGCGCGAAAGGTCCTCGGCTCGAAACCGGGCAGAAACAAAGCCTCCTTTTATGTTTGCTTCAATCTTTAACACGGTTCATTCCAAACTCGATGGTTTATTCCTAGAAAAGAGGGAGGAGCGGAGGAATTGTCGGCGTAGTCCTTCAAACTTTTCATCACAGAGATCGGGGGAAAAAGACACCGACACACACGCCCCAAAAAAAAAAAAAAAAAAAAGGGGCCCCCCTGCAGACCCATATGTCCTCGTTAGTATAGTGGACAGTATCTCCGCTTGTCACGCGGAAGACCTGGGTTCGATTCCCAGACGGGGAGAGAAAGTGCGTTTTACCCAGCACGAAAGCGTTGCACTGACGCTGAGGACTTGTCCCACCAACGTACCTGCGCTACACTATCGCTTCTGTAGTGTAGCGGTTATCACGTTTGCCTCACACGCAAAAGGTCCCCGGCTCGAAACCGGGCAGAAGCACGCCCTCATGCGAAGACTTTACTTGTCGAGGATGGGTTTGAAAGTCGGTGTTGCGTTTGACCCCCCCCCCAAAAAAAAACAAAACAACTAGTCACATGTACTGTACTCCACAAAGGGGCCACTCAAATTCCAAAGGTGGCCTATTTTGCACAAGGGTTTACGTGGAATGGGCTACCTCCCAAGGGGGTTGGGTTTAGGAACAGATACTTCACCTTCCCTCCCCCTCTTCTCCAGTCAGGGCTTTTGGCGGGAGATTTGAAATATCCAGCCCTTCCACTCAAAACGTCTCCGAGAATTTTTGTCCACTTCCGGAGCAGACAAACGGCAAGGAAGCGTTTAACATGAGGGTATGATGGCACATTTGCATGTAACGTGACGGCGAAAACAAACTGAATGACTTTTTTTAACCTGAGAGAGGAGGTGCACCGTTCTCGGAGGTACTGCAATACCGAGCCGATGCGTGGAGTGGACGGAGCAAGCCCCAAATTCCATCTCCCTGGTCCAAAAATCAATTTAATATACGGTCCCCGGGTAGGGGACGTATCAGATATTAAACTGATAAGAACAGATACTACACTTGATCTTAGCCAAAAGGCCGAGAAGCGATGCCCACAATGGGTTCGGGGAGCAGTGAGCTCTCCCCACGCTGACCCTCCCGTCAACGGTCCAAAGCGGCGCCCGCGCAAAGCGCCCGGCGGAGGGGCCGGAGCGCGAGCGGCGTACATGGAAACGACCCTTTGGGTTTTTTTTTTTTTCCTCTGACAAAAAACAAGAGGGGAGAGCGCGAACGCAGTCCCCCACTACCAGAAATTATGCAGTTGAGATTCCCACATTTGGGGAATTCACAGGGGTCAGCACATCCTGTTTGTGCAATGGACGAGCCTCGCCCTGGGTGAACCACCTTCCTGATCATGGTGTCGCCCCTGCCAGGTAAGTATGAGTTGCTCCGCTCCGAGCCAAGGCCCAGGCCCTGGAAGAGGCAATGTGGCAGCATGGTCCTTCCGGCCATTTGCATGGACCAGCTTCCACCCGACGATTGAGCCCCAGGTTAAACGGCAGCGATACACACGCAAGTCTGTGCGTTCTAAGCACTCTTTTTTACTTTTAAAGTTCTTGAACACGGGATGCCAAACGGAGGGTACGCAAGGGCATGTTTAAAGGCCGACAAGACACAACCTTTGCTCTTGGAGGATGATCGCTTGCTTGCTTGCTTTAGACATAGGTAGAAAAGCCCCGCATTGAAGCAGGGCATCAAAAAATTGGAAAGATCTCTTGTTGTCCCTCTCCACGGAAATCTTTAGTAAAAGGCGAAAGATTTATACGCTCTGAAGAGAAACAAGAGTGCCACGTTGCAGCGCCACACGGCGTCCAGTACTTGAGGGCACACGGGGCTTCATCACGGGCAGTGTACTTCTGTTCCCGCGCTCATTTGCATCGGCGGTCGCGCGGCAAAAGGGACACGACAGGCTCGCACGTCGTTTCTGTAGTGTAGCGGTTATCACGTTCGCCTAACGCGCGAAAGGTCCTCGGCTCGAAACCGGGCAGAAACAAAGCCTCCTTTTATGTTTGCTTCAATCTTTAACACGGTTCATTCCAAACTCGATGGTTTATTCCTAGAAAAGAGGGAGGAGCGGAGGAATTGTCGGCGTAGTCCTTCAAACTTTTCATCACAGAGATCGGGGGAAAAAGACACCGACACACACGCCCCAAAAAAAAAAAAAAAAAAAAAGGGGCCCCCCTGCAGCCCCATATGTCCTCGTTAGTATAGTGGACAGTATCTCCGCTTGTCACGCGGAAGACCTGGGTTCGATTCCCAGACGGGGAGAGAAAGTGCGTTTTACCCAGCACGAAAGCGTTGCACTGACGCTGAGGACTTGTCCCACCAACGTACCTGCGCTACACTATCGCTTCTGTAGTGTAGCGGTTATCACGTTTGCCTCACACGCAAAAGGTCCCCGGCTCGAAACCGGGCAGAAGCACGCCCTCATGCGAAGACTTTACTTGTCGAGGATGGGTTTGAAAGTCGGTGTTGCGTTTGACCCCCCCCCAAAAAAAAAAAAAAACAACTAGTCACATGTACTGTACTCCACAAAGGGGCCACTCAAATTCCAAAGGTGGCCTATTTTGCACAAGGGTTTACGTGGAATGGGCTACCTCCCAAGGGGGTTGGGTTTAGGAACAGATACTTCACCTTCCCTCCCCCTCTTCTCCAGTCAGGGCTTTTGGCGGGAGATTTGAAATATCCAGCCCTTCCACTCAAAACGTCTCCGAGAATTTTTGTCCACTTCCGGAGCAGACAAACGGCAAGGAAGCGTTTAACATGAGGGTATGATGGCACATTTGCATGTAACGTGACGGCGAAAACAAACTGAATGACTTTTTTTAACCTGAGAGAGGAGGTGCACCGTTCTCGGAGGTACTGCAATACCGAGCCGATGCGTGGAGTGGACGGAGCAAGCCCCAAATTCCATCTCCCTGGTCCAAAAATCAATTTAATATACGGTCCCCGGGTAGGGGACGTATCAGATATTAAACTGATAAGAACAGATACTACACTTGATCTTAGCCAAAAGGCCGAGAAGCGATGCCCACAATGGGTTCGGGGAGCAGTGAGCTCTCCCCACGCTGACCCTCCCGTCAACGGTCCAAAGCGGCGCCCGCGCAAAGCGCCCGGCGGAGGGGCCGGAGCGCGAGCGGCGTACATGGAAACGACCCTTTGGTTTTTTTTTTTTTTCCTCTGACAAAAAACAAGAGGGGAGAGCGCGAACGCAGTCCCCCACTACCAGAAATTATGCAGTTGAGATTCCCACATTTGGGGAATTCACAGGGGTCAGCACATCCTGTTTGTGCAATGGACGAGCCTCGCCCTGGGTGAACCACCTTCCTGATCATGGTGTCGCCCCTGCCAGGTAAGTATGAGTTGCTCCGCTCCGAGCCAAGGCCCAGGCCCTGGAAGAGGCAATGTGGCAGCATGGTCCTTCCGGCCATTTGCATGGACCAGCTTCCACCCGACGATTGAGCCCCAGGTTAAACGGCAGCGATACACACGCAAGTCTGTGCGTTCTAAGCACTCTTTTTTACTTTTAAAGTTCTTGAACACGGGATGCCAAACGGAGGGTACGCAAGGGCATGTTTAAAGGCCGACAAGACACAACCTTTGCTCTTGGAGGATGACCGCTTGCTTGCTTTAGACATAGGTAGAAAAGCCCCGCATTGAAGCAGGGCATCAAAAAATTGGAAAGATCTCTTGTTGTCCCTCTCCACGGAAATCTTTAGTAAAAGGCGAAAGATTTATACGCTCTGAAGAGAAACAAGAGTGCCACGTTGCAGCGCCACACGGCGTCCAGTACTTGAGGGCACACGGGGCTTCATCACGGGCAGTGTACTTCTGTTCACGCGCTCATTTGCATCGGCGGTCGCGCGGCAAAAGGGACACGACAGGCTCGCACGTCGTTTCTGTAGTGTAGCGGTTATCACGTTCGCCTAACGCGCGAAAGGTCCTCGGCTCGAAACCGGGCAGAAACAAAGCCTCCTTTTATGTTTGCTTCAATCTTTAACACGGTTCATTCCAAACTCGATGGTTTATTCCTAGAAAAGAGGGAGGAGCGGAGGAATTGTCGGCGTAGTCCTTCAAACTTTTCATCACAGAGATCGGGGGAAAAAGACACCGACACACACGCCCCAAAAAAAAAAAAAAAAAAAAAAGGGGCCCCCCTGCAGCCCCATATGTCCTCGTTAGTATAGTGGACAGTATCTCCGCTTGTCACGCGGAAGACCTGGGTTCGATTCCCAGACGGGGAGAGAAAGTGCGTTTTACCCAGCACGAAAGCGTTGCACTGACGCTGAGGACTTGTCCCACCAACGTACCTGCGCTACACTATCGCTTCTGTAGTGTAGCGGTTATCACGTTTGCCTCACACGCAAAAGGTCCCCGGCTCGAAACCGGGCAGAAGCACGCCCTCATGCGAAGACTTTACTTGTCGAGGATGGGTTTGAAAGTCGGTGTTGCGTTTGACCCCCCCCCCCAAAAAAAACAAAACAACTAGTCACATGTACTGTACTCCACAAAGGGGCCACTCAAATTCCAAAGGTGGCCTATTTTGCACAAGGGTTTACGTGGAATGGGCTACCTCCCAAGGGGGTTGGGTTTAGGAACAGATACTTCACCTTCCCTCCCCCTCTTCTCCAGTCAGGGCTTTTGGCGGGAGATTTGAAATATCCAGCCCTTCCACTCAAAACGTCTCCGAGAATTTTTGTCCACTTCCGGAGCAGACAAACGGCAAGGAAGCGTTTAACATGAGGGTATGATGGCACATTTGCATGTAACGTGACGGCGAAAACAAACTGAATGACTTTTTTTAACCTGAGAGAGGAGGTGCACCGTTCTCGGAGGTACTGCAATACCGAGCCGATGCGTGGAGTGGACGGAGCAAGCCCCAAATTCCATCTCCCTGGTCCAAAAATCAATTTAATATACGGTCCCCGGGTAGGGGACGTATCAGATATTAAACTGATAAGAACAGATACTACACTTGATCTTAGCCAAAAGGCCGAGAAGCGATGCCCACAATGGGTTCGGGGAGCAGTGAGCTCTCCCCACGCTGACCCTCCCGTCAACGGTCCAAAGCGGCGCCCGCGCAAAGCGCCCGGCGGAGGGGCCGGAGCGCGAGCGGCGTACATGGAAACGACCCTTTGGGTTTTTTTTTTTTTCCTCTGACAAAAAACAAGAGGGGAGAGCGCGAACGCAGTCCCCCACTACCAGAAATTATGCAGTTGAGATTCCCACATTTGGGGAATTCACAGGGGTCAGCACATCCTGTTTGTGCAATGGACGAGCCTCGCCCTGGGTGAACCACCTTCCTGATCATGGTGTCGCCCCTGCCAGGTAAGTATGAGTTGCTCCGCTCCGAGCCAAGGCCCAGGCCCTGGAAGAGGCAATGTGGCAGCATGGTCCTTCCGGCCATTTGCATGGACCAGCTTCCACCCGACGATTGAGCCCTAGGTTAAACGGCAGCGATACACACGCAAGTCTGTGCGTTCTAAGCACTCTTTTTTACTTTTAAAGTTCTTGAACACGGGATGCCAAACGGAGGGTACGCAAGGGCATGTTTAAAGGCCGACAAGACACAACCTTTGCTCTTGGAGGATGATCGCTTGCTTGCTTGCTTTAGACATAGGTAGAAAAGCCCCGCATTGAAGCAGGGCATCAAAAAATTGGAAAGATCTCTTGTTGTCCCTCTCCACGGAAATCTTTAGTAAAAGGCGAAAGATTTATACGCTCTGAAGAGAAACAAGAGTGCCACGTTGCAGCGCCACACGGCGTCCAGTACTTGAGGGCACACGGGGCTTCATCACGGGCAGTGTACTTCTGTTCACGCGCTCATTTGCATCGGCGGTCGCGCGGCAAAAGGGACACGACAGGCTCGCACGTCGTTTCTGTAGTGTAGCGGTTATCACGTTCGCCTAACGCGCGAAAGGTCCTCGGCTCGAAACCGGGCAGAAACAAAGCCTCCTTTTATGTTTGCTTCAATCTTTAACACGGTTCATTCCAAACTCGATGGTTTATTCCTAGAAAAGAGGGAGGAGCGGAGGAATTGTCGGCGTAGTCCTTCAAACTTTTCATCACAGAGATCGGGGGAAAAAGACACCGACACACACGCCCCAAAAAAAAAAAAAAAAAAAAGGGGCCCCCCTGCAGCCCCATATGTCCTCGTTAGTATAGTGGACAGTATCTCCGCTTGTCACGCGGAAGACCTGGGTTCGATTCCCAGACGGGGAGAGAAAGTGCGTTTTACCCAGCACGAAAGCGTTGCACTGACGCTGAGGACTTGTCCCACCAACGTACCTGCGCTACACTATCGCTTCTGTAGTGTAGCGGTTATCACGTTTGCCTCACACGCAAAAGGTCCCCGGCTCGAAACCGGGCAGAAGCACGCCCTCATGCGAAGACTTTACTTGTCGAGGATGGGTTTGAAAGTCGGTGTTGCGTTTGACCCCCCCCCCAAAAAAAAACAAAACAACTAGTCACATGTACTGTACTCCACAAAGGGGCCACTCAAATTCCAAAGGTGGCCTATTTTGCACAAGGGTTTACGTGGAATGGGCTACCTCCCAAGGGGGTTGGGTTTAGGAACAGATACTTCACCTTCCCTCCCCCTCTTCTCCAGTCAGGGCTTTTGGCGGGAGATTTGAAATATCCAGCCCTTCCACTCAAAACGTCGCCGAGAATTTTTGTCCACTTCCGGAGCAGACAAACGGCAAGGAAGCGTTTAACATGAGGGTATGATGGCACATTTGCATGTAACGTGACGGCGAAAACAAACTGAATGACTTTTTTTAACCTGAGAGAGGAGGTGCACCGTTCTCGGAGGTACTGCAATACCGAGCCGATGCGTGGAGTGGACGGAGCAAGCCCCAAATTCCATCTCCCTGGTCCAAAAATCAATTTAATATACGGTCCCCGGGTAGGGGACGTATCAGATATTAAACTGATAAGAACAGATACTACACTTGATCTTAGCCAAAAGGCCGAGAAGCGATGCCCACAATGGGTTCGGGGAGCAGTGAGCTCTCCCCACGCTGACCCTCCCGTCAACGGTCCAAAGCGGCGCCCGCGCAAAGCGCCCGGCGGAGGGGCCGGAGCGCGAGCGGCGTACATGGAAACGACCCTTTGGGTTTTTTTTTTTTTCCTCTGACAAAAAACAAGAGGGGAGAGCGCGAACGCAGTCCCCCACTACCAGAAATTATGCAGTTGAGATTCCCACATCTGGGGAATTCACAGGGGTCAGCACATCCTGTTTGTGCAATGGACGAGCCTCGCCCTGGGTGAACCCCCTTCCTGATCATGGTGTCGCCCCTGCCAGGTAAGTATGAGTTGCTCCGCTCCGAGCCAAGGCCCAGGCCCTGGAAGAGGCAATGTGGCAGCATGGTCCTTCCGGCCATTTGCATGGACCAGCTTCCACCCGACGATTGAGCCCCAGGTTAAACGGCAGCGATACACACGCAAGTCTGTGCGTTCTAAGCACTCTTTTTTACTTTTAAAGTTCTTGAACACGGGATGCCAAACGGAGGGTACGCAAGGGCATGTTTAAAGGCCGACAAGACACAACCTTTGCTCTTGGAGGATGACCGCTTGCTTGCTTTAGACATAGGTAGAAAAGCCCCGCATTGAAGCAGGGCATCAAAAAATTGGAAAGATCTCTTGTTGTCCCTCTCCACGGAAATCTTTAGTAAAAGGCGAAAGATTTATACGCTCTGAAGAGAAACAAGAGTGCCACGTTGCAGCGCCACACGGCGTCCAGTACTTGAGGGCACACGGGGCTTCATCACGGGCAGTGTACTTCTGTTCACGCGCTCATTTGCATCGGCGGTCGCGCGGCAAAAGGGACACGACAGGCTCGCACGTCGTTTCTGTAGTGTAGCGGTTATCACGTTCGCCTAACGCGCGAAAGGTCCTCGGCTCGAAACCGGGCAGAAACAAAGCCTCCTTTTATGTTTGCTTCAATCTTTAACACGGTTCATTCCAAACTCGATGGTTTATTCCTAGAAAAGAGGGAGGAGCGGAGGAATTGTCGGCGTAGTCCTTCAAACTTTTCATCACAGAGATCGGGGGAAAAAGACACCGACACACACGCCCCAAAAAAAAAAAAAAAAAAAAAGGGGCCCCCCTGCAGCCCCATATGTCCTCGTTAGTATAGTGGACAGTATCTCCGCTTGTCACGCGGAAGACCTGGGTTCGATTCCCAGACGGGGAGAGAAAGTGCGTTTTACCCAGCACGAAAGCGTTGCACTGACGCTGAGGACTTGTCCCACCAACGTACCTGCGCTACACTATTGCTTCTGTAGTGTAGCGGTTATCACGTTTGCCTCACACGCAAAAGGTCCCCGGCTCGAAACCGGGCAGAAGCACGCCCTCATGCGAAGACTTTACTTGTCGAGGATGGGTTTGAAAGTCGGTGTTGCGTTTGACCCCCCCCCCAAAAAAAAACAAAACAACTAGTCACATGTACTGTACTCCACAAAGGGGCCACTCAAATTCCAAAGGTGGCCTATTTTGCACAAGGGTTTACGTGGAATGGGCTACCTCCCAAGGGGGTTGGGTTTAGGAACAGATACTTCACCTTCCCTCCCCCTCTTCTCCAGTCAGGGCTTTTGGCGGGAGATTTGAAATATCCAGCCCTTCCACTCAAAACGTCGCCGAGAATTTTTGTCCACTTCCGGAGCAGACAAACGGCAAGGAAGCGTTTAACATGAGGGTATGATGGCACATTTGCATGTAACGTGACGGCGAAAACAAACTGAATGACTTTTTTTAACCTGAGAGAGGAGGTGCACCGTTCTCGGAGGTACTGCAATACCGAGCCGATGCGTGGAGTGGACGGAGCAAGCCCCAAATTCCATCTCCCTGGTCCAAAAATCAATTTAATATACGGTCCCCGGGTAGGGGACGTATCAGATATTAAACTGATAAGAACAGATACTACACTTGATCTTAGCCAAAAGGCCGAGAAGCGATGCCCACAATGGGTTCGGGGAGCAGTGAGCTCTCCCCACGCTGACCCTCCCGTCAACGGTCCAAAGCGGCGCCCGCGCAAAGCGCCCGGCGGAGGGGCCGGAGCGTGAGCGGCGTACATGGAAACGACCCTTTGGGTTTTTTTTTTTTTCCTCTGACAAAAAACAAGATGGGAGAGCGCGAACGCAGTCCCCCACTACCAGAAATTATGCAGTTGAGATTCCCACATTTGGGGAATTCACAGGGGTCAGCACATCCTGTTTGTGCAATGGACGAGCCTCGCCCTGGGTGAACCACCTTCCTGATCATGGTGTCGCCCCTGCCAGGTAAGTATGAGTTGCTCCGCTCCGAGCCAAGGCCCAGGCCCTGGAAGAGGCAATGTGGCAGCATGGTCCTTCCGGCCATTTGCATGGACCAGCTTCCACCCGACGATTGAGCCCCAGGTTAAACGGCAGCGATACACACGCAAGTCTGTGCGTTCTAAGCACTCTTTTTTACTTTTAAAGTTCTTGAACACGGGATGCCAAACGGAGGGTACGCAAGGGCATGTTTAAAGGCCGACAAGACACAACCTTTGCTCTTGGAGGATGACCGCTTGCTTGCTTTAGACATAGGTAGAAAAGCCCCGCATTGAAGCAGGGCATCAAAAAATTGGAAAGATCTCTTGTTGTCCCTCTCCACGGAAATCTTTAGTAAAAGGCGAAAGATTTATACGCTCTGAAGAGAAACAAGAGTGCCACGTTGCAGCGCCACACGGCGTCCAGTACTTGAGGGCACACGGGGCTTCATCACGGGCAGTGTACTTCTGTTCACGCGCTCATTTGCATCGGCGGTCGCGCGGCAAAAGGGACACGACAGGCTCGCACGTCGTTTCTGTAGTGTAGCGGTTATCACGTTCGCCTAACGCGCGAAAGGTCCTCGGCTCGAAACCGGGCAGAAACAAAGCCTCCTTTTATGTTTGCTTCAATCTTTAACACGGTTCATTCCAAACTCGATGGTTTATTCCTAGAAAAGAGGGAGGAGCGGAGGAATTGTCGGCGTAGTCCTTCAAACTTTTCATCACAGAGATCGGGGGAAAAAGACACCGACACACACGCCCCAAAAAAAAAAAAAAAAAAAAGGGGCCCCCCTGCAGCCCCATATGTCCTCGTTAGTATAGTGGACAGTATCTCCGCTTGTCACGCGGAAGACCTGGGTTCGATTCCCAGACGGGGAGAGAAAGTGCGTTTTACCCAGCACGAAAGCGTTGCACTGACGCTGAGGACTTGTCCCACCAACGTACCTGCGCTACACTATCGCTTCTGTAGTGTAGCGGTTATCACGTTTGCCTCACACGCAAAAGGTCCCCGGCTCGAAACCGGGCAGAAGCACGCCCTCATGCGAAGACTTTACTTGTCGAGGATGGGTTTGAAAGTCGGTGTTGCGTTTGACCCCCCCCCCAAAAAAAAAAAAAACAACTAGTCACATGTACTGTACTCCACAAAGGGGCCACTCAAATTCCAAAGGTGGCCTATTTTGCACAAGGGTTTACGTGGAATGGGCTACCTCCCAAGGGGGTTGGGTTTAGGAACAGATACTTCACCTTCCCTCCCCCTCTTCTCCAGTCAGGGCTTTTGGCGGGAGATTTGAAATATCCAGCCCTTCCACTCAAAACGTCTCCGAGAATTTTTGTCCACTTCCGGAGCAGACAAACGGCAAGGAAGCGTTTAACATGAGGGTATGATGGCACATTTGCATGTAACGTGACGGCGAAAACAAACTGAATGACTTTTTTTAACCTGAGAGAGGAGGTGCACCGTTCTCGGAGGTACTGCAATACCGAGCCGATGCGTGGAGTGGACGGAGCAAGCCCCAAATTCCATCTCCCTGGTCCAAAAATCAATTTAATATACGGTCCCCGGGTAGGGGACGTATCAGATATTAAACTGATAAGAACAGATACTACACTTGATCTTAGCCAAAAGGCCGAGAAGTGATGCCCACAATGGGTTCGGGGAGCAGTGAGCTCTCCCCACGCTGACCCTCCCGTCAACGGTCCAAAGCGGCGCCCGCGCAAAGCGCCCGGCGGAGGGGCCGGAGCGCGAGCGGCGTACATGGAAACGACCCTTTGGGTTTTTTTTTTTTTCCTCTGACAAAAAACAAGAGGGGAGAGCGCGAACGCAGTCCCCCACTACCAGAAATTATGCAGTTGAGATTCCCACATTTGGGGAATTCACAGGGGTCAGCACATCCTGTTTGTGCAATGGACGAGCCTCGCCCTGGGTGAACCACCTTCCTGATCATGGTGTCACCCCTGCCAGGTAAGTATGAGTTGCTCCGCTCCGAGCCAAGGCCCAGGCCCTGGAAGAGGCAATGTGGCAGCATGGTCCTTCCGGCCATTTGCATGGACCAGCTTCCACCCGACGATTGAGCCCCAGGTTAAACGGCAGCGATACACACGCAAGTCTGTGCGTTCTAAGCACTCTTTTTTACTTTTAAAGTTCTTGAACACGGGATGCCAAACGGAGGGTACGCAAGGGCATGTTTAAAGGCCGACAAGACACAACCTTTGCTCTTGGAGGATGACCGCTTGCTTGCTTTAGACATAGGTAGAAAAGCCCCGCATTGAAGCAGGGCATCAAAAAATTGGAAAGATCTCTTGTTGTCCCTCTCCACGGAAATCTTTAGTAAAAGGCGAAAGATTTATACGCTCTGAAGAGAAACAAGAGTGCCACGTTGCAGCGCCACACGGCGTCCAGTACTTGAGGGCACACGGGGCTTCATCACGGGCAGTGTACTTCTGTTCACGCGCTCATTTGCATCGGCGGTCGCGCGGCAAAAGGGACACGACAGGCTCGCACGTCGTTTCTGTAGTGTAGCGGTTATCACGTTCGCCTAACGCGCGAAAGGTCCTCGGCTCGAAACCGGGCAGAAACAAAGCCTCCTTTTATGTTTGCTTCAATCTTTAACACGGTTCATTCCAAACTCGATGGTTTATTCCTAGAAAAGAGGGAGGAGCGGAGGAATTGTCGGCGTAGTCCTTCAAACTTTTCATCACAGAGATCGGGGGAAAAAGACACCGACACACACGCCCCAAAAAAAAAAAAAAAAAAAAAGGGGCCCCCCTGCAGCCCCATATGTCCTCGTTAGTATAGTGGACAGTATCTCCGCTTGTCACGCGGAAGACCTGGGTTCGATTCCCAGACGGGGAGAGAAAGTGCGTTTTACCCAGCACGAAAGCGTTGCACTGACGCTGAGGACTTGTCCCACCAACGTACCTGCGCTACACTATCGCTTCTGTAGTGTAGCGGTTATCACGTTTGCCTCACACGCAAAAGGTCCCCGGCTCGAAACCGGGCAGAAGCACGCCCTCATGCGAAGACTTTACTTGTCGAGGATGGGTTTGAAAGTCGGTGTTGCGTTTGACCCCCCCCCCAAAAAAAAACAAAACAACTAGTCACATGTACTGTACTCCACAAAGGGGCCACTCAAATTCCAAAGGTGGCCTATTTTGCACAAGGGTTTACGTGGAATGGGCTACCTCCCAAGGGGGTTGGGTTTAGGAACAGATACTTCACCTTCCCTCCCCCTCTTCTCCAGTCAGGGCTTTTGGCGGGAGATTTGAAATATCCAGCCCTTCCACTCAAAACGTCTCCGAGAATTTTTGTCCACTTCCGGAGCAGACAAACGGCAAGGAAGCGTTTAACATGAGGGTATGATGGCACATTTGCATGTAACGTGACGGCGAAAACAAACTGAATGACTTTTTTTAACCTGAGAGAGGAGGTGCACCGTTCTCGGAGGTACTGCAATACCGAGCCGATGCGTGGAGTGGACGGAGCAAGCCCCAAATTCCATCTCCCTGGTCCAAAAATCAATTTAATATACGGTCCCCGGGTAGGGGACGTATCAGATATTAAACTGATAAGAACAGATACTACACTTGATCTTAGCCAAAAGGCCGAGAAGCGATGCCCACAATGGGTTCGGGGAGCAGTGAGCTCTCCCCACGCTGACCCTCCGTCAACGGTCCAAAGCGGCGCCCGCGCAAAGCGCCCGGCGGAGGGGCCGGAGCGCGAGCGGCGTACATGGAAACGACCCTTTGGGTTTTTTTTTTTTTCCTCTGACAAAAAACAAGATGGGAGAGCGCGAACGCAGTCCCCCACTACCAGAAATTATGCAGTTGAGATTCCCACATTTGGGGAATTCACAGGGGTCAGCACATCCTGTTTGTGCAATGGACGAGCCTCGCCCTGGGTGAACCACCTTCCTGATCATGGTGTCGCCCCTGCCAGGTAAGTATGAGTTGCTCCGCTCCGAGCCAAGGCCCAGGCCCTGGAAGAGGCAATGTGGCAGCATGGTCCTTCCGGCCATTTGCATGGACCAGCTTCCACCCGACGATTGAGCCCCAGGTTAAACGGCAGCGATACACACGCAAGTCTGTGCGTTCTAAGCACTCTTTTTTACTTTTAAAGTTCTTGAACACGGGATGCCAAACGGAGGGTACGCAAGGGCATGTTTAAAGGCCGACAAGACACAACCTTTGCTCTTGGAGGATGACCGCTTGCTTGCTTTAGACATAGGTAGAAAAGCCCCGCATTGAAGCAGGGCATCAAAAAATTGGAAAGATCTCTTGTTGTCCCTCTCCACGGAAATCTTTAGTAAAAGGCGAAAGATTTATACGCTCTGAAGAGAAACAAGAGTGCCACGTTGCAGCGCCACACGGCGTCCAGTACTTGAGGGCACACGGGGCTTCATCACGGGCAGTGTACTTCTGTTCACGCGCTCATTTGCATCGGCGGTCGCGCGGCAAAAGGGACACGACAGGCTCGCACGTCGTTTCTGTAGTGTAGCGGTTATCACGTTCGCCTAACGCGCGAAAGGTCCTCGGCTCGAAACCGGGCAGAAACAAAGCCTCCTTTTATGTTTGCTTCAATCTTTAACACGGTTCATTCCAAACTCGATGGTTTATTCCTAGAAAAGAGGGAGGAGCGGAGGAATTGTCGGCGTAGTCCTTCAAACTTTTCATCACAGAGATCGGGGGAAAAAGACACCGACACACACGCCCCAAAAAAAAAAAAAAAAAAAAAGGGGCCCCCCTGCAGCCCCATATGTCCTCGTTAGTATAGTGGACAGTATCTCCGCTTGTCACGCGGAAGACCTGGGTTCGATTCCCAGACGGGGAGAGAAAGTGCGTTTTACCCAGCACGAAAGCGTTGCACTGACGCTGAGGACTTGTCCCACCAACGTACCTGCGCTACACTATCGCTTCTGTAGTGTAGCGGTTATCACGTTTGCCTCACACGCAAAAGGTCCCCGGCTCGAAACCGGGCAGAAGCACGCCCTCATGCGAAGACTTTACTTGTCGAGGATGGGTTTGAAAGTCGGTGTTGCGTTTGACCCCCCCCCAAAAAAAAACAAAACAACTAGTCACATGTACTGTACTCCACAAAGGGGCCACTCAAATTCCAAAGGTGGCCTATTTTGCACAAGGGTTTACGTGGAATGGGCTACCTCCCAAGGGGGTTGGGTTTAGGAACAGATACTTCACCTTCCCTCCCCCTCTTCTCCAGTCAGGGCTTTTGGCGGGAGATTTGAAATATCCAGCCCTTCCACTCAAAACGTCTCCGAGAATTTTTGTCCACTTCCGGAGCAGACAAACGGCAAGGAAGCGTTTAACATGAGGGTATGATGGCACATTTGCATGTAACGTGACGGCGAAAACAAACTGAATGACTTTTTTTAACCTGAGAGAGGAGGTGCACCGTTCTCGGAGGTACTGCAATACCGAGCCGATGCGTGGAGTGGACGGAGCAAGCCCCAAATTCCATCTCCCTGGTCCAAAAATCAATTTAATATACGGTCCCCGGGTAGGGGACGTATCAGATATTAAACTGATAAGAACAGATACTACACTTGATCTTAGCCAAAAGGCCGAGAAGCGATGCCCACAATGGGTTCGGGGAGCAGTGAGCTCTCCCCACGCTGACCCTCCCGTCAACGGTCCAAAGCGGCGCCCGCGCAAAGCGCCCGGCGGAGGGGACGGAGCGCGAGCGGCGTACATGGAAACGACCCTTTGGGTTTTTTTTTTTTTCCTCTGACAAAAAACAAGAGGGGAGAGCGCGAACGCAGTCCCCCACTACCAGAAATTATGCAGTTGAGATTCCCACATTTGGGGAATTCACAGGGGTCAGCACATCCTGTTTGTGCAATGGACGAGCCTCGCCCTGGGTGAACCACCTTCCTGATCATGGTGTCGCCCCTGCCAGGTAAGTATGAGTTGCTCCGCTCCGAGCCAAGGCCCAGGCCCTGGAAGAGGCAATGTGGCAGCATGGTCCTTCCGGCCATTTGCATGGACCAGCTTCCACCCGACGATTGAGCCCCAGGTTAAACGGCAGCGATACACACGCAAGTCTGTGCGTTCTAAGCACTCTTTTTTACTTTTAAAGTTCTTGAACACGGGATGCCAAACGGAGGGTACGCAAGGGCATGTTTAAAGGCCGACAAGACACAACCTTTGCTCTTGGAGGATGACCGCTTGCTTGCTTTAGACATAGGTAGAAAAGCCCCGCATTGAAGCAGGGCATCAAAAAATTGGAAAGATCTCTTGTTGTCCCTCTCCACGGAAATCTTTAGTAAAAGGCGAAAGATTTATACGCTCTGAAGAGAAACAAGAGTGCCACGTTGCAGCGCCACACGGCGTCCAGTACTTGAGGGCACACGGGGCTTCATCACGGGCAGTGTACTTCTGTTCACGCGCTCATTTGCATCGGCGGTCGCGCGGCAAAAGGGACACGACAGGCTCGCACTTCGTTTCTGTAGTGTAGCGGTTATCACGTTCGCCTAACGCGCGAAAGGTCCTCGGCTCGAAACCGGGCAGAAACAAAGCCTCCTTTTATGTTTGCTTCAATCTTTAACACGGTTCATTCCAAACTCGATGGTTTATTCCTAGAAAAGAGGGAGGAGCGGAGGAATTGTCGGCGTAGTCCTTCAAACTTTTCATCACAGAGATCGGGGGAAAAAGACACCGACACACACGCCCCAAAAAAAAAAAAAAAAAAAAAGGGGCCCCCCTGCAGCCCCATATGTCCTCGTTAGTATAGTGGACAGTATCTCCGCTTGTCACGCGGAAGACCTGGGTTCGATTCCCAGACGGGGAGAGAAAGTGCGTTTTACCCAGCACGAAAGCGTTGCACTGACGCTGAGGACTTGTCCCACCAACGTACCTGCGCTACACTATCGCTTCTGTAGTGTAGCGGTTATCACGTTTGCCTCACACGCAAAAGGTCCCCGGCTCGAAACCGGGCAGAAGCACGCCCTCATGCGAAGACTTTACTTGTCGAGGATGGGTTTGAAAGTCGGTGTTGCGTTTGACCCCCCCCCCCAAAAAAAACAAAACAACTAGTCACATGTACTGTACTCCACAAAGGGGCCACTCAAATTCCAAAGGTGGCCTATTTTGCACAAGGGTTTACGTGGAATGGGCTACCTCCCAAGGGGGTTGGGTTTAGGAACAGATACTTCACCTTCCCTCCCCCTCTTCTCCAGTCAGGGCTTTTGGCGGGAGATTTGAAATATCCAGCCCTTCCACTCAAAACGTCTCCGAGAATTTTTGTCCACTTCCGGAGCAGACAAACGGCAAGGAAGCGTTTAACATGAGGGTATGATGGCACATTTGCATGTAACGTGACGGCGAAAACAAACTGAATGACTTTTTTTAACCTGAGAGAGGAGGTGCACCGTTCTCGGAGGTACTGCAATACCGAGCCGATGCGTGGAGTGGACGGAGCAAGCCCCAAATTCCATCTCCCTGGTCCAAAAATCAATTTAATATACGGTCCCCGGGTAGGGGACGTATCAGATATTAAACTGATAAGAACAGATACTACACTTGATCTTAGCCAAAAGGCCGAGAAGCGATGCCCACAATGGGTTCGGGGAGCAGTGAGCTCTCCCCACGCTGACCCTCCCGTCAACGGTCCAAAGCGGCGCCCGCGCAAAGCGCCCGGCGGAGGGGCCGGAGCGCGAGCGGCGTACATGGAAACGACCCTTTGGGTTTTTTTTTTTTTCCTCTGACAAAAAACAAGAGGGGAGAGCGCGAACGCAGTCCCCCACTACCAGAAATTATGCAGTTGAGATTCCCACATTTGGGGAATTCACAGGGGTCAGCACATCCTGTTTGTGCAATGGACGAGCCTAGCCCTGGGTGAACCACCTTCCTGATCATGGTGTCGCCCCTGCCAGGTAAGTATGAGTTGCTCCGCTCCGAGCCAAGGCCCAGGCCCTGGAAGAGGCAATGTGGCAGCATGGTCCTTCCGGCCATTTGCATGGACCAGCTTCCACCCGACGATTGAGCCCCAGGTTAAACGGCAGCGATACACACGCAAGTCTGTGCGTTCTAAGCACTCTTTTTTACTTTTAAAGTTCTTGAACACGGGATGCCAAACGGAGGGTACGCAAGGGCATGTTTAAAGGCCGACAAGACACAACCTTTGCTCTTGGAGGATGACCGCTTGCTTGCTTTAGACATAGGTAGAAAAGCCCCGCATTGAAGCAGGGCATCAAAAAATTGGAAAGATCTCTTGTTGTCCCTCTCCACGGAAATCTTTAGTAAAAGGCGAAAGATTTATACGCTCTGAAGAGAAACAAGAGTGCCACGTTGCAGCGCCACACGGCGTCCAGTACTTGAGGGCACACGGGGCTTCATCACGGGCAGTGTACTTCTGTTCACGCGCTCATTTGCATCGGCGGTCGCGCGGCAAAAGGGACACGACAGGCTCGCACGTCGTTTCTGTAGTGTAGCGGTTATCACGTTCGCCTAACGCGCGAAAGGTCCTCGGCTCGAAACCGGGCAGAAACAAAGCCTCCTTTTATGTTTGCTTCAATCTTTAACACGGTTCATTCCAAACTCGATGGTTTATTCCTAGAAAAGAGGGAGGAGCGGAGGAATTGTCGGCGTAGTCCTTCAAACTTTTCATCACAGAGATCGGGGGAAAAAGACACCGACACACACGCCCCAAAAAAAAAAAAAAAAAAAAAGGGCCCCCCCTGCAGCCCCATATGTCCTCGTTAGTATAGTGGACAGTATCTCCGCTTGTCACGCGGAAGACCTGGGTTCGATTCCCAGACGGGGAGAGAAAGTGCGTTTTACCCAGCACAAAAGCGTTGCACTGACGCTGAGGACTTGTCCCACCAACGTACCTGCGCTACACTATCGCTTCTGTAGTGTAGCGGTTATCACGTTTGCCTCACACGCAAAAGGTCCCCGGCTCGAAACCGGGCAGAAGCACGCCCTCATGCGAAGACTTTACTTGTCGAGGATGGGTTTGAAAGTCGGTGTTGCGTTTGACCCCCCCCCCCAAAAAAAAACAAAACAACTAGTCACATGTACTGTACTCCACAAAGGGGCCACTCAAATTCCAAAGGTGGCCTATTTTGCACAAGGGTTTACGTGGAATGGGCTACCTCCCAAGGGGGTTGGGTTTAGGAACAGATACTTCACCTTCCCTCCCCCTCTTCTCCAGTCAGGGCTTTTGGCGGGAGATTTGAAATATCCAGCCCTTCCACTCAAAACGTCTCCGAGAATTTTTGTCCACTTCCGGAGCAGACAAACGGCAAGGAAGCGTTTAACATGAGGGTATGATGGCACATTTGCATGTAACGTGACGGCGAAAACAAACTGAATGACTTTTTTTAACCTGAGAGAGGAGGTGCACCGTTCTCGGAGGTACTGCAATACCGAGCCGATGCGTGGAGTGGACGGAGCAAGCCCCAAATTCCATCTCCCTGGTCCAAAAATCAATTTAATATACGGTCCCCGGGTAGGGGACGTATCAGATATTAAACTGATAAGAACAGATACTACACTTGATCTTAGCCAAAAGGCCGAGAAGCGATGCCCACAATGGGTTCGGGGAGCAGTGAGCTCTCCCCACGCTGACCCTCCCGTCAACGGTCCAAAGCGGCGCCCGCGCAAAGCGCCCGGCGGAGGGGCCGGAGCGCGAGCGGCGTACATGGAAACGACCCTTTGGGTTTTTTTTTTTTTCCTCTGACAAAAAACAAGAGGGGAGAGCGCGAACGCAGTCCCCCACTACCAGAAATTATGCAGTTGAGATTCCCACATTTGGGGAATTCACAGGGGTCAGCACATCCTGTTTGTGCAATGGACGAGCCTCGCCCTGGGTGAACCACCTTCCTGATCATGGTGTCGCCCCTGCCAGGTAAGTATGAGTTGCTCCGCTCCGAGCCAAGGCCCAGGCCCTGGAAGAGGCAATGTGGCAGCATGGTCCTTCCGGCCATTTGCATGGACCAGCTTCCACCCGACGATTGAGCCCCAGGTTAAACGGCAGCGATACACACGCAAGTCTGTGCGTTCTAAGCACTCTTTTTTACTTTTAAAGTTCTTGAACACGGGATGCCAAACGGAGGGTACGCAAGGGCATGTTTAAAGGCCGACAAGACACAACCTTTGCTCTTGGAGGATGACCGCTTGCTTGCTTTAGACATAGGTAGAAAAGCCCCGCATTGAAGCAGGGCATCAAAAAATTGGAAAGATCTCTTGTTGTCCCTCTCCACGGAAATCTTTAGTAAAAGGCGAAAGATTTATACGCTCTGAAGAGAAACAAGAGTGCCACGTTGCAGCGCCACACGGCGTCCAGTACTTGAGGGCACACGGGGCTTCATCACGGGCAGTGTACTTCTGTTCACGCGCTCATTTGCATCGGCGGTCGCGCGGCAAAAGGGACACGACAGGCTCGCACGTCGTTTCTGTAGTGTAGCGGTTATCACGTTCGCCTAACGCGCGAAAGGTCCTCGGCTCGAAACCGGGCAGAAACAAAGCCTCCTTTTATGTTTGCTTCAATCTTTAACACGGTTCATTCCAAACTCGATGGTTTATTCCTAGAAAAGAGGGAGGAGCGGAGGAATTGTCGGCGTAGTCCTTCAAACTTTTCATCACAGAGATCGGGGGAAAAAGACACCGACACACACGCCCCAAAAAAAAAAAAAAAAAAAAGGGGCCCCCCTGCAGCCCCATATGTCCTCGTTAGTATAGTGGACAGTATCTCCGCTTGTCACGCGGAAGACCTGGGTTCGATTCCCAGACGGGGAGAGAAAGTGCGTTTTACCCAGCACGAAAGCGTTGCACTGACGCTGAGGACTTGTCCCACCAACGTACCTGCGCTACACTATCGCTTCTGTAGTGTAGCGGTTATCACGTTTGCCTCACACGCTAAAGGTCCCCGGCTCGAAACCGGGCAGAAGCACGCCCTCATGCGAAGACTTTACTTGTCGAGGATGGGTTTGAAAGTCGGTGTTGCGTTTGACCCCCCCCCAAAAAAAAACAAAACAACTAGTCACATGTACTGTACTCCACAAAGGGGCCACTCAAATTCCAAAGGTGGCCTATTTTGCACAAGGGTTTACGTGGAATGGGCTACCTCCCAAGGGGGTTGGGTTTAGGAACAGATACTTCACCTTCCCTCCCCCTCTTCTCCAGTCAGGGCTTTTGGCGGGAGATTTGAAATATCCAGCCCTTCCACTCAAAACGTCTCCGAGAATTTTTGTCCACTTCCGGAGCAGACAAACGGCAAGGAAGCGTTTAACATGAGGGTATGATGGCACATTTGCATGTAACGTGACGGCGAAAACAAACTGAATGACTTTTTTTAACCTGAGAGAGGAGGTGCACCGTTCTCGGAGGTACTGCAATACCGAGCCGATGCGTGGAGTGGACGGAGCAAGCCCCAAATTCCATCTCCCTGGTCCAAAAATCAATTTAATATACGGTCCCCGGGTAGGGGACGTATCAGATATTAAACTGATAAGAACAGATACTACACTTGATCTTAGCCAAAAGGCCGAGAAGCGATGCCCACAATGGGTTCGGGGAGCAGTGAGCTCTCCCCACGCTGACCCTCCCGTCAACGGTCCAAAGCGGCGCCCGCGCAAAGCGCCCGGCGGAGGGGCCGGAGCGCGAGCGGCGTACATGGAAACGACCCTTTGGGTTTTTTTTTTTTTCCTCTGACAAAAAACAAGAGGGGAGAGCGCGAACGCAGTCCCCCACTACCAGAAATTATGCAGTTGAGATTCCCACATTTGGGGAATTCACAGGGGTCAGCACATCCTGTTTGTGCAATGGACGAGCCTAGCCCTGGGTGAACCACCTTCCTGATCATGGTGTCGCCCCTGCCAGGTAAGTATGAGTTGCTCCGCTCCGAGCCAAGGCCCAGGCCCTGGAAGAGGCAATGTGGCAGCATGGTCCTTCCGGCCATTTGCATGGACCAGCTTCCACCCGACGATTGAGCCCCAGGTTAAACGGCAGCGATACACACGCAAGTCTGTGCGTTCTAAGCACTCTTTTTTACTTTTAAAGTTCTTGAACACGGGATGCCAAACGGAGGGTACGCAAGGGCATGTTTAAAGGCCGACAAGACACAACCTTTGCTCTTGGAGGATGACCGCTTGCTTGCTTTAGACATAGGTAGAAAAGCCCCGCATTGAAGCAGGGCATCAAAAAATTGGAAAGATCTCTTGTTGTCCCTCTCCACGGAAATCTTTAGTAAAAGGCGAAAGATTTATACGCTCTGAAGAGAAACAAGAGTGCCACGTTGCAGCGCCACACGGCGTCCAGTACTTGAGGGCACACGGGGCTTCATCACGGGCAGTGTACTTCTGTTCACGCGCTCATTTGCATCGGCGGTCGCGCGGCAAAAGGGACACGACAGGCTCGCACGTCGTTTCTGTAGTGTAGCGGTTATCACGTTCGCCTAACGCGCGAAAGGTCCTCGGCTCGAAACCGGGCAGAAACAAAGCCTCCTTTTATGTTTGCTTCAATCTTTAACACGGTTCATTCCAAACTCGATGGTTTATTCCTAGAAAAGAGGGAGGAGCGGAGGAATTGTCGGCGTAGTCCTTCAAACTTTTCATCAAAGAGATCGGGGGAAAAAGACACCGACACACACGCCCCAAAAAAAAAAAAAAAAAAAAAGGGGCCCCCCTGCAGCCCCATATGTCCTCGTTAGTATAGTGGACAGTATCTCCGCTTGTCACGCGGAAGACCTGGGTTCGATTCCCAGACGGGGAGAGAAAGTGCGTTTTACCCAGCACGAAAGCGTTGCACTGACGCTGAGGACTTGTCCCACCAACGTACCTGCGCTACACTATCGCTTCTGTAGTGTAGCGGTTATCACGTTTGCCTCACACGCAAAAGGTCCCCGGCTCGAAACCGGGCAGAAGCACGCCCTCATGCGAAGACTTTACTTGTCGAGGATGGGTTTGAAAGTCGGTGTTGCGTTTGACCCCCCCCCCAAAAAAAAACAAAACAACTAGTCACATGTACTGTACTCCACAAAGGGGCCACTCAAATTCCAAAGGTGGCCTATTTTGCACAAGGGTTTACGTGGAATGGGCTACCTCCCAAGGGGGTTGGGTTTAGGAACAGATACTTCACCTTCCCTCCCCCTCTTCTCCAGTCAGGGCTTTTGGCGGGAGATTTGAAATATCCAGCCCTTCCACTCAAAACGTCTCCGAGAATTTTTGTCCACTTCCGGAGCAGACAAACGGCAAGGAAGCGTTTAACATGAGGGTATGATGGCACATTTGCATGTAACGTGACGGCGAAAACAAACTGAATGACTTTTTTTAACCTGAGAGAGGAGGTGCACCGTTCTCGGAGGTACTGCAATACCGAGCCGATGCGTGGAGTGGACGGAGCAAGCCCCAAATTCCATCTCCCTGGTCCAAAAATCAATTTAATATACGGTCCCCGGGTAGGGGACGTATCAGATATTAAACTGATAAGAACAGATACTACACTTGATCTTAGCCAAAAGGCCGAGAAGCGATGCCCACAATGGGTTCGGGGAGCAGTGAGCTCTCCCCACGCTGACCCTCCCGTCAACGGTCCAAAGCGGCGCCCGCGCAAAGCGCCCGGCGGAGGGGCCGGAGCGCGAGCGGCGTACATGGAAACGACCCTTTGGGTTTTTTTTTTTTTCCTCTGACAAAAAACAAGAGGGGAGAGCGCGAACGCAGTCCCCCACTACCAGAAATTATGCAGTTGAGATTCCCACATTTGGGGAATTCACAGGGGTCAGCACATCCTGTTTGTGCAATGGACGAGCCTCGCCCTGGGTGAACCACCTTCCTGATCATGGTGTCGCCCCTGCCAGGTAAGTATGAGTTGCTCCGCTCCGAGCCAAGGCCCAGGCCCTGGAAGAGGCAATGTGGCAGCATGGTCCTTCCGGCCATTTGCATGGACCAGCTTCCACCCGACGATTGAGCCCCAGGTTAAACGGCAGCGATACACACGCAAGTCTGTGCGTTCTAAGCACTCTTTTTTACTTTTAAAGTTCTTGAACACGGGATGCCAAACGGAGGGTACGCAAGGGCATGTTTAAAGGCCGACAAGACACAACCTTTGCTCTTGGAGGATGACCGCTTGCTTGCTTTAGACATAGGTAGAAAAGCCCCGCATTGAAGCAGGGCATCAAAAAATTGGAAAGATCTCTTGTTGTCCCTCTCCACGGAAATCTTTAGTAAAAGGCGAAAGATTTATACGCTCTGAAGAGAAACAAGAGTGCCACGTTGCAGCGCCACACGGCGTCCAGTACTTGAGGGCACACGGGGCTTCATCACGGGCAGTGTACTTCTGTTCACGCGCTCATTTGCATCGGCGGTCGCGCGGCAAAAGGGACACGACAGGCTCGCACGTCGTTTCTGTAGTGTAGCGGTTATCACGTTCGCCTAACGCGCGAAAGGTCCTCGGCTCGAAACCGGGCAGAAACAAAGCCTCCTTTTATGTTTGCTTCAATCTTTAACACGGTTCATTCCAAACTCGATGGTTTATTCCTAGAAAAGAGGGAGGAGCGGAGGAATTGTCGGCGTAGTCCTTCAAACTTTTCATCACAGAGATCGGGGGAAAAAGACACCGACACACACGCCCCAAAAAAAAAAAAAAAAAAAAGGGGCCCCCCTGCAGCCCCATATGTCCTCGTTAGTATAGTGGACAGTATCTCCGCTTGTCACGCGGAAGACCTGGGTTCGATTCCCAGACGGGGAGAGAAAGTGCGTTTTACCCAGCACGAAAGCGTTGCACTGACGCTGAGGACTTGTCCCACCAACGTACCTGCGCTACACTATCGCTTCTGTAGTGTAGCGGTTATCACGTTTGCCTCACACGCAAAAGGTCCCCGGCTCGAAACCGGGCAGAAGCACGCCCTCATGCGAAGACTTTACTTGTCGAGGATGGGTTTGAAAGTCGGTGTTGCGTTTGACCCCCCCCCCAAAAAAAAAAAAAACAACTAGTCACATGTACTGTACTCCACAAAGGGGCCACTCAAATTCCAAAGGTGGCCTATTTTGCACAAGGGTTTACGTGGAATGGGCTACCTCCCAAGGGGGTTGGGTTTAGGAACAGATACTTCACCTTCCCTCCCCCTCTTCTCCAGTCAGGGCTTTTGGCGGGAGATTTGAAATATCCAGCCCTTCCACTCAAAACGTCTCCGAGAATTTTTGTCCACTTCCGGAGCAGACAAACGGCAAGGAAGCGTTTAACATGAGGGTATGATGGCACATTTGCATGTAACGTGACGGCGAAAACAAACTGAATGACTTTTTTTAACCTGAGAGAGGAGGTGCACCGTTCTCGGAGGTACTGCAATACCGAGCCGATGCGTGGAGTGGACGGAGCAAGCCCCAAATTCCATCTCCCTGGTCCAAAAATCAATTTAATATACGGTCCCCGGGTAGGGGACGTATCAGATATTAAACTGATAAGAACAGATACTACACTTGATCTTAGCCAAAAGGCCGAGAAGTGATGCCCACAATGGGTTCGGGGAGCAGTGAGCTCTCCCCACGCTGACCCTCCCGTCAACGGTCCAAAGCGGCGCCCGCGCAAAGCGCCCGGCGGAGGGGCCGGAGCGCGAGCGGCGTACATGGAAACGACCCTTTGGGTTTTTTTTTTTTTCCTCTGACAAAAAACAAGAGGGGAGAGCGCGAACGCAGTCCCCCACTACCAGAAATTATGCAGTTGAGATTCCCACATTTGGGGAATTCACAGGGGTCAGCACATCCTGTTTGTGCAATGGACGAGCCTCGCCCTGGGTGAACCACCTTCCTGATCATGGTGTCACCCCTGCCAGGTAAGTATGAGTTGCTCCGCTCCGAGCCAAGGCCCAGGCCCTGGAAGAGGCAATGTGGCAGCATGGTCCTTCCGGCCATTTGCATGGACCAGCTTCCACCCGACGATTGAGCCCCAGGTTAAACGGCAGCGATACACACGCAAGTCTGTGCGTTCTAAGCACTCTTTTTTACTTTTAAAGTTCTTGAACACGGGATGCCAAACGGAGGGTACGCAAGGGCATGTTTAAAGGCCGACAAGACACAACCTTTGCTCTTGGAGGATGACCGCTTGCTTGCTTTAGACATAGGTAGAAAAGCCCCGCATTGAAGCAGGGCATCAAAAAATTGGAAAGATCTCTTGTTGTCCCTCTCCACGGAAATCTTTAGTAAAAGGCGAAAGATTTATACGCTCTGAAGAGAAACAAGAGTGCCACGTTGCAGCGCCACACGGCGTCCAGTACTTGAGGGCACACGGGGCTTCATCACGGGCAGTGTACTTCTGTTCACGCGCTCATTTGCATCGGCGGTCGCGCGGCAAAAGGGACACGACAGGCTCGCACGTCGTTTCTGTAGTGTAGCGGTTATCACGTTCGCCTAACGCGCGAAAGGTCCTCGGCTCGAAACCGGGCAGAAACAAAGCCTCCTTTTATGTTTGCTTCAATCTTTAACACGGTTCATTCCAAACTCGATGGTTTATTCCTAGAAAAGAGGGAGGAGCGGAGGAATTGTCGGCGTAGTCCTTCAAACTTTTCATCACAGAGATCGGGGGAAAAAGACACCGACACACACGCCCCAAAAAAAAAAAAAAAAAAAAAGGGGCCCCCCTGCAGCCCCATATGTCCTCGTTAGTATAGTGGACAGTATCTCCGCTTGTCACGCGGAAGACCTGGGTTCGATTCCCAGACGGGGAGAGAAAGTGCGTTTTACCCAGCACGAAAGCGTTGCACTGACGCTGAGGACTTGTCCCACCAACGTACCTGCGCTACACTATCGCTTCTGTAGTGTAGCGGTTATCACGTTTGCCTCACACGCAAAAGGTCCCCGGCTCGAAACCGGGCAGAAGCACGCCCTCATGCGAAGACTTTACTTGTCGAGGATGGGTTTGAAAGTCGGTGTTGCGTTTGACCCCCCCCCCAAAAAAAAACAAAACAACTAGTCACATGTACTGTACTCCACAAAGGGGCCACTCAAATTCCAAAGGTGGCCTATTTTGCACAAGGGTTTACGTGGAATGGGCTACCTCCCAAGGGGGTTGGGTTTAGGAACAGATACTTCACCTTCCCTCCCCCTCTTCTCCAGTCAGGGCTTTTGGCGGGAGATTTGAAATATCCAGCCCTTCCACTCAAAACGTCTCCGAGAATTTTTGTCCACTTCCGGAGCAGACAAACGGCAAGGAAGCGTTTAACATGAGGGTATGATGGCACATTTGCATGTAACGTGACGGCGAAAACAAACTGAATGACTTTTTTTAACCTGAGAGAGGAGGTGCACCGTTCTCGGAGGTACTGCAATACCGAGCCGATGCGTGGAGTGGACGGAGCAAGCCCCAAATTCCATCTCCCTGGTCCAAAAATCAATTTAATATACGGTCCCCGGGTAGGGGACGTATCAGATATTAAACTGATAAGAACAGATACTACACTTGATCTTAGCCAAAAGGCCGAGAAGCGATGCCCACAATGGGTTCGGGGAGCAGTGAGCTCTCCCCACGCTGACCCTCCGTCAACGGTCCAAAGCGGCGCCCGCGCAAAGCGCCCGGCGGAGGGGCCGGAGCGCGAGCGGCGTACATGGAAACGACCCTTTGGGTTTTTTTTTTTTTCCTCTGACAAAAAACAAGATGGGAGAGCGCGAACGCAGTCCCCCACTACCAGAAATTATGCAGTTGAGATTCCCACATTTGGGGAATTCACAGGGGTCAGCACATCCTGTTTGTGCAATGGACGAGCCTCGCCCTGGGTGAACCACCTTCCTGATCATGGTGTCGCCCCTGCCAGGTAAGTATGAGTTGCTCCGCTCCGAGCCAAGGCCCAGGCCCTGGAAGAGGCAATGTGGCAGCATGGTCCTTCCGGCCATTTGCATGGACCAGCTTCCACCCGACGATTGAGCCCCAGGTTAAACGGCAGCGATACACACGCAAGTCTGTGCGTTCTAAGCACTCTTTTTTACTTTTAAAGTTCTTGAACACGGGATGCCAAACGGAGGGTACGCAAGGGCATGTTTAAAGGCCGACAAGACACAACCTTTGCTCTTGGAGGATGACCGCTTGCTTGCTTTAGACATAGGTAGAAAAGCCCCGCATTGAAGCAGGGCATCAAAAAATTGGAAAGATCTCTTGTTGTCCCTCTCCACGGAAATCTTTAGTAAAAGGCGAAAGATTTATACGCTCTGAAGAGAAACAAGAGTGCCACGTTGCAGCGCCACACGGCGTCCAGTACTTGAGGGCACACGGGGCTTCATCACGGGCAGTGTACTTCTGTTCACGCGCTCATTTGCATCGGCGGTCGCGCGGCAAAAGGGACACGACAGGCTCGCACTTCGTTTCTGTAGTGTAGCGGTTATCACGTTCGCCTAACGCGCGAAAGGTCCTCGGCTCGAAACCGGGCAGAAACAAAGCCTCCTTTTATGTTTGCTTCAATCTTTAACACGGTTCATTCCAAACTCGATGGTTTATTCCTAGAAAAGAGGGAGGAGCGGAGGAATTGTCGGCGTAGTCCTTCAAACTTTTCATCACAGAGATCGGGGGAAAAAGACACCGACACACACGCCCCAAAAAAAAAAAAAAAAAAAAAGGGGCCCCCCTGCAGCCCCATATGTCCTCGTTAGTATAGTGGACAGTATCTCCGCTTGTCACGCGGAAGACCTGGGTTCGATTCCCAGACGGGGAGAGAAAGTGCGTTTTACCCAGCACGAAAGCGTTGCACTGATGCTGAGGACTTGTCCCACCAACGTACCTGCGCTACACTATCGCTTCTGTAGTGTAGCGGTTATCACGTTTGCCTCACACGCAAAAGGTCCCCGGCTCGAAACCGGGCAGAAGCACGCCCTCATGCGAAGACTTTACTTGTCGAGGATGGGTTTGAAAGTCGGTGTTGCGTTTGACCCCCCCCCCCAAAAAAAACAAAACAACTAGTCACATGTACTGTACTCCACAAAGGGGCCACTCAAATTCCAAAGGTGGCCTATTTTGCACAAGGGTTTACGTGGAATGGGCTACCTCCCAAGGGGGTTGGGTTTAGGAACAGATACTTCACCTTCCCTCCCCCTCTTCTCCAGTCAGGGCTTTTGGCGGGAGATTTGAAATATCCAGCCCTTCCACTCAAAACGTCTCCGAGAATTTTTGTCCACTTCCGGAGCAGACAAACGGCAAGGAAGCGTTTAACATGAGGGTATGATGGCACATTTGCATGTAACGTGACGGCGAAAACAAACTGAATGACTTTTTTTAACCTGAGAGAGGAGGTGCACCGTTCTCGGAGGTACTGCAATACCGAGCCGATGCGTGGAGTGGACGGAGCAAGCCCCAAATTCCATCTCCCTGGTCCAAAAATCAATTTAATATACGGTCCCCGGGTAGGGGACGTATCAGATATTAAACTGATAAGAACAGATACTACACTTGATCTTAGCCAAAAGGCCGAGAAGCGATGCCCACAATGGGTTCGGGGAGCAGTGAGCTCTCCCCACGCTGACCCTCCCGTCAACGGTCCAAAGCGGCGCCCGCGCAAAGCGCCCGGCGGAGGGGCCGAAGCGCGAGCGGCGTACATGGAAACGACCCTTTGGGTTTTTTTTTTTTTCCTCTGACAAAAAACAAGAGGGGAGAGCGCGAACGCAGTCCCCCACTACCAGAAATTATGCAGTTGAGATTCCCACATTTGGGGAATTCACAGGGGTCAGCACATCCTGTTTGTGCAATGGACGAGCCTCGCCCTGGGTGAACCACCTTCCTGATCATGGTGTCGCCCCTGCCAGGTAAGTATGAGTTGCTCCGCTCCGAGCCAAGGCCCAGGCCCTGGAAGAGGCAATGTGGCAGCATGGTCCTTCCGGCCATTTGCATGGACCAGCTTCCACCCGACGATTGAGCCCCAGGTTAAACGGCAGCGATACACACGCAAGTCTGTGCGTTCTAAGCACTCTTTTTTACTTTTAAAGTTCTTGAACACGGGATGCCAAACGGAGGGTACGCAAGGGCATGTTTAAAGGCCGACAAGACACAACCTTTGCTCTTGGAGGATGACCGCTTGCTTGCTTTAGACATAGGTAGAAAAGCCCCGCATTGAAGCAGGGCATCAAAAAATTGGAAAGATCTCTTGTTGTCCCTCTCCACGGAAATCTTTAGTAAAAGGCGAAAGATTTATACGCTCTGAAGAGAAACAAGAGTGCCACGTTGCAGCGCCACACGGCGTCCAGTACTTGAGGGCACACGGGGCTTCATCACGGTCAGTGTACTTCTGTTCACGCGCTCATTTGCATCGGCGGTCGCGCGGCAAAAGGGACACGACAGGCTCGCACGTCGTTTCTGTAGTGTAGCGGTTATCACGTTCGCCTAACGCGCGAAAGGTCCTCGGCTCGAAACCGGGCAGAAACAAAGCCTCCTTTTATGTTTGCTTCAATCTTTAACACGGTTCATTCCAAACTCGATGGTTTATTCCTAGAAAAGAGGGAGGAGCGGAGGAATTGTCGGCGTAGTCCTTCAAACTTTTCATCACAGAGATCGGGGGAAAAAGACACCGACACACACGCCCCAAAAAAAAAAAAAAAAAAAAAGGGGCCCCCCTGCAGCCCCATATGTCCTCGTTAGTATAGTGGACAGTATCTCCGCTTGTCACGCGGAAGACCTGGGTTCGATTCCCAGACGGGGAGAGAAAGTGCGTTTTACCCAGCACAAAAGCGTTGCACTGACGCTGAGGACTTGTCCCACCAACGTACCTGCGCTACACTATCGCTTCTGTAGTGTAGCGGTTATCACGTTTGCCTCACACGCAAAAGGTCCCCGGCTCGAAACCGGGCAGAAGCACGCCCTCATGCGAAGACTTTACTTGTCGAGGATGGGTTTGAAAGTCGGTGTTGCGTTTGACCCCCCCCCCAAAAAAAAACAAAACAACTAGTCACATGTACTGTACTCCACAAAGGGGCCACTCAAATTCCAAAGGTGGCCTATTTTGCACAAGGGTTTACGTGGAATGGGCTACCTCCCAAGGGGGTTGGGTTTAGGAACAGATACTTCACCTTCCCTCCCCCTCTTCTCCAGTCAGGGCTTTTGGCGGGAGATTTGAAATATCCAGCCCTTCCACTCAAAACGTCTCCGAGAATTTTTGTCCACTTCCGGAGCAGACAAACGGCAAGGAAGCGTTTAACATGAGGGTATGATGGCACATTTGCATGTAACGTGACGGCGAAAACAAACTGAATGACTTTTTTTAACCTGAGAGAGGAGGTGCACCGTTCTCGGAGGTACTGCAATACCGAGCCGATGCGTGGAGTGGACGGAGCAAGCCCCAAATTCCATCTCCCTGGTCCAAAAATCAATTTAATATACGGTCCCCGGGTAGGGGACGTATCAGATATTAAACTGATAAGAACAGATACTACACTTGATCTTAGCCAAAAGGCCGAGAAGCGATGCCCACAATGGGTTCGGGGAGCAGTGAGCTCTCCCCACGCTGACCCTCCCGTCAACGGTCCAAAGCGGCGCCCACGCAAAGCGCCCGGCGGAGGGGCCGGAGCGCGAGCGGCGTACATGGAAACGACCCTTTGGGTTTTTTTTTTTTTCCTCTGACAAAAAACAAGAGGGGAGAGCGCGAACGCAGTCCCCCACTACCAGAAATTATGCAGTTGAGATTCCCACATTTGGGGAATTCACAGGGGTCAGCACATCCTGTTTGTGCAATGGACGAGCCTAGCCCTGGGTGAACCACCTTCCTGATCATGGTGTCGCCCCTGCCAGGTAAGTATGAGTTGCTCCGCTCCGAGCCAAGGCCCAGGCCCTGGAAGAGGCAATGTGGCAGCATGGTCCTTCCGGCCATTTGCATGGACCAGCTTCCACCCGACGATTGAGCCCCAGGTTAAACGGCAGCGATACACACGCAAGTCTGTGCGTTCTAAGCACTCTTTTTTACTTTTAAAGTTCTTGAACACGGGATGCCAAACGGAGGGTACGCAAGGGCATGTTTAAAGGCCGACAAGACACAACCTTTGCTCTTGGAGGATGACCGCTTGCTTGCTTTAGACATAGGTAGAAAAGCCCCGCATTGAAGCAGGGCATCAAAAAATTGGAAAGATCTCTTGTTGTCCCTCTCCACGGAAATCTTTAGTAAAAGGCGAAAGATTTATACGCTCTGAAGAGAAACAAGAGTGCCACGTTGCAGCGCCACACGGCGTCCAGTACTTGAGGGCACACGGGGCTTCATCACGGGCAGTGTACTTCTGTTCACGCGCTCATTTGCATCGGCGGTCGCGCGGCAAAAGGGACACGACAGGCTCGCACGTCGTTTCTGTAGTGTAGCGGTTATCACGTTCGCCTAACGCGCGAAAGGTCCTCGGCTCGAAACCGGGCAGAAACAAAGCCTCCTTTTATGTTTGCTTCAATCTTTAACACGGTTCATTCCAAACTCGATGGTTTATTCCTAGAAAAGAGGGAGGAGCGGAGGAATTGTCGGCGTAGTCCTTCAAACTTTTCATCACAGAGATCGGGGGAAAAAGACACCGACACACACGCCCCAAAAAAAAAAAAAAAAAAAAAGGGGCCCCCCTGCAGCCCCATATGTCCTCGTTAGTATAGTGGACAGTATCTCCGCTTGTCACGCGGAAGACCTGGGTTCGATTCCCAGACGGGGAGAGAAAGTGCGTTTTACCCAGCACAAAAGCGTTGCACTGACGCTGAGGACTTGTCCCACCAACGTACCTGCGCTACACTATCGCTTCTGTAGTGTAGCGGTTATCACGTTTGCCTCACACGCAAAAGGTCCCCGGCTCGAAACCGGGCAGAAGCACGCCCTCATGCGAAGACTTTACTTGTCGAGGATGGGTTTGAAAGTCGGTGTTGCGTTTGACCCCCCCCCCCAAAAAAAAACAAAACAACTAGTCACATGTACTGTACTCCACAAAGGGGCCACTCAAATTCCAAAGGTGGCCTATTTTGCACAAGGGTTTACGTGGAATGGGCTACCTCCCAAGGGGGTTGGGTTTAGGAACAGATACTTCACCTTCCCTCCCCCTCTTCTCCAGTCAGGGCTTTTGGCGGGAGATTTGAAATATCCAGCCCTTCCACTCAAAACGTCTCCGAGAATTTTTGTCCACTTCCGGAGCAGACAAACGGCAAGGAAGCGTTTAACATGAGGGTATGATGGCACATTTGCATGTAACGTGACGGCGAAAACAAACTGAATGACTTTTTTTAACCTGAGAGAGGAGGTGCACCGTTCTCGGAGGTACTGCAATACCGAGCCGATGCGTGGAGTGGACGGAGCAAGCCCCAAATTCCATCTCCCTGGTCCAAAAATCAATTTAATATACGGTCCCCGGGTAGGGGACGTATCAGATATTAAACTGATAAGAACAGATACTACACTTGATCTTAGCCAAAAGGCCGAGAAGCGATGCCCACAATGGGTTCGGGGAGCAGTGAGCTCTCCCCACGCTGACCCTCCCGTCAACGGTCCAAAGCGGCGCCCGCGCAAAGCGCCCGGCGGAGGGGCCGGAGCGCGAGCGGCGTACATGGAAACGACCCTTTGGGTTTTTTTTTTTTTCCTCTGACAAAAAACAAGAGGGGAGAGCGCGAACGCAGTCCCCCACTACCAGAAATTATGCAGTTGAGATTCCCACATTTGGGGAATTCACAGGGGTCAGCACATCCTGTTTGTGCAATGGACGAGCCTCGCCCTGGGTGAACCACCTTCCTGATCATGGTGTCGCCCCTGCCAGGTAAGTATGAGTTGCTCCGCTCCGAGCCAAGGCCCAGGCCCTGGAAGAGGCAATGTGGCAGCATGGTCCTTCCGGCCATTTGCATGGACCAGCTTCCACCCGACGATTGAGCCCCAGGTTAAACGGCAGCGATACACACGCAAGTCTGTGCGTTCTAAGCACTCTTTTTTACTTTTAAAGTTCTTGAACACGGGATGCCAAACGGAGGGTACGCAAGGGCATGTTTAAAGGCCGACAAGACACAACCTTTGCTCTTGGAGGATGACCGCTTGCTTGCTTTAGACATAGGTAGAAAAGCCCCGCATTGAAGCAGGGCATCAAAAAATTGGAAAGATCTCTTGTTGTCCCTCTCCACGGAAATCTTTAGTAAAAGGCGAAAGATTTATACGCTCTGAAGAGAAACAAGAGTGCCACGTTGCAGCGCCACACGGCGTCCAGTACTTGAGGGCACACGGGGCTTCATCACGGGCAGTGTACTTCTGTTCACGCGCTCATTTGCATCGGCGGTCGCGCGGCAAAAGGGACACGACAGGCTCGCACGTCGTTTCTGTAGTGTAGCGGTTATCACGTTCGCCTAACGCGCGAAAGGTCCTCGGCTCGAAACCGGGCAGAAACAAAGCCTCCTTTTATGTTTGCTTCAATCTTTAACACGGTTCATTCCAAACTCGATGGTTTATTCCTAGAAAAGAGGGAGGAGCGGAGGAATTGTCGGCGTAGTCCTTCAAACTTTTCATCACAGAGATCGGGGGAAAAAGACACCGACACACACGCCCCAAAAAAAAAAAAAAAAAAAAGGGGCCCCCCTGCAGCCCCATATGTCCTCGTTAGTATAGTGGACAGTATCTCCGCTTGTCACGCGGAAGACCTGGGTTCGATTCCCAGACGGGGAGAGAAAGTGCGTTTTACCCAGCACGAAAGCGTTGCACTGACGCTGAGGACTTGTCCCACCAACGTACCTGCGCTACACTATCGCTTCTGTAGTGTAGCGGTTATCACGTTTGCCTCACACGCTAAAGGTCCCCGGCTCGAAACCGGGCAGAAGCACGCCCTCATGCGAAGACTTTACTTGTCGAGGATGGGTTTGAAAGTCGGTGTTGCGTTTGACCCCCCCCCAAAAAAAAACAAAACAACTAGTCACATGTACTGTACTCCACAAAGGGGCCACTCAAATTCCAAAGGTGGCCTATTTTGCACAAGGGTTTACGTGGAATGGGCTACCTCCCAAGGGGGTTGGGTTTAGGAACAGATACTTCACCTTCCCTCCCCCTCTTCTCCAGTCAGGGCTTTTGGCGGGAGATTTGAAATATCCAGCCCTTCCACTCAAAACGTCTCCGAGAATTTTTGTCCACTTCCGGAGCAGACAAACGGCAAGGAAGCGTTTAACATGAGGGTATGATGGCACATTTGCATGTAACGTGACGGCGAAAACAAACTGAATGACTTTTTTTAACCTGAGAGAGGAGGTGCACCGTTCTCGGAGGTACTGCAATACCGAGCCGATGCGTGGAGTGGACGGAGCAAGCCCCAAATTCCATCTCCCTGGTCCAAAAATCAATTTAATATACGGTCCCCGGGTAGGGGACGTATCAGATATTAAACTGATAAGAACAGATACTACACTTGATCTTAGCCAAAAGGCCGAGAAGCGATGCCCACAATGGGTTCGGGGAGCAGTGAGCTCTCCCCACGCTGACCCTCCCGTCAACGGTCCAAAGCGGCGCCCGCGCAAAGCGCCCGGCGGAGGGGCCGGAGCGCGAGCGGCGTACATGGAAACGACCCTTTGGGTTTTTTTTTTTTTCCTCTGACAAAAAACAAGAGGGGAGAGCGCGAACGCAGTCCCCCACTACCAGAAATTATGCAGTTGAGATTCCCACATTTGGGGAATTCACAGGGGTCAGCACATCCTGTTTGTGCAATGGACGAGCCTCGCCCTGGGTGAACCACCTTCCTGATCATGGTGTCGCCCCTGCCAGGTAAGTATGAGTTGCTCCGCTCCGAGCCAAGGCCCAGGCCCTGGAAGAGGCAATGTGGCAGCATGGTCCTTCCGGCCATTTGCATGGACCAGCTTCCACCCGACGATTGAGCCCCAGGTTAAACGGCAGCGATACACACGCAAGTCTGTGCGTTCTAAGCACTCTTTTTTACTTTTAAAGTTCTTGAACACGGGATGCCAAACGGAGGGTACGCAAGGGCATGTTTAAAGGCCGACAAGACACAACCTTTGCTCTTGGAGGATGACCGCTTGCTTGCTTTAGACATAGGTAGAAAAGCCCCGCATTGAAGCAGGGCATCAAAAAATTGGAAAGATCTCTTGTTGTCCCTCTCCACGGAAATCTTTAGTAAAAGGCGAAAGATTTATACGCTCTGAAGAGAAACAAGAGTGCCACGTTGCAGCGCCACACGGCGTCCAGTACTTGAGGGCACACGGGGCTTCATCACGGGCAGTGTACTTCTGTTCACGCGCTCATTTGCATCGGCGGTCGCGCGGCAAAAGGGACACGACAGGCTCGCACGTCGTTTCTGTAGTGTAGCGGTTATCACGTTCGCCTAACGCGCGAAAGGTCCTCGGCTCGAAACCGGGCAGAAACAAAGCCTCCTTTTATGTTTGCTTCAATCTTTAACACGGTTCATTCCAAACTCGATGGTTTATTCCTAGAAAAGAGGGAGGAGCGGAGGAATTGTCGGCGTAGTCCTTCAAACTTTTCATCAAAGAGATCGGGGGAAAAAGACACCGACACACACGCCCCAAAAAAAAAAAAAAAAAAAAAGGGGCCCCCCTGCAGCCCCATATGTCCTCGTTAGTATAGTGGACAGTATCTCCGCTTGTCACGCGGAAGACCTGGGTTCGATTCCCAGACGGGGAGAGAAAGTGCGTTTTACCCAGCACGAAAGCGTTGCACTGACGCTGAGGACTTGTCCCACCAACGTACCTGCGCTACACTATCGCTTCTGTAGTGTAGCGGTTATCACGTTTGCCTCACACGCAAAAGGTCCCCGGCTCGAAACCGGGCAGAAGCACGCCCTCATGCGAAGACTTTACTTGTCGAGGATGGGTTTGAAAGTCGGTGTTGCGTTTGACCCCCCCCCCAAAAAAAAACAAAACAACTAGTCACATGTACTGTACTCCACAAAGGGGCCACTCAAATTCCAAAGGTGGCCTATTTTGCACAAGGGTTTACGTGGAATGGGCTACCTCCCAAGGGGGTTGGGTTTAGGAACAGATACTTCACCTTCCCTCCCCCTCTTCTCCAGTCAGGGCTTTTGGCGGGAGATTTGAAATATCCAGCCCTTCCACTCAAAACGTCTCCGAGAATTTTTGTCCACTTCCGGAGCAGACAAACGGCAAGGAAGCGTTTAACATGAGGGTATGATGGCACATTTGCATGTAACGTGACGGCGAAAACAAACTGAATGACTTTTTTTAACCTGAGAGAGGAGGTGCACCGTTCTCGGAGGTACTGCAATACCGAGCCGATGCGTGGAGTGGACGGAGCAAGCCCCAAATTCCATCTCCCTGGTCCAAAAATCAATTTAATATACGGTCCCCGGGTAGGGGACGTATCAGATATTAAACTGATAAGAACAGATACTACACTTGATCTTAGCCAAAAGGCCGAGAAGCGATGCCCACAATGGGTTCGGGGAGCAGTGAGCTCTCCCCACGCTGACCCTCCCGTCAACGGTCCAAAGCGGCGCCCGCGCAAAGCGCCCGGCGGAGGGGCCGGAGCGCGAGCGGCGTACATGGAAACGACCCTTTGGGTTTTTTTTTTTTTCCTCTGACAAAAAACAAGAGGGGAGAGCGCGAACGCAGTCCCCCACTACCAGAAATTATGCAGTTGAGATTCCCACATTTGGGGAATTCACAGGGGTCAGCACATCCTGTTTGTGCAATGGACGAGCCTCGCCCTGGGTGAACCACCTTCCTGATCATGGTGTCGCCCCTGCCAGGTAAGTATGAGTTGCTCCGCTCCGAGCCAAGGCCCAGGCCCTGGAAGAGGCAATGTGGCAGCATGGTCCTTCCGGCCATTTGCATGGACCAGCTTCCACCCGACGATTGAGCCCCAGGTTAAACGGCAGCGATACACACGCAAGTCTGTGCGTTCTAAGCACTCTTTTTTACTTTTAAAGTTCTTGAACACGGGATGCCAAACGGAGGGTACGCAAGGGCATGTTTAAAGGCCGACAAGACACAACCTTTGCTCTTGGAGGATGACCGCTTGCTTGCTTTAGACATAGGTAGAAAAGCCCCGCATTGAAGCAGGGCATCAAAAAATTGGAAAGATCTCTTGTTGTCCCTCTCCACGGAAATCTTTAGTAAAAGGCGAAAGATTTATACGCTCTGAAGAGAAACAAGAGTGCCACGTTGCAGCGCCACACGGCGTCCAGTACTTGAGGGCACACGGGGCTTCATCACGGGCAGTGTACTTCTGTTCACGCGCTCATTTGCATCGGCGGTCGCGCGGCAAAAGGGACACGACAGGCTCGCACGTCGTTTCTGTAGTGTAGCGGTTATCACGTTCGCCTAACGCGCGAAAGGTCCTCGGCTCGAAACCGGGCAGAAACAAAGCCTCCTTTTATGTTTGCTTCAATCTTTAACACGGTTCATTCCAAACTCGATGGTTTATTCCTAGAAAAGAGGGAGGAGCGGAGGAATTGTCGGCGTAGTCCTTCAAACTTTTCATCACAGAGATCGGGGGAAAAAGACACCGACACACACGCCCCAAAAAAAAAAAAAAAAAAAAGGGGCCCCCCTGCAGCCCCATATGTCCTCGTTAGTATAGTGGACAGTATCTCCGCTTGTCACGCGGAAGACCTGGGTTCGATTCCCAGACGGGGAGAGAAAGTGCGTTTTACCCAGCACGAAAGCGTTGCACTGACGCTGAGGACTTGTCCCACCAACGTACCTGCGCTACACTATCGCTTCTGTAGTGTAGCGGTTATCACGTTTGCCTCACACGCAAAAGGTCCCCGGCTCGAAACCGGGCAGAAGCACGCCCTCATGCGAAGACTTTACTTGTCGAGGATGGGTTTGAAAGTCGGTGTTGCGTTTGACCCCCCCCCCCAAAAAAAAACAAAACAACTAGTCACATGTACTGTACTCCACAAAGGGGCCACTCAAATTCCAAAGGTGGCCTATTTTGCACAAGGGTTTACGTGGAATGGGCTACCTCCCAAGGGGGTTGGGTTTAGGAACAGATACTTCACCTTCCCTCCCCCTCTTCTCCAGTCAGGGCTTTTGGCGGGAGATTTGAAATATCCAGCCCTTCCACTCAAAACGTCTCCGAGAATTTTTGTCCACTTCCGGAGCAGACAAACGGCAAGGAAGCGTTTAACATGAGGGTATGATGGCACATTTGCATGTAACGTGACGGCGAAAACAAACTGAATGACTTTTTTTAACCTGAGAGAGGAGGTGCACCGTTCTCGGAGGTACTGCAATACCGAGCCGATGCGTGGAGTGGACGGAGCAAGCCCCAAATTCCATCTCCCTGGTCCAAAAATCAATTTAATATACGGTCCCCGGGTAGGGGACGTATCAGATATTAAACTGATAAGAACAGATACTACACTTGATCTTAGCCAAAAGGCCGAGAAGCGATGCCCACAATGGGTTCGGGGAGCAGTGAGCTCTCCCCACGCTGACCCTCCCGTCAACGGTCCAAAGCGGCGCCCGCGCAAAGCGCCCGGCGGAGGGGCCGGAGCGCGAGCGGCGTACATGGAAACGACCCTTTGGGTTTTTTTTTTTTTCCTCTGACAAAAAACAAGATGGGAGAGCGCGAACGCAGTCCCCCACTACCAGAAATTATGCAGTTGAGATTCCCACATTTGGGGAATTCACAGGGGTCAGCACATCCTGTTTGTGCAATGGACGAGCCTCGCCCTGGGTGAACCACCTTCCTGATCATGGTGTCGCCCCTGCCAGGTAAGTATGAGTTGCTCCGCTCCGAGCCAAGGCCCAGGCCCTGGAAGAGGCAATGTGGCAGCATGGTCCTTCCGGCCATTTGCATGGACCAGCTTCCACCCGACGATTGAGCCCCAGGTTAAACGGCAGCGATACACACGCAAGTCTGTGCGTTCTAAGTACTCTTTTTTACTTTTAAAGTTCTTGAACACGGGATGCCAAACGGAGGGTACGCAAGGGCATGTTTAAAGGCCGACAAGACACAACCTTTGCTCTTGGAGGATGACCGCTTGCTTGCTTTAGACATAGGTAGAAAAGCCCCGCATTGAAGCAGGGCATCAAAAAATTGGAAAGATCTCTTGTTGTCCCTCTCCACGGAAATCTTTAGTAAAAGGCGAAAGATTTATACGCTCTGAAGAGAAACAAGAGTGCCACGTTGCAGCGCCACACGGCGTCCAGTACTTGAGGGCACACGGGGCTTCATCACGGGCAGTGTACTTCTGTTCACGCGCTCATTTGCATCGGCGGTCGCGCGGCAAAAGGGACACGACAGGCTCGCACGTCGTTTCTGTAGTGTAGCGGTTATCACGTTCGCCCAACGCGCGAAAGGTCCTCGGCTCGAAACCGGGCAGAAACAAAGCCTCCTTTTATGTTTGCTTCAATCTTTAACACGGTTCATTCCAAACTCGATGGTTTATTCCTAGAAAAGAGGGAGGAGCGGAGGAATTGTCGGCGTAGTCCTTCAAACTTTTCATCACAGAGATCGGGGGAAAAAGACACCGACACACACGCCCCAAAAAAAAAAAAAAAAAAAAGGGGCCCCCCTGCAGCCCCATATGTCCTCGTTAGTATAGTGGACAGTATCTCCGCTTGTCACGCGGAAGACCTGGGTTCGATTCCCAGACGGGGAGAGAAAGTGCGTTTTACCCAGCACGAAAGCGTTGCACTGACGCTGAGGACTTGTCCCACCAACGTACCTTCGCTACACTATCGCTTCTGTAGTGTAGCGGTTATCACGTTTGCCTCACACGCAAAAGGTCCCCGGCTCGAAACCGGGCAGATGCACGCCCTCATGCGAAGACTTTACTTGTCGAGGATGGGTTTGAAAGTCGGTGTTGCGTTTGACCCCCCCCCAAAAAAAAAAAAAAACAACTAGTCACATGTACTGTACTCCACAAAGGGGCCACTCAAATTCCAAAGGTGGCCTATTTTGCACAAGGGTTTACGTGGAATGGGCTACCTCCCAAGGGGGTTGGGTTTAGGAACAGATACTTCACCTTCCCTCCCCCTCTTCTCCAGTCAGGGCTTTTGGCGGGAGATTTGAAATATCCAGCCCTTCCACTCAAAACGTCTCCGAGAATTTTTGTCCACTTCCGGAGCAGACAAACGGCAAGGAAGCGTTTAACATGAGGGTATGATGGCACATTTGCATGTAACGTGACGGCGAAAACAAACTGAATGACTTTTTTTAACCTGAGAGAGGAGGTGCACCGTTCTCGGAGGTACTGCAATACCGAGCCGATGCGTGGAGTGGACGGAGCAAGCCCCAAATTCCATCTCCCTGGTCCAAAAATCAATTTAATATACGGTCCCCGGGTAGGGGACGTATCAGATATTAAACTGATAAGAACAGATACTACACTTGATCTTAGCCAAAAGGCCGAGAAGCGATGCCCACAATGGGTTCGGGGAGCAGTGAGCTCTCCCCACGCTGACCCTCCCGTCAACGGTCCAAAGCGGCGCCCGCGCAAAGCGCCCGGCGGAGGGGCCGGAGCGCGAGCGGCGTACATGGAAACGACCCTTTGGGTTTTTTTTTTTTTCCTCTGACAAAAAACAAGAGGGGAGAGCGCGAACGCAGTCCCCCACTACCAGAAATTATGCAGTTGAGATTCCCACATTTGGGGAATTCACAGGGGTCAGCACATCCTGTTTGTGCAATGGACGAGCCTCGCCCTGGGTGAACCACCTTCCTGATCATGGTGTCGCCCCTGCCAGGTAAGTATGAGTTGCTCCGCTCCGAGCCAAGGCCCAGGCCCTGGAAGAGGCAATGTGGCAGCATGGTCCTTCCGGCCATTTGCATGGACCAGCTTCCACCCGACGATTGAGCCCCAGGTTAAACGGCAGCGATACACACGCAAGTCTGTGCGTTCTAAGCACTCTTTTTTACTTTTAAAGTTCTTGAACACGGGATGCCAAACGGAGGGTACGCAAGGGCATGTTTAAAGGCCGACAAGACACAACCTTTGCTCTTGGAGGATGACCGCTTGCTTGCTTTAGACATAGGTAGAAAAGCCCCGCATTGAAGCAGGGCATCAAAAAATTGGAAAGATCTCTTGTTGTCCCTCTCCACGGAAATCTTTAGTAAAAGGCGAAAGATTTATACACTCTGAAGAGAAACAAGAGTGCCACGTTGCAGCGCCACACGGCGTCCAGTACTTGAGGGCACACGGGGCTTCATCACGGGCAGTGTACTTCTGTTCACGCGCTCATTTGCATCGGCGGTCGCGCGGCAAAAGGGACACGACAGGCTCGCACGTCGTTTCTGTAGTGTAGCGGTTATCACGTTCGCCTAACGCGCGAAAGGTCCTCGGCTCGAAACCGGGCAGAAACAAAGCCTCCTTTTATGTTTGCTTCAATCTTTAACACGGTTCATTCCAAACTCGATGGTTTATTCCTAGAAAAGAGGGAGGAGCGGAGGAATTGTCGGCGTAGTCCTTCAAACTTTTCATCACAGAGATCGGGGGAAAAAGACACCGACACACACGCCCCAAAAAAAAAAAAAAAAAAAAAGGGGCCCCCCTGCAGCCCCATATGTCCTCGTTAGTATAGTGGACAGTATCTCCGCTTGTCACGCGGAAGACCTAGGTTCGATTCCCAGACGGGGAGAGAAAGTGCGTTTTACCCAGCACGAAAGCGTTGCACTGACGCTGAGGACTTGTCCCACCAACGTACCTGCGCTACACTATCGCTTCTGTAGTGTAGCGGTTATCACGTTTGCCTCACACGCAAAAGGTCCCCGGCTCGAAACCGGGCAGAAGCACGCCCTCATGCGAAGACTTTACTTGTCGAGGATGGGTTTGAAAGTCGGTGTTGCGTTTGACCCCCCCCCCAAAAAAAAACAAAACAACTAGTCACATGTACTGTACTCCACAAAGGGGCCACTCAAATTCCAAAGGTGGCCTATTTTGCACAAGGGTTTACGTGGAATGGGCTACCTCCCAAGGGGGTTGGGTTTAGGAACAGATACTTCACCTTCCCTCCCCCTCTTCTCCAGTCAGGGCTTTTGGCGGGAGATTTGAAATATCCAGCCCTTCCACTCAAAACGTCTCCGAGAATTTTTGTCCACTTCCGGAGCAGACAAACGGCAAGGAAGCGTTTAACATGAGGGTATGATGGCACATTTGCATGTAACGTGACGGCGAAAACAAACTGAATGACTTTTTTTAACCTGAGAGAGGAGGTGCACCGTTCTCGGAGGTACTGCAATACCGAGCCGATGCGTGGAGTGGACGGAGCAAGCCCCAAATTCCATCTCCCTGGTCCAAAAATCAATTTAATATACGGTCCCCGGGTAGGGGACGTATCAGATATTAAACTGATAAGAACAGATACTACACTTGATCTTAGCCAAAAGGCCGAGAAGCGATGCCCACAATGGGTTCGGGGAGCAGTGAGCTCTCCCCACGCTGACCCTCCCGTCAACGGTCCAAAGCGGCGCCCGCGCAAAGCGCCCGGCGGAGGGGCCGGAGCGCGAGCGGCGTACATGGAAACGACCCTTTGGGTTTTTTTTTTTTTCCTCTGACAAAAAACAAGAGGGGAGAGCGCGAACGCAGTCCCCCACTACCAGAAATTATGCAGTTGAGATTCCCACATTTGGGGAATTCACAGGGGTCAGCACATCCTGTTTGTGCAATGGACGAGCCTCGCCCTGGGTGAACCACCTTCCTGATCATGGTGTCGCCCCTGCCAGGTAAGTATGAGTTGCTCCGCTCCGAGCCAAGGCCCAGGCCCTGGAAGAGGCAATGTGGCAGCATGGTCCTTCCGGCCATTTGCATGGACCAGCTTCCACCCGACGATTGAGCCCCAGGTTAAACGGCAGCGATACACACGCAAGTCTGTGCGTTCTAAGCACTCTTTTTTACTTTTAAAGTTCTTGAACACGGGATGCCAAACGGAGGGTACGCAAGGGCATGTTTAAAGGCCGACAAGACACAACCTTTGCTCTTGGAGGATGACCGCTTGCTTGCTTTAGACATAGGTAGAAAAGCCCCGCATTGAAGCAGGGCATCAAAAAATTGGAAAGATCTCTTGTTGTCCCTCTCCACGGAAATCTTTAGTAAAAGGCGAAAGATTTATACGCTCTGAAGAGAAACAAGAGTGCCACGTTGCAGCGCCACACGGCGTCCAGTACTTGAGGGCACACGGGGCTTCATCACGGGCAGTGTACTTCTGTTCACGCGCTCATTTGCATCGGCGGTCGCGCGGCAAAAGGGACACGACAGGCTCGCACGTCGTTTCTGTAGTGTAGCGGTTATCACGTTCGCCTAACGCGCGAAAGGTCCTCGGCTCGAAACCGGGCAGAAACAAAGCCTCCTTTTATGTTTGCTTCAATCTTTAACACGGTTCATTCCAAACTCGATGGTTTATTCCTAGAAAAGAGGGAGGAGCGGAGGAATTGTCGGCGTAGTCCTTCAAACTTTTCATCACAGAGATCGGGGGAAAAAGACACCGACACACACGCCCCAAAAAAAAAAAAAAAAAAAAGGGGCCCCCCTGCAGCCCCATATGTCCTCGTTAGTATAGTGGACAGTATCTCCGCTTGTCACGCGGAAGACCTGGGTTCGATTCCCAGACGGGGAGAGAAAGTGCTTTTTACCCAGCACGAAAGCGTTGCACTGACGCTGAGGACTTGTCCCACCAACGTACCTGCGCTACACTATCGCTTCTGTAGTGTAGCGGTTATCACGTTTGCCTCACACGCAAAAGGTCCCCGGCTCGAAACCGGGCAGAAGCACGCCCTCATGCGAAGACTTTACTTGTCGAGGATGGGTTTGAAAGTCGGTGTTGCGTTTGACCCCCCCCCCAAAAAAAAACAAAACAACTAGTCACATGTACTGTACTCCACAAAGGGGCCACTCAAATTCCAAAGGTGGCCTATTTTGCACAAGGGTTTACGTGGAATGGGCTACCTCCCAAGGGGGTTGGGTTTAGGAACAGATACTTCACCTTCCCTCCCCCTCTTCTCCAGTCAGGGCTTTTGGCGGGAGATTTGAAATATCCAGCCCTTCCACTCAAAACGTCTCCGAGAATTTTTGTCCACTTCCGGAGCAGACAAACGGCAAGGAAGCGTTTAACATGAGGGTATGATGGCACATTTGCATGTAACGTGACGGCGAAAACAAACTGAATGACTTTTTTTAACCTGAGAGAGGAGGTGCACCGTTCTCGGAGGTACTGCAATACCGAGCCGATGCGTGGAGTGGACGGAGCAAGCCCCAAATTCCATCTCCCTGGTCCAAAAATCAATTTAATATACGGTCCCCGGGTAGGGGACGTATCAGATATTAAACTGATAAGAACAGATACTACACTTGATCTTAGCCAAAAGGCCGAGAAGCGATGCCCACAATGGGTTCGGGGAGCAGTGAGCTCTCCCCACGCTGACCCTCCCGTCAACGGTCCAAAGCGGCGCCCGCGCAAAGCGCCCGGCGGAGGGGCCGGAGCGCGAGCGGCGTACATGGAAACGACCCTTTGGGTTTTTTTTTTTTTCCTCTGACAAAAAACAAGAGGGGAGAGCGCGAACGCAGTCCCCCACTACCAGAAATTATGCAGTTGAGATTCCCACATTTGGGGAATTCACAGGGGTCAGCACATCCTGTTTGTGCAATGGACGAGCCTCGCCCTGGGTGAACCACCTTCCTGATCATGGTGTCACCCCTGCCAGGTAAGTATGAGTTGCTCCGCTCCGAGCCAAGGCCCAGGCCCTGGAAGAGGCAATGTGGCAGCATGGTCCTTCCGGCCATTTGCATGGACCAGCTTCCACCCGACGATTGAGCCCCAGGTTAAACGGCAGCGATACACACGCAAGTCTGTGCGTTCTAAGCACTCTTTTTTACTTTTAAAGTTCTTGAACACGGGATGCCAAACGGAGGGTACGCAAGGGCATGTTTAAAGGCCGACAAGACACAACCTTTGCTCTTGGAGGATGACCGCTTGCTTGCTTTAGACATAGGTAGAAAAGCCCCGCATTGAAGCAGGGCATCAAAAAATTGGAAAGATCTCTTGTTGTCCCTCTCCACGGAAATCTTTAGTAAAAGGCGAAAGATTTATACGCTCTGAAGAGAAACAATAGTGCCACGTTGCAGCGCCACACGGCGTCCAGTACTTGAGGGCACACGGGGCTTCATCACGGGCAGTGTACTTCTGTTCACGCGCTCATTTGCATCGGCGGTCGCGCGGCAAAAGGGACACGACAGGCTCGCACGTCGTTTCTGTAGTGTAGCGGTTATCACGTTCGCCTAACGTGCGAAAGGTCCTCGGCTCGAAACCGGGCAGAAACAAAGCCTCCTTTTATGTTTGCTTCAATCTTTAACACGGTTCATTCCAAACTCGATGGTTTATTCCTAGAAAAGAGGGAGGAGCGGAGGAATTGTCGGCGTAGTCCTTCAAACTTTTCATCACAGAGATCGGGGGAAAAAGACACCGACACACACGCCCCCAAAAAAAAAAAAAAAAAAAAGGGGCCCCCCTGCAGCCCCATATGTCCTCGTTAGTATAGTGGACAGTATCTCCGCTTGTCACGCGGAAGACCTGGGTTCGATTCCCAGACGGGGAGAGAAAGTGCGTTTTACCCAGCACGAAAGCGTTGCACTGACGCTGAGGACTTGTCCCACCAACGTACCTGCGCTACACTATCGCTTCTGTAGTGTAGCGGTTATCACGTTTGCCTCACACGCAAAAGGTCCCCGGCTCGAAACCGGGCAGAAGCACGCCCTCATGCGAAGACTTTACTTGTCGAGGATGGGTTTGAAAGTCGGTGTTGCGTTTGACCCCCCCCCAAAAAAAAACAAAACAACTAGTCACATGTACTGTACTCCACAAAGGGGCCACTCAAATTCCAAAGGTGGCCTATTTTGCACAAGGGTTTACGTGGAATGGGCTACCTCCCAAGGGGGTTGGGTTTAGGAACAGATACTTCACCTTCCCTCCCCCTCTTCTCCAGTCAGGGCTTTTGGCGGGAGATTTGAAATATCCAGCCCTTCCACTCAAAACGTCTCCGAGAATTTTTGTCCACTTCCGGAGCAGACAAACGGCAAGGAAGCGTTTAACATGAGGGTATGATGGCACATTTGCATGTAACGTGACGGCGAAAACAAACTGAATGACTTTTTTTAACCTGAGAGAGGAGGTGCACCGTTCTCGGAGGTACTGCAATACCGAGCCGATGCGTGGAGTGGACGGAGCAAGCCCCAAATTCCATCTCCCTGGTCCAAAAATCAATTTAATATACGGTCCCCGGGTAGGGGACGTATCAGATATTAAACTGATAAGAACAGATACTACACTTGATCTTAGCCAAAAGGCCGAGAAGCGATGCCCACAATGGGTTCGGGGAGCAGTGAGCTCTCCCCACGCTGACCCTCCCGTTAACGGTCCAAAGCGGCGCCCGCGCAAAGCGCCCGGCGGAGGGGCCGGAGCGCGAGCGGCGTACATGGAAACGACCCTTTGGGTTTTTTTTTTTTTCCTCTGACAAAAAACAAGAGGGGAGAGCGCGAACGCAGTCCCCCACTACCAGAAATTATGCAGTTGAGATTCCCACATTTGGGGAATTCACAGGGGTCAGCACATCCTGTTTGTGCAATGGACGAGCCTCGCCCTGGGTGAACCACCTTCCTGATCATGGTGTCGCCCCTGCCAGGTAAGTATGAGTTGCTCCGCTCCGAGCCAAGGCCCAGGCCCTGGAAGAGGCAATGTGGCAGCATGGTCCTTCCGGCCATTTGCATGGACCAGCTTCCACCCGACGATTGAGCCCCAGGTTAAACGGCAGCGATACACACGCAAGTCTGTGCGTTCTAAGCACTCTTTTTTACTTTTAAAGTTCTTGAACACGGGATGCCAAACGGAGGGTACGCAAGGGCATGTTTAAAGGCCGACAAGACACAACCTTTGCTCTTGGAGGATGACCGCTTGCTTGCTTTAGACATAGGTAGAAAAGCCCCGCATTGAAGCAGGGCATCAAAAAATTGGAAAGATCTCTTGTTGTCCCTCTCCACGGAAATCTTTAGTAAAAGGCGAAAGATTTATACGCTCTGAAGAGAAACAAGAGTGCCACGTTGCAGCGCCACACGGCGTCCAGTACTTGAGGGCACACGGGGCTTCATCACGGGCAGTGTACTTCTGTTCACGCGCTCATTTGCATCGGCGGTCGCGCGGCAAAAGGGACACGACAGGCTCGCACGTCGTTTCTGTAGTGTAGCGGTTATCACGTTCGCCTAACGCGCGAAAGGTCCTCGGCTCGAAACCGGGCAGAAACAAAGCCTCCTTTTATGTTTGCTTCAATCTTTAACACGGTTCATTCCAAACTCGATGGTTTATTCCTAGAAAAGAGGGAGGAGCGGAGGAATTGTCGGCGTAGTCCTTCAAACTTTTCATCACAGAGATCGGGGGAAAAAGACACCGACACACACGCCCCAAAAAAAAAAAAAAAAAAAAGGGGCCCCCCTGCAGCCCCATATGTCCTCCATATGTCCTCGTTAGTATAGTGGACAGTATCTCCGCTTGTCACGCGGAAGACCTGGGTTCGATTCCCAGACGGGGAGAGAAAGTGCGTTTTACCCAGCACGAAAGCGTTGCACTGACGCTGAGGACTTGTCCCACCAACGTACCTGCGCTACACTATCGCTTCTGTAGTGTAGCGGTTATCACGTTTGCCTCACACGCAAAAGGTCCCCGGCTCGAAACCGGGCAGAAGCACGCCCTCATGCGAAGACTTTACTTGTCGAGGATGGGTTTGAAAGTCGGTGTTGCGTTTGACCCCCCCCCCAAAAAAAAACAAAACAACTAGTCACATGTACTGTACTCCACAAAGGGGCCACTCAAATTCCAAAGGTGGCCTATTTTGCACAAGGGTTTACGTGGAATGGGCTACCTCCCAAGGGGGTTGGGTTTAGGAACAGATACTTCACCTTCCCTCCCCCTCTTCTCCAGTCAGGGCTTTTGGCGGGAGATTTGAAATATCCAGCCCTTCCACTCAAAACGTCTCCGAGAATTTTTGTCCACTTCCGGAGCAGACAAACGGCAAGGAAGCGTTTAACATGAGGGTATGATGGCACATTTGCATGTAACGTGACGGCGAAAACAAACTGAATGACTTTTTTTAACCTGAGAGAGGAGGTGCACCGTTCTCGGAGGTACTGCAATACCGAGCCGATGCGTGGAGTGGACGGAGCAAGCCCCAAATTCCATCTCCCTGGTCCAAAAATCAATTTAATATACGGTCCCCGGGTAGGGGACGTATCAGATATTAAACTGATAAGAACAGATACTACACTTGATCTTAGCCAAAAGGCCGAGAAGCGATGCCCACAATGGGTTCGGGGAGCAGTGAGCTCTCCCCACGCTGACCCTCCCGTCAACGGTCCAAAGCGGCGCCCGCGCAGAGCGCCCGGCGGAGGGGCCGGAGCGCGAGCGGCGTACATGGAAACGACCCTTTGGGTTTTTTTTTTTTTCCTCTGACAAAAAACAAGAGGGGAGAGCGCGAACGCAGTCCCCCACTACCAGAAATTATGCAGTTGAGATTCCCACATTTGGGGAATTCACAGGGGTCAGCACATCCTGTTTGTGCAATGGACGAGCCTCGCCCTGGGTGAACCACCTTCCTGATCATGGTGTCGCCCCTGCCAGGTAAGTATGAGTTGCTCCGCTCCGAGCCAAGGCCCAGGCCCTGGAAGAGGCAATGTGGCAGCATGGTCCTTCCGGCCATTTGCATGGACCAGCTTCCACCCGACGATTGAGCCCCAGGTTAAACGGCAGCGATACACACGCAAGTCTGTGCGTTCTAAGCACTCTTTTTTACTTTTAAAGTTCTTGAACACGGGATGCCAAACGGAGGGTACGCAAGGGCATGTTTAAAGGCCGACAAGACACAACCTTTGCTCTTGGAGGATGACCGCTTGCTTGCTTTAGACATAGGTAGAAAAGCCCCGCATTGAAGCAGGGCATCAAAAAATTGGAAAGATCTCTTGTTGTCCCTCTCCACGGAAATCTTTAGTAAAAGGCGAAAGATTTATACGCTCTGAAGAGAAACAAGAGTGCCACGTTGCAGCGCCACACGGCGTCCAGTACTTGAGGGCACACGGGGCTTCATCACGGGCAGTGTACTTCTGTTCACGCGCTCATTTGCATCGGCGGTCGCGCGGCAAAAGGGACACGACAGGCTCGCACGTCGTTTCTGTAGTGTAGCGGTTTTCACGTTCGCCTAACGCGCGAAAGGTCCTCGGCTCGAAACCAGGCAGAAACAAAGCCTCCTTTTATGTTTGCTTCAATCTTTAACACGGTTCATTCCAAACTCGATGGTTTATTCCTAGAAAAGAGGGAGGAGCGGAGGAATTGTCGGCGTAGTCCTTCAAACTTTTCATCACAGAGATCGGGGGAAAAAGACACCGACACACACGCCCCAAAAAAAAAAAAAAAAAAAAAGGGGCCCCCCTGCAGCCCCATATGTCCTCGTTAGTATAGTGGACAGTATCTCCGCTTGTCACGCGGAAGACCTGGGTTCGATTCCCAGACGGGGAGAGAAAGTGCGTTTTACCCAGCACGAAAGCGTTGCACTGACGCTGAGGACTTGTCCCACCAACGTACCTGCGCTACACTATCGCTTCTGTAGTGTAGCGGTTATCACGTTTGCCTCACACGCAAAAGGTCCCCGGCTCGAAACCGGGCAGAAGCACGCCCTCATGCGAAGACTTTACTTGTCGAGGATGGGTTTGAAAGTCGGTGTTGCGTTTGACCCCCCCCCCAAAAAAAAACAAAACAACTAGTCACATGTACTGTACTCCACAAAGGGGCCACTCAAATTCCAAAGGTGGCCTATTTTGCACAAGGGTTTACGTGGAATGGGCTACCTCCCAAGGGGGTTGGGTTTAGGAACAGATACTTCACCTTCCCTCCCCCTCTTCTCCAGTCAGGGCTTTTGGCGGGAGATTTGAAATATCCAGCCCTTCCACTCAAAACGTCTCCGAGAATTTTTGTCCACTTCCGGAGCAGACAAACGGGCAAGGAAGCGTTTAACATGAGGGTATGATGGCACATTTGCATGTAACGTGACGGCGAAAACAAACTGAATGACTTTTTTTAACCTGAGAGAGGAGGTGCACCGTTCTCGGAGGTACTGCAATACCGAGCCGATGCGTGGAGTGGACGGAGCAAGCCCCAAATTCCATCTCCCTGGTCCAAAAATCAATTTAATATACAGTCCCCGGGTAGGGGACGTATCAGATATTAAACTGATAAGAACAGATACTACACTTGATCTTAGCCAAAAGGCCGAGAAGCGATGCCCACAATGGGTTCGGGGAGCAGTGAGCTCTCCCCACGCTGACCCTCCCGTCAACGGTCCAAAGCGGCGCCCGCGCAAAGCGCCCGGCGGAGGGGCCGGAGCGCGAGCGGCGTACATGGAAACGACCCTTTGGGTTTTTTTTTTTTTCCTCTGACAAAAAACAAGAGGGGAGAGCGCGAACGCAGTCCCCCACTACCAGAAATTATGCAGTTGAGATTCCCACATTTGGGGAATTCACAGGGGTCAGCACATCCTGTTTGTGCAATGGACGAGCCTAGCCCTGGGTGAACCACCTTCCTGATCATGGTGTCGCCCCTGCCAGGTAAGTATGAGTTGCTCCGCTCCGAGCCAAGGCCCAGGCCCTGGAAGAGGCAATGTGGCAGCATGGTCCTTCCGGCCATTTGCATGGACCAGCTTCCACCCGACGATTGAGCCCCAGGTTAAACGGCAGCGATACACACGCAAGTCTGTGCGTTCTAAGCACTCTTTTTTACTTTTAAAGTTCTTGAACACGGGATGCCAAACGGAGGGTACGCAAGGGCATGTTTAAAGGCCGACAAGACACAACCTTTGCTCTTGGAGGATGACCGCTTGCTTGCTTTAGACATAGGTAGAAAAGCCCCGCATTGAAGCAGGGCATCAAAAAATTGGAAAGATCTCTTGTTGTCCCTCTCCACGGAAATCTTTAGTAAAAGGCGAAAGATTTATACGCTCTGAAGAGAAACAAGAGTGCCACGTTGCAGCGCCACACGGCGTCCAGTACTTGAGGGCACACGGGGCTTCATCACGGGCAGTGTACTTCTGTTCACGCGCTCATTTGCATCGGCGGTCGCGCGGCAAAAGGGACACGACAGGCTCGCACGTCGTTTCTGTAGTGTAGCGGTTATCACGTTCGCCTAACGCGCGAAAGGTCCTCGGCTCGAAACCGGGCAGAAACAAAGCCTCCTTTTATGTTTGCTTCAATCTTTAACACGGTTCATTCCAAACTCGATGGTTTATTCCTAGAAAAGAGGGAGGAGCGGAGGAATTGTCGGCGTAGTCCTTCAAACTTTTCATCACAGAGATCGGGGGAAAAAGACACCGACACACACGCCCCAAAAAAAAAAAAAAAAAAAAAGGGGCCCCCCTGCAGCCCCATATGTCCTCGTTAGTATAGTGGACAGTATCTCCGCTTGTCACGCGGAAGACCTGGGTTCGATTCCCAGACGGGGAGAGAAAGTGCGTTTTACCCAGCACAAAAGCGTTGCACTGACGCTGAGGACTTGTCCCACCAACGTACCTGCGCTACACTATCGCTTCTGTAGTGTAGCGGTTATCACGTTTGCCTCACACGCAAAAGGTCCCCGGCTCGCAACCGGGCAGAAGCACGCCCTCATGCGAAGACTTTACTTGTCGAGGATGGGTTTGAAAGTCGGTGTTGCGTTTGACCCCCCCCCCCAAAAAAAAACAAAACAACTAGTCACATGTACTGTACTCCACAAAGGGGCCACTCAAATTCCAAAGGTGGCCTATTTTGCACAAGGGTTTACGTGGAATGGGCTACCTCCCAAGGGGGTTGGGTTTAGGAACAGATACTTCACCTTCCCTCCCCCTCTTCTCCAGTCAGGGCTTTTGGCGGGAGATTTGAAATATCCAGCCCTTCCACTCAAAACGTCTCCGAGAATTTTTGTCCACTTCCGGAGCAGACAAACGGCAAGGAAGCGTTTAACATGAGGGTATGATGGCACATTTGCATGTAACGTGACGGCGAAAACAAACTGAATGACTTTTTTTAACCTGAGAGAGGAGGTGCACCGTTCTCGGAGGTACTGCAATACCGAGCCGATGCGTGGAGTGGACGGAGCAAGCCCCAAATTCCATCTCCCTGGTCCAAAAATCAATTTAATATACGGTCCCCGGGTAGGGGACGTATCAGATATTAAACTGATAAGAACAGATACTACACTTGATCTTAGCCAAAAGGCCGAGAAGCGATGCCCACAATGGGTTCGGGGAGCAGTGAGCTCTCCCCACGCTGACCCTCCCGTCAACGGTCCAAAGCGGCGCCCGCGCAAAGCGCCCGGCGGAGGGGCCGGAGCGCGAGCGGCGTACATGGAAACGACCCTTTGGGTTTTTTTTTTTTTCCTCTGACAAAAAACAAGAGGGGAGAGCGCGAACGCAGTCCCCCACTACCAGAAATTATGCAGTTGAGATTCCCACATTTGGGGAATTCACAGGGGTCAGCACATCCTGTTTGTGCAATGGACGAGCCTCGCCCTGGGTGAACCACCTTCCTGATCATGGTGTCGCCCCTGCCAGGTAAGTATGAGTTGCTCCGCTCCGAGCCAAGGCCCAGGCCCTGGAAGAGGCAATGTGGCAGCATGGTCCTTCCGGCCATTTGCATGGACCAGCTTCCACCCGACGATTGAGCCCCAGGTTAAACGGCAGCGATACACACGCAAGTCTGTGCGTTCTAAGCACTCTTTTTTACTTTTAAAGTTCTTGAACACGGGATGCCAAACGGAGGGTACGCAAGGGCATGTTTAAAGGCCGACAAGACACAACCTTTGCTCTTGGAGGATGACCGCTTGCTTGCTTTAGACATAGGTAGAAAAGCCCCGCATTGAAGCAGGGCATCAAAAAATTGGAAAGATCTCTTGTTGTCCCTCTCCACGGAAATCTTTAGTAAAAGGCGAAAGATTTATACGCTCTGAAGAGAAACAAGAGTGCCACGTTGCAGCGCCACACGGCGTCCAGTACTTGAGGGCACACGGGGCTTCATCACGGGCAGTGTACTTCTGTTCACGCGCTCATTTGCATCGGCGGTCGCGCGGCAAAAGGGACACGACAGGCTCGCACGTCGTTTCTGTAGTGTAGCGGTTATCACGTTCGCCTAACGCGCGAAAGGTCCTCGGCTCGAAACCGGGCAGAAACAAAGCCTCCTTTTATGTTTGCTTCAATCTTTAACACGGTTCATTCCAAACTCGATGGTTTATTCCTAGAAAAGAGGGAGGAGCGGAGGAATTGTCGGCGTAGTCCTTCAAACTTTTCATCACAGAGATCGGGGGAAAAAGACACCGACACACACGCCCCAAAAAAAAAAAAAAAAAAAAGGGGCCCCCCTGCAGCCCCATATGTCCTCGTTAGTATAGTGGACAGTATCTCCGCTTGTCACGCGGAAGACCTGGGTTCGATTCCCAGACGGGGAGAGAAAGTGCGTTTTACCCAGCACGAAAGCGTTGCACTGACGCTGAGGACTTGTCCCACCAACGTACCTGCGCTACACTATCGCTTCTGTAGTGTAGCGGTTATCACGTTTGCCTCACACGCTAAAGGTCCCCGGCTCGAAACCGGGCAGAAGCACGCCCTCATGCGAAGACTTTACCGTTGAGGATGGGTTTGAAAGTCGGTGTTGCGTTTGACCCCCCCCCCAAAAAAAAACAAAACAACTAGTCACATGTACTGTACTCCACAAAGGGGCCACTCAAATTCCAAAGGTGGCCTATTTTGCACAAGGGTTTACGTGGAATGGGCTACCTCCCAAGGGGGTTGGGTTTAGGAACAGATACTTCACCTTCCCTCCCCCTCTTCTCCAGTCAGGGCTTTTGGCGGGAGATTTGAAATATCCAGCCCTTCCACTCAAAACGTCTCCGAGAATTTTTGTCCACTTCCGGAGCAGACAAACGGCAAGGAAGCGTTTAACATGAGGGTATGATGGCACATTTGCATGTAACGTGACGGCGAAAACAAACTGAATGACTTTTTTTAACCTGAGAGAGGAGGTGCACCGTTCTCGGAGGTACTGCAATACCGAGCCGATGCGTGGAGTGGACGGAGCAAGCCCCAAATTCCATCTCCCTGGTCCAAAAATCAATTTAATATACGGTCCCCGGGTAGGGGACGTATCAGATATTAAACTGATAAGAACAGATACTACACTTGATCTTAGCCAAAAGGCCGAGAAGCGATGCCCACAATGGGTTCGGGGAGCAGTGAGCTCTCCCCACGCTGACCCTCCCGTCAACGGTCCAAAGCGGCGCCCGCGCAAAGCGCCCGGCGGAGGGGCCGGAGCGCGAGCGGCGTACATGGAAACGACCCTTTGGGTTTTTTTTTTTTTCCTCTGACAAAAAACAAGAGGGGAGAGCGCGAACGCAGTCCCCCACTACCAGAAATTATGCAGTTGAGATTCCCACATTTGGGGAATTCACAGGGGTCAGCACATCCTGTTTGTGCAATGGACGAGCCTCGCCCTGGGTGAACCACCTTCCTGATCATGGTGTCGCCCCTGCCAGGTAAGTATGAGTTGCTCCGCTCCGAGCCAAGGCCCAGGCCCTGGAAGAGGCAATGTGGCAGCATGGTCCTTCCGGCCATTTGCATGGACCAGCTTCCACCCGACGATTGAGCCCCAGGTTAAACGGCAGCGATACACACGCAAGTCTGTGCGTTCTAAGCACTCTTTTTTACTTTTAAAGTTCTTGAACACGGGATGCCAAACGGAGGGTACGCAAGGGCATGTTTAAAGGCCGACAAGACACAACCTTTGCTCTTGGAGGATGACCGCTTGCTTGCTTTAGACATAGGTAGAAAAGCCCCGCATTGAAGCAGGGCATCAAAAAATTGGAAAGATCTCTTGTTGTCCCTCTCCACGGAAATCTTTAGTAAAAGGCGAAAGATTTATACGCTCTGAAGAGAAACAAGAGTGCCACGTTGCAGCGCCACACGGCGTCCAGTACTTGAGGGCACACGGGGCTTCATCACGGGCAGTGTACTTCTGTTCACGCGCTCATTTGCATCGGCGGTCGCGCGGCAAAAGGGACACGACAGGCTCGCACGTCGTTTCTGTAGTGTAGCGGTTATCACGTTCGCCTAACGCGCGAAAGGTCCTCGGCTCGAAACCGGGCAGAAACAAAGCCTCCTTTTATGTTTGCTTCAATCTTTAACACGGTTCATTCCAAACTCGATGGTTTATTCCTAGAAAAGAGGGAGGAGCGGAGGAATTGTCGGCGTAGTCCTTCAAACTTTTCATCACAGAGATCGGGGGAAAAAGACACCGACACACACGCCCCAAAAAAAAAAAAAAAAAAAAGGGGCCCCCCTGCAGCCCCATATGTCCTCGTTAGTATAGTGGACAGTATCTCCGCTTGTCACGCGGAAGACCTGGGTTCGATTCCCAGACGGGGAGAGAAAGTGCGTTTTACCCAGCACGAAAGCGTTGCACTGACGCTGAGGACTTGTCCCACCAACGTACCTGCGCTACACTATCGCTTCTGTAGTGTAGCGGTTATCACGTTTACCTCACACGCAAAAGGTCCCCGGCTCGAAACCGGGCAGAAGCACGCCCTCATGCGAAGACTTTACTTGTCGAGGATGGGTTTGAAAGTCGGTGTTGCGTTTGACCCCCCCCCCAAAAAAAAACAAAACAACTAGTCACATGTACTGTACTCCACAAAGGGGCCACTCAAATTCCAAAGGTGGCCTATTTTGCACAAGGGTTTACGTGGAATGGGCTACCTCCCAAGGGGGTTGGGTTTAGGAACAGATACTTCACCTTCCCTCCCCCTCTTCTCCAGTCAGGGCTTTTGGCGGGAGATTTGAAATATCCAGCCCTTCCACTCAAAACGTCTCCGAGAATTTTTGTCCACTTCCGGAGCAGACAAACGGCAAGGAAGCGTTTAACATGAGGGTATGATGGCACATTTGCATGTAACGTGACGGCGAAAACAAACTGAATGACTTTTTTTAACCTGAGAGAGGAGGTGCACCGTTCTCGGAGGTACTGCAATACCGAGCCGATGCGTGGAGTGGACGGAGCAAGCCCCAAATTCCATCTCCCTGGTCCAAAAATCAATTTAATATACGGTCCCCGGGTAGGGGACGTATCAGATATTAAACTGATAAGAACAGATACTACACTTGATCTTAGCCAAAAGGCCGAGAAGCGATGCCCACAATGGGTTCGGGGAGCAGTGAGCTCTCCCCACGCTGACCCTCCCGTCAACGGTCCAAAGCGGCGCCCGCGCAAAGCGCCCGGCGGAGGGGCCGGAGCGCGAGCGGCGTACATGGAAACGACCCTTTGGGTTTTTTTTTTTTTCCTCTGACAAAAAACAAGAGGGGAGAGCGCGAACGCAGTCCCCCACTACCAGAAATTATGCAGTTGAGATTCCCACATTTGGGGAATTCACAGGGGTCAGCACATCCTGTTTGTGCAATGGACGAGCCTCGCCCTGGGTGAACCACCTTCCTGATCATGGTGTCGCCCCTGCCAGGTAAGTATGAGTTGCTCCGCTCCGAGCCAAGGCCCAGGCCCTGGAAGAGGCAATGTGGCAGCATGGTCCTTCCGGCCATTTGCATGGACCAGCTTCCACCCGACGATTGAGCCCCAGGTTAAACGGCAGCGATACACACGCAAGTCTGTGCGTTCTAAGCACTCTTTTTTACTTTTAAAGTTCTTGAACACGGGATGCCAAACGGAGGGTACGCAAGGGCATGTTTAAAGGCCGACAAGACACAACCTTTGCTCTTGGAGGATGACCGCTTGCTTGCTTTAGACATAGGTAGAAAAGCCCCGCATTGAAGCAGGGCATCAAAAAATTGGAAAGATCTCTTGTTGTCCCTCTCCACGGAAATCTTTAGTAAAAGGCGAAAGATTTATACGCTCTGAAGAGAAACAAGAGTGCCACGTTGCAGCGCCACACGGCGTCCAGTACTTGAGGGCACACGGGGCTTCATCACGGGCAGTGTACTTCTGTTCACGCGCTCATTTGCATCGGCGGTCGCGCGGCAAAAGGGACACGACAGGCTCGCACGTCGTTTCTGTAGTGTAGCGGTTATCACGTTCGCCTAACGCGCGAAAGGTCCTCGGCTCGAAACCGGGCAGAAACAAAGCCTCCTTTTATGTTTGCTTCAATCTTTAACACGGTTCATTCCAAACTCGATGGTTTATTCCTAGAAAAGAGGGAGGAGCGGAGGAATTGTCGGCGTAGTCCTTCAAACTTTTCATCACAGAGATCGGGGGAAAAAGACACCGACACACACGCCCCAAAAAAAAAAAAAAAAAAAAGGGGCCCCCCTGCAGCCCCATATGTCCTCGTTAGTATAGTGGACAGTATCTCCGCTTGTCACGCGGCAGACCTGGGTTCGATTCCCAGACGGGGAGAGAAAGTGCGTTTTACCCAGCACGAAAGCGTTGCACTGACGCTGAGGACTTGTCCCACCAACGTACCTGCGCTACACTATCGCTTCTGTAGTGTAGCGGTTATCACGTTTGCCTCACACGCAAAAGGTCCCCGGCTCGAAACCGGGCAGAAGCACGCCCTCATGCGAAGACTTTACTTGTCGAGGATGGGTTTGAAAGTCGGTGTTGCGTTTGACCCCCCCCCCAAAAAAAAAAAAAAACAACTAGTCACATGTACTCTACTCCACAAAGGGGCCACTCAAATTCCAAAGGTGGCCTATTTTGCACAAGGGTTTACGTGGAATGGGCTACCTCCCAAGGGGGTTGGGTTTAGGAACAGATACTTCACCTTCCCTCCCCCTCTTCTCCAGTCAGGGCTTTTGGCGGGAGATTTGAAATATCCAGCCCTTCCACTCAAAACGTCTCCGAGAATTTTTGTCCACTTCCGGAGCAGACAAACGGCAAGGAAGCGTTTAACATGAGGGTATGATGGCACATTTGCATGTAACGTGACGGCGAAAACAAACTGAATGACTTTTTTTAACCTGAGAGAGGAGGTGCACCGTTCTCGGAGGTACTGCAATACCGAGCCGATGCGTGGAGTGGACGGAGCAAGCCCCAAATTCCATCTCCCTGGTCCAAAAATCAATTTAATATACGGTCCCCGGGTAGGGGACGTATCAGATATTAAACTGATAAGAACAGATACTACACTTGATCTTAGCCAAAAGGCCGAGAAGCGATGCCCACAATGGGTTCGGGGAGCAGTGAGCTCTCCCCACGCTGACCCTCCCGTCAACGGTCCAAAGCGGCGCCCGCGCAAAGCGCCCGGCGGAGGGGCCGGAGCGCGAGCGGCGTACATGGAAACGACCCTTTGGGTTTTTTTTTTTTTCCTCTGACAAAAAACAAGAGGGGAGAGCGCGAACGCAGTCCCCCACTACCAGAAATTATGCAGTTGAGATTCCCACATTTGGGGAATTCACAGGGGTCAGCACATCCTGTTTGTGCAATGGACGAGCCTCGCCCTGGGTGAACCACCTTCCTGATCATGGTGTCGCCCCTGCCAGGTAAGTATGAGTTGCTCCGCTCCGAGCCAAGGCCCAGGCCCTGGAAGAGGCAATGTGGCAGCATGGTCCTTCCGGCCATTTGCATGGACCAGCTTCCACCCGACGATTGAGCCCCAGGTTAAACGGCAGCGATACACACGCAAGTCTGTGCGTTCTAAGCACTCTTTTTTACTTTTAAAGTTCTTGAACACGGGATGCCAAACGGAGGGTACGCAAGGGCATGTTTAAAGGCCGACAAGACACAACCTTTGCTCTTGGAGGATGACCGCTTGCTTGCTTTAGACATAGGTAGAAAAGCCCCGCATTGAAGCAGGGCATCAAAAAATTGGAAAGATCTCTTGTTGTCCCTCTCCACGGAAATCTTTAGTAAAAGGCGAAAGATTTATACGCTCTGAAGAGAAACAAGAGTGCCACGTTGCAGCGCCACACGGCGTCCAGTACTTGAGGGCACACGGGGCTTCATCACGGGCAGTGTACTTCTGTTCACGCGCTCATTTGCATCGGCGGTCGCGCGGCAAAAGGGACACGACAGGCTCGCACGTCGTTTCTGTAGTGTAGCGGTTATCACGTTCGCCTAACGCGCGAAAGGTCCTCGGCTCGAAACCGGGCAGAAACAAAGCCTCCTTTTATGTTTGCTTCAATCTTTAACACGGTTCATTCCAAACTCGATGGTTTATTCCTAGAAAAGAGGGAGGAGCGGAGGAATTGTCGGCGTAGTCCTTCAAACTTTTCATCACAGAGATCGGGGGAAAAAGACACCGACACACACGCCCCAAAAAAAAAAAAAAAAAAAAGGGGCCCCCCTGCAGCCCCATATGTCCTCGTTAGTATAGTGGACAGTATCTCCGCTTGTCACGCGGAAGACCTGGGTTCGATTCCCAGACGGGGAGAGAAAGTGCGTTTTACCCAGCACGAAAGCGTTGCACTGACGCTGAGGACTTGTCCCACCAACGTACCTGCGCTACACTATCGCTTCTGTAGTGTAGCGGTTATCACGTTTGCCTCACACGCAAAAGGTCCCCGGCTCGAAACCGGGCAGAAGCACGCCCTCATGCGAAGACTTTACTTGTCGAGGATGGGTTTGAAAGTCGGTGTTGCGTTTAACCCCCCCCCCCAAAAAAAAACAAAACAACTAGTCACATGTACTGTACTCCACAAAGGGGCCACTCAAATTCCAAAGGTGGCCTATTTTGCACAAGGGTTTACGTGGAATGGGCTACCTCCCAAGGGGGTTGGGTTTAGGAACAGATACTTCACCTTCCCTCCCCCTCTTCTCCAGTCAGGGCTTTTGGCGGGAGATTTGAAATATCCAGCCCTTCCACTCAAAACGTCTCCGAGAATTTTTGTCCACTTCCGGAGCAGACAAACGGCAAGGAAGCGTTTAACATGAGGGTATGATGGCACATTTGCATGTAACGTGACGGCGAAAACAAACTGAATGACTTTTTTTAACCTGAGAGAGGAGGTGCACCGTTCTCGGAGGTACTGCAATACCGAGCCGATGCGTGGAGTGGACGGAGCAAGCCCCAAATTCCATCTCCCTGGTCCAAAAATCAATTTAATATACGGTCCCCGGGTAGGGGACGTATCAGATATTAAACTGATAAGAACAGATACTACACTTGATCTTAGCCAAAAGGCCGAGAAGCGATGCCCACAATGGGTTCGGGGAGCAGTGAGCTCTCCCCACGCTGACCCTCCCGTCAACGGTCCAAAGCGGCGCCCGCGCAAAGCGCCCGGCGGAGGGGCCGGAGCGCGAGCGGCGTACATGGAAACGACCCTTTGGGTTTTTTTTTTTTTCCTCTGACAAAAAACAAGAGGGGAGAGCGCGAACGCAGTCCCCCACTACCAGAAATTATGCAGTTGAGATTCCCACATTTGGGGAATTCACAGGGGTCAGCACATCCTGTTTGTGCAATGGACGAGCCTCGCCCTGGGTGAACCACCTTCCTGATCATGGTGTCGCCCCTGCCAGGTAAGTATGAGTTGCTCCGCTCCGAGCCAAGGCCCAGGCCCTGGAAGAGGCAATGTGGCAGCATGGTCCTTCCGGCCATTTGCATGGACCAGCTTCCACCCGACGATTGAGCCCCAGGTTAAACGGCAGCGATACACACGCAAGTCTGTGCGTTCTAAGCACTCTTTTTTACTTTTAAAGTTCTTGAACACGGGATGCCAAACGGAGGGTACGCAAGGGCATGTTTAAAGGCCGACAAGACACAACCTTTGCTCTTGGAGGATGACCGCTTGCTTGCTTTAGACATAGGTAGAAAAGCCCCGCATTGAAGCAGGGCATCAAAAAATTGGAAAGATCTCTTGTTGTCCCTCTCCACGGAAATCTTTAGTAAAAGGCGAAAGATTTATACACTCTGAAGAGAAACAAGAGTGCCACATTGCAGCGCCACACGGCGTCCAGTACTTGAGGGCACACGGGGCTTCATCACGGGCAGTGTACTTCTGTTCACGCGCTCATTTGCATCGGCGGTCGCGCGGCAAAAGGGACACGACAGGCTCGCACGTCGTTTCTGTAGTGTAGCGGTTATCACGTTCGCCTAACGCGCGAAAGGTCCTCGGCTCGAAACCGGGCAGAAACAAAGCCTCCTTTTATGTTTGCTTCAATCTTTAACACGGTTCATTCCAAACTCGATGGTTTATTCCTAGAAAAGAGGGAGGAGCGGAGGAATTGTCGGCGTAGTCCTTCAAACTTTTCATCACAGAGATCGGGGGAAAAAGACACCGACACACACGCCCCAAAAAAAAAAAAAAAAAAAAAGGGGCCCCCCTGCAGCCCCATATGTCCTCGTTAGTATAGTGGACAGTATCTCCGCTTGTCACGCGGAAGACCTAGGTTCGATTCCCAGACGGGGAGAGAAAGTGCGTTTTACCCAGCACGAAAGCGTTGCACTGACGCTGAGGACTTGTCCCACCAACGTACCTGCGCTACACTATCGCTTCTGTAGTGTAGCGGTTATCACGTTTGCCTCACACGCAAAAGGTCCCCGGCTCGAAACCGGGCAGAAGCACGCCCTCATGCGAAGACTTTACTTGTCGAGGATGGGTTTGAAAGTCGGTGTTGCGTTTGACCCCCCCCCCAAAAAAAAACAAAACAACTAGTCACATGTACTGTACTCCACAAAGGGGCCACTCAAATTCCAAAGGTGGCCTATTTTGCACAAGGGTTTACGTGGAATGGGCTACCTCCCAAGGGGGTTGGGTTTAGGAACAGATACTTCACCTTCCCTCCCCCTCTTCTCCAGTCAGGGCTTTTGGCGGGAGATTTGAAATATCCAGCCCTTCCACTCAAAACGTCTCCGAGAATTTTTGTCCACTTCCGGAGCAGACAAACGGCAAGGAAGCGTTTAACATGAGGGTATGATGGCACATTTGCATGTAACGTGACGGCGAAAACAAACTGAATGACTTTTTTTAACCTGAGAGAGGAGGTGCACCGTTCTCGGAGGTACTGCAATACCGAGCCGATGCGTGGAGTGGACGGAGCAAGCCCCAAATTCCATCTCCCTGGTCCAAAAATCAATTTAATATACGGTCCCCGGGTAGGGGACGTATCAGATATTAAACTGATAAGAACAGATACTACACTTGATCTTAGCCAAAAGGCCGAGAAGCGATGCCCACAATGGGTTCGGGGAGCAGTGAGCTCTCCCCACGCTGACCCTCCCGTCAACGGTCCAAAGCGGCGCCCGCGCAAAGCGCCCGGCGGAGGGGCCGGAGCGCGAGCGGCGTACATGGAAACGACCCTTTGGGTTTTTTTTTTTTTCCTCTGACAAAAAACAAGAGGGGAGAGCGCGAACGCAGTCCCCCACTACCAGAAATTATGCAGTTGAGATTCCCACATTTGGGGAATTCACAGGGGTCAGCACATCCTGTTTGTGCAATGGACGAGCCTCGCCCTGGGTGAACCACCTTCCTGATCATGGTGTCACCCCTGCCAGGTAAGTATGAGTTGCTCCGCTCCGAGCCAAGGCCCAGGCCCTGGAAGAGGCAATGTGGCAGCATGGTCCTTCCGGCCATTTGCATGGACCAGCTTCCACCCGACGATTGAGCCCCAGGTTAAACGGCAGCGATACACACGCAAGTCTGTGCGTTCTAAGCACTCTTTTTTACTTTTAAAGTTCTTGAACACGGGATGCCAAACGGAGGGTACGCAAGGGCATGTTTAAAGGCCGACAAGACACAACCTTTGCTCTTGGAGGATGACCGCTTGCTTGCTTTAGACATAGGTAGAAAAGCCCCGCATTGAAGCAGGGCATCAAAAAATTGGAAAGATCTCTTGTTGTCCCTCTCCACGGAAATCTTTAGTAAAAGGCGAAAGATTTATACGCTCTGAAGAGAAACAATAGTGCCACGTTGCAGCGCCACACGGCGTCCAGTACTTGAGGGCACACGGGGCTTCATCACGGGCAGTGTACTTCTGTTCACGCGCTCATTTGCATCGGCGGTCGCGCGGCAAAAGGGACACGACAGGCTCGCACGTCGTTTCTGTAGTGTAGCGGTTATCACGTTCGCCTAACGTGCGAAAGGTCCTCGGCTCGAAACCGGGCAGAAACAAAGCCTCCTTTTATGTTTGCTTCAATCTTTAACACGGTTCATTCCAAACTCGATGGTTTATTCCTAGAAAAGAGGGAGGAGCGGAGGAATTGTCGGCGTAGTCCTTCAAACTTTTCATCACAGAGATCGGGGGAAAAAGACACCGACACACACGCCCCCAAAAAAAAAAAAAAAAAAAAGGGGCCCCCCTGCAGCCCCATATGTCCTCGTTAGTATAGTGGACAGTATCTCCGCTTGTCACGCGGAAGACCTGGGTTCGATTCCCAGACGGGGAGAGAAAGTGCGTTTTACCCAGCACGAAAGCGTTGCACTGACGCTGAGGACTTGTCCCACCAACGTACCTGCGCTACACTATCGCTTCTGTAGTGTAGCGGTTATCACGTTTGCCTCACATGCAAAAGGTCCCCGGCTCGAAACCGGGCAGAAGCACGCCCTCATGCGAAGACTTTACTTGTCGAGGATGGGTTTGAAAGTCGGTGTTGCGTTTGACCCCCCCCCAAAAAAAAACAAAACAACTAGTCACATGTACTGTACTCCACAAAGGGGCCACTCAAATTCCAAAGGTGGCCTATTTTGCACAAGGGTTTACGTGGAATGGGCTACCTCCCAAGGGGGTTGGGTTTAGGAACAGATACTTCACCTTCCCTCCCCCTCTTCTCCAGTCAGGGCTTTTGGCGGGAGATTTGAAATATCCAGCCCTTCCACTCAAAACGTCTCCGAGAATTTTTGTCCACTTCCGGAGCAGACAAACGGCAAGGAAGCGTTTAACATGAGGGTATGATGGCACATTTGCATGTAACGTGACGGCGAAAACAAACTGAATGACTTTTTTTAACCTGAGAGAGGAGGTGCACCGTTCTCGGAGGTACTGCAATACCGAGCCGATGCGTGGAGTGGACGGAGCAAGCCCCAAATTCCATCTCCCTGGTCCAAAAATCAATTTAATATACGGTCCCCGGGTAGGGGACGTATCAGATATTAAACTGATAAGAACAGATACTACACTTGATCTTAGCCAAAAGGCCGAGAAGCGATGCCCACAATGGGTTCGGGGAGCAGTGAGCTCTCCCCACGCTGACCCTCCCGTTAACGGTCCAAAGCGGCGCCCGCGCAAAGCGCCCGGCGGAGGGGCCGGAGCGCGAGCGGCGTACATGGAAACGACCCTTTGGGTTTTTTTTTTTTTCCTCTGACAAAAAACAAGAGGGGAGAGCGCGAACGCAGTCCCCCACTACCAGAAATTATGCAGTTGAGATTCCCACATTTGGGGAATTCACAGGGGTCAGCACATCCTGTTTGTGCAATGGACGAGCCTCGCCCTGGGTGAACCACCTTCCTGATCATGGTGTCGCCCCTGCCAGGTAAGTATGAGTTGCTCCGCTCCGAGCCAAGGCCCAGGCCCTGGAAGAGGCAATGTGGCAGCATGGTCCTTCCGGCCATTTGCATGGACCAGCTTCCACCCGACGATTGAGCCCCAGGTTAAACGGCAGCGATACACACGCAAGTCTGTGCGTTCTAAGCACTCTTTTTTACTTTTAAAGTTCTTGAACACGGGATGCCAAACGGAGGGTACGCAAGGGCATGTTTAAAGGCCGACAAGACACAACCTTTGCTCTTGGAGGATGACCGCTTGCTTGCTTTAGACATAGGTAGAAAAGCCCCGCATTGAAGCAGGGCATCAAAAAATTGGAAAGATCTCTTGTTGTCCCTCTCCACGGAAATCTTTAGTAAAAGGCGAAAGATTTATACGCTCTGAAGAGAAACAAGAGTGCCACGTTGCAGCGCCACACGGCGTCCAGTACTTGAGGGCACACGGGGCTTCATCACGGGCAGTGTACTTCTGTTCACGCGCTCATTTGCATCGGCGGTCGCGCGGCAAAAGGGACACGACAGGCTCGCACGTCGTTTCTGTAGTGTAGCGGTTATCACGTTCGCCTAACGCGCGAAAGGTCCTCGGCTCGAAACCAGGCAGAAACAAAGCCTCCTTTTATGTTTGCTTCAATCTTTAACACGGTTCATTCCAAACTCGATGGTTTATTCCTAGAAAAGAGGGAGGAGCGGAGGAATTGTCGGCGTAGTCCTTCAAACTTTTCATCACAGAGATCGGGGGAAAAAGACACCGACACACACGCCCCAAAAAAAAAAAAAAAAAAAAGGGGCCCCCCTGCAGCCCCATATGTCCTCGTTAGTATAGTGGACAGTATCTCCGCTTGTCACGCGGAAGACCTGGGTTCGATTCCCAGACGGGGAGAGAAAGTGTTGCACTGACGCTGAGGACTTGTCCCACCAACGTACCTGCGCTACACTATCGCTTCTGTAGTGTAGCGGTTATCACGTTTGCCTCACACGCAAAAGGTCCCCGGCTCGAAACCGGGCAGAAGCACGCCCTCATGCGAAGACTTTACTTGTCGAGGATGGGTTTGAAAGTCGGTGTTGCGTTTGACCCCCCCCCCAAAAAAAAACAAAACAACTAGTCACATGTACTGTACTCCACAAAGGGGCCACTCAAATTCCAAAGGTGGCCTATTTTGCACAAGGGTTTACGTGGAATGGGCTACCTCCCAAGGGGGTTGGGTTTAGGAACAGATACTTCACCTTCCCTCCCCCTCTTCTCCAGTCAGGGCTTTTGGCGGGAGATTTGAAATATCCAGCCCTTCCACTCAAAACGTCTCCGAGAATTTTTGTCCACTTCCGGAGCAGACAAACGGGCAAGGAAGCGTTTAACATGAGGGTATGATGGCACATTTGCATGTAACGTGACGGCGAAAACAAACTGAATGACTTTTTTTAACCTGAGAGAGGAGGTGCACCGTTCTCGGAGGTACTGCAATACCGAGCCGATGCGTGGAGTGGACGGAGCAAGCCCCAAATTCCATCTCCCTGGTCCAAAAATCAATTTAATATACGGTCCCCGGGTAGGGGACGTATCAGATATTAAACTGATAAGAACAGATACTACACTTGATCTTAGCCAAAAGGCCGAGAAGCGATGCCCACAATGGGTTCGGGGAGCAGTGAGCTCTCCCCACGCTGACCCTCCCGTCAACGGTCCAAAGCGGCGCCCGCGCAAAGCGCCCGGCGGAGGGGCCGGAGCGCGAGCGGCGTACATGGAAACGACCCTTTGGGTTTTTTTTTTTTTCCTCTGACAAAAAACAAGAGGGGAGAGCGCGAACGCAGTCCCCCACTACCAGAAATTATGCAGTTGAGATTCCCACATTTGGGGAATTCACAGGGGTCAGCACATCCTGTTTGTGCAATGGACGAGCCTCGCCCTGGGTGAACCACCTTCCTGATCATGGTGTCGCCCCTGCCAGGTAAGTATGAGTTGCTCCGCTCCGAGCCAAGGCCCAGGCCCTGGAAGAGGCAATGTGGCAGCATGGTCCTTCCGGCCATTTGCATGGACCAGCTTCCACCCGACGATTGAGCCCCAGGTTAAACGGCAGCGATACACACGCAAGTCTGTGCGTTCTAAGCACTCTTTTTTACTTTTAAAGTTCTTGAACACGGGATGCCAAACGGAGGGTACGCAAGGGCATGTTTAAAGGCCGACAAGACACAACCTTTGCTCTTGGAGGATGACCGCTTGCTTGCTTTAGACATAGGTAGAAAAGCCCCGCATTGAAGCAGGGCATCAAAAAATTGGAAAGATCTCTTGTTGTCCCTCTCCACGGAAATCTTTAGTAAAAGGCGAAAGATTTATACGCTCTGAAGAGAAACAAGAGTGCCACGTTGCAGCGCCACACGGCGTCCAGTACTTGAGGGCACACGGGGCTTCATCACGGGCAGTGTACTTCTGTTCACGCGCTCATTTGCATCGGCGGTCGCGCGGCAAAAGGGACACGACAGGCTCGCACGTCGTTTCTGTAGTGTAGCGGTTTTCACGTTCGCCTAACGCGCGAAAGGTCCTCGGCTCGAAACCAGGCAGAAACAAAGCCTCCTTTTATGTTTGCTTCAATCTTTAACACGGTTCATTCCAAACTCGATGGTTTATTCCTAGAAAAGAGGGAGGAGCGGAGGAATTGTCGGCGTAGTCCTTCAAACTTTTCATCACAGAGATCGGGGGAAAAAGACACTGACACACACGCCCCAAAAAAAAAAAAAAAAAAAAAGGGGCCCCCCTGCAGCCCCATATGTCCTCGTTAGTATAGTGGACAGTATCTCCGCTTGTCACGCGGAAGACCTGGGTTCGATTCCCAGACGGGGAGAGAAAGTGCGTTTTACCCAGCACGAAAGCGTTGCACTGACGCTGAGGACTTGTCCCACCAACGTACCTGCGCTACACTATCGCTTCTGTAGTGTAGCGGTTATCACGTTTGCCTCACACGCAAAAGGTCCCCGGCTCGAAACCGGGCAGAAGCACGCCCTCATGCGAAGACTTTACTTGTCGAGGATGGGTTTGAAAGTCGGTGTTGCGTTTGACCCCCCCCCCAAAAAAAAACAAAACAACTAGTCACATGTACTGTACTCCACAAAGGGGCCACTCAAATTCCAAAGGTGGCCTATTTTGCACAAGGGTTTACGTGGAATGGGCTACCTCCCAAGGGGGTTGGGTTTAGGAACAGATACTTCACCTTCCCTCCCCCTCTTCTCCAGTCAGGGCTTTTGGCGGGAGATTTGAAATATCCAGCCCTTCCACTCAAAACGTCTCCGAGAATTTTTGTCCACTTCCGGAGCAGACAAACGGCAAGGAAGCGTTTAACATGAGGGTATGATGGCACATTTGCATGTAACGTGACGGCGAAAACAAACTGAATGACTTTTTTTAACCTGAGAGAGGAGGTGCACCGTTCTCGGAGGTACTGCAATACCGAGCCGATGCGTGGAGTGGACGGAGCAAGCCCCAAATTCCATCTCCCTGGTCCAAAAATCAATTTAATATACGGTCCCCGGGTAGGGGACGTATCAGATATTAAACTGATAAGAACAGATACTACACTTGATCTTAGCCAAAAGGCCGAGAAGCGATGCCCACAATGGGTTCGGGGAGCAGTGAGCTCTCCCCACGCTGACCCTCCCGTCAACGGTCCAAAGCGGCGCCCGCGCAAAGCGCCCGGCGGAGGGGCCGGAGCGCGAGCGGCGTACATGGAAACGACCCTTTGGGTTTTTTTTTTTTTCCTCTGACAAAAAACAAGAGGGGAGAGCGCGAACGCAGTCCCCCACTACCAGAAATTATGCAGTTGAGATTCCCACATTTGGGGAATTCACAGGGGTCAGCACATCCTGTTTGTGCAATGGACGAGCCTCGCCCTGGGTGAACCACCTTCCTGATCATGGTGTCGCCCCTGCCAGGTAAGTATGAGTTGCTCCGCTCCGAGCCAAGGCCCAGGCCCTGGAAGAGGCAATGTGGCAGCATGGTCCTTCCGGCCATTTGCATGGACCAGCTTCCACCCGACGATTGAGCCCCAGGTTAAACGGCAGCGATACACACGCAAGTCTGTGCGTTCTAAGCACTCTTTTTTACTTTTAAAGTTCTTGAACACGGGATGCCAAACGGAGGGTACGCAAGGGCATGTTTAAAGGCCGACAAGACACAACCTTTGCTCTTGGAGGATGACCGCTTGCTTGCTTTAGACATAGGTAGAAAAGCCCCGCATTGAAGCAGGGCATCAAAAAATTGGAAAGATCTCTTGTTGTCCCTCTCCACGGAAATCTTTAGTAAAAGGCGAAAGATTTATACGCTCTGAAGAGAAACAAGAGTGCCACGTTGCAGCGCCACACGGCGTCCAGTACTTGAGGGCACACGGGGCTTCATCACGGGCAGTGTACTTCTGTTCACGCGCTCATTTGCATCGGCGGTCGCGCGGCAAAAGGGACACGACAGGCTCGCACGTCGTTTCTGTAGTGTAGCGGTTATCACGTTCGCCTAACGCGCGAAAGGTCCTCGGCTCGAAACCGGGCAGAAACAAAGCCTCCTTTTATGTTTGCTTCAATCTTTAACACGGTTCATTCCAAACTCGATGGTTTATTCCTAGAAAAGAGGGAGGAGCGGAGGAATTGTCGGCGTAGTCCTTCAAACTTTTCATCACAGAGATCGGGGGAAAAAGACACCGACACACACGCCCCAAAAAAAAAAAAAAAAAAAAAGGGGCCCCCCTGCAGCCCCATATGTCCTCGTTAGTATAGTGGACAGTATCTCCGCTTGTCACGCAGAAGACCTGGGTTCGATTCCCAGACGGGGAGAGAAAGTGCGTTTTACCCAGCACGAAAGCGTTGCACTGACGCTGAGGACTTGTCCCACCAACGTACCTGCGCTACACTATCGCTTCTGTAGTGTAGCGGTTATCACGTTTGCCTCACACGCAAAAGGTCCCCGGCTCGAAACCGGGCAGAAGCACGCCCTCATGCGAAGACTTTACTTGTCGAGGATGGGTTTGAAAGTCGGTGTTGCGTTTGACCCCCCCCCCAAAAAAAAACAAAACAACTAGTCACATGTACTGTACTCCACAAAGGGGCCACTCAAATTCCAAAGGTGGCCTATTTTGCACAAGGGTTTACGTGGAATGGGCTACCTCCCAAGGGGGTTGGGTTTAGGAACAGATACTTCACCTTCCCTCCCCCTCTTCTCCAGTCAGGGCTTTTGGCGGGAGATTTGAAATATCCAGCCCTTCCACTCAAAACGTCTCCGAGAATTTTTGTCCACTTCCGGAGCAGACAAACGGCAAGGAAGCGTTTAACATGAGGGTATGATGGCACATTTGCATGTAACGTGACGGCGAAAACAAACTGAATGACTTTTTTTAACCTGAGAGAGGAGGTGCACCGTTCTCGGAGGTACTGCAATACCGAGCCGATGCGTGGAGTGGACGGAGCAAGCCCCCGGGTAGGGGACGTATCAGATATTAAACTGATAAGAACAGATACTACACTTGATCTTAGCCAAAAGGCCGAGAAGCGATGCCCACAATGGGTTCGGGGAGCAGTGAGCTCTCCCCACGCTGACCCTCCCGTCAACGGTCCAAAGCGGCGCCCGCGCAAAGCGCCCGGCGGAGGGGCCGGAGCGCGAGCGGCGTACATGGAAACGACCCTTTGGGTTTTTTTTTTTTTCCTCTGACAAAAAACAAGAGGGGAGAGCGCGAACGCAGTCCCCCACTACCAGAAATTATGCAGTTGAGATTCCCACATTTGGGGAATTCACAGGGGTCAGCACATCCTGTTTGTGCAATGGACGAGCCTCGCCCTGGGTGAACCACCTTCCTGATCATGGTGTCGCCCCTGCCAGGTAAGTATGAGTTGCTCCGCTCCGAGCCAAGGCCCAGGCCCTGGAAGAGGCAATGTGGCAGCATGGTCCTTCCGGCCATTTGCATGGACCAGCTTCCACCCGACGATTGAGCCCCAGGTTAAACGGCAGCGATACACACGCAAGTCTGTGCGTTCTAAGCACTCTTTTTTACTTTTAAAGTTCTTGAACACGGGATGCCAAACGGAGGGTACGCAAGGGCATGTTTAAAGGCCGACAAGACACAACCTTTGCTCTTGGAGGATGACCGCTTGCTTGCTTTAGACATAGGTAGAAAAGCCCCGCATTGAAGCAGGGCATCAAAAAATTGGAAAGATCTCTTGTTGTCCCTCTCCACGGAAATCTTTAGTAAAAGGCGAAAGATTTATACGCTCTGAAGAGAAACAAGAGTGCCACGTTGCAGCGCCACACGGCGTCCAGTACTTGAGGGCACACGGGGCTTCATCACGGGCAGTGTACTTCTGTTCACGCGCTCATTTGCATCGGCGGTCGCGCGGCAAAAGGGACACGACAGGCTCGCACGTCGTTTCTGTAGTGTAGCGGTTATCACGTTCGCCTAACGCGCGAAAGGTCCTCGGCTCGAAACCGGGCAGAAACAAAGCCTCCTTTTATGTTTGCTTCAATCTTTAACACGGTTCATTCCAAACTCGATGGTTTATTCCTAGAAAAGAGGGAGGAGCGGAGGAATTGTCGGCGTAGTCCTTCAAACTTTTCATCACAGAGATCGGGGGAAAAAGACACCGACACACACGCCCCAAAAAAAAAAAAAAAAAAAAAGGGGCCCCCCTGCAGCCCCATATGTCCTCGTTAGTATAGTGGACAGTATCTCCGCTTGTCACGCGGAAGACCTGGGTTCGATTCCCAGACGGGGAGAGAAAGTGCGTTTTACCCAGCACGAAAGCGTTGCACTGACGCTGAGGACTTGTCCCACCAACGTACCTGCGCTACACTATCGCTTCTGTAGTGTAGCGGTTATCACGTTTGCCTCACACGCAAAAGGTCCCCGGCTCGAAACCGGGCAGAAGCACGCCCTCATGCGAAGACTTTACTTGTCGAGGATGGGTTTGAAAGTCGGTGTTGCGTTTGACCCCCCCCCCAAAAAAAAACAAAACAACTAGTCACATGTACTGTACTCCACAAAGGGGCCACTCAAATTCCAAAGGTGGCCTATTTTGCACAAGGGTTTACGTGGAATGGGCTACCTCCCAAGGGGGTTGGGTTTAGGAACAGATACTTCACCTTCCCTCCCCCTCTTCTCCAGTCAGGGCTTTTGGCGGGAGATTTGAAATATCCAGCCCTTCCACTCAAAACGTCGCCGAGAATTTTTGTCCACTTCCGGAGCAGACAAACGGCAAGGAAGCGTTTAACATGAGGGTATGATGGCACATTTGCATGTAACGTGACGGCGAAAACAAACTGAATGACTTTTTTTAACCTGAGAGAGGAGGTGCACCGTTCTCGGAGGTACTGCAATACCGAGCCGATGCGTGGAGTGGACGGAGCAAGCCCCAAATTCCATCTCCCTGGTCCAAAAATCAATTTAATATACGGTCCCCGGGTAGGGGACGTATCAGATATTAAACTGATAAGAACAGATACTACACTTGATCTTAGCCAAAAGGCCGAGAAGCGATGCCCACAATGGGTTCGGGGAGCAGTGAGCTCTCCCCACGCTGACCCTCCCGTCAACGGTCCAAAGCGGCGCCCGCGCAAAGCGCCCGGCGGAGGGGCCGGAGCGCGAGCGGCGTACATGGAAACGACCCTTTGGTTTTTTTTTTTTTTCCTCTGACAAAAAACAAGAGGGGAGAGCGCGAACGCAGTCCCCCACTACCAGAAATTATGCAGTTGAGATTCCCACATTTGGGGAATTCACAGGGGTCAGCACATCCTGTTTGTGCAATGGACGAGCCTCGCCCTGGGTGAACCACCTTCCTGATCATGGTGTCGCCCCTGCCAGGTAAGTATGAGTTGCTCCGCTCCGAGCCAAGGCCCAGGCCCTGGAAGAGGCAATGTGGCAGCATGGTCCTTCCGGCCATTTGCATGGACCAGCTTCCACCCGACGATTGAGCCCCAGGTTAAACGGCAGCGATACACACGCAAGTCTGTGCGTTCTAAGCACTCTTTTTTACTTCTAAAGTTCTTGAACACGGGATGCCAAACGGAGGGTACGCAAGGGCATGTTTAAAGGCCGACAAGACACAACCTTTGCTCTTGGAGGATGACCGCTTGCTTGCTTTAGACATAGGTAGAAAAGCCCCGCATTGAAGCAGGGCATCAAAAAATTGGAAAGATCTCTTGTTGTCCCTCTCCACGGAAATCTTTAGTAAAAGGCGAAAGATTTATACGCTCTGAAGAGAAACAAGAGTGCCACGTTGCAGCGCCACACGGCGTCCAGTACTTGAGGGCACACGGGGCTTCATCACGGGCAGTGTACTTCTGTTCACGCGCTCATTTGCATCGGCGGTCGCGCGGCAAAAGGGACACGACAGGCTCGCACGTCGTTTCTGTAGTGTAGCGGTTATCACGTTCGCCTAACGCGCGAAAGGTCCTCGGCTCGAAACCGGGCAGAAACAAAGCCTCCTTTTATGTTTGCTTCAATCTTTAACACGGTTCATTCCAAACTCGATGGTTTATTCCTAGAAAAGAGGGAGGAGCGGAGGAATTGTCGGCGTAGTCCTTCAAACTTTTCATCACAGAGATCGGGGGAAAAAGACACCGACACACACGCCCCAAAAAAAAAAAAAAAGGGGCCCCCCTGCAGCCCCATATCTCCTCGTTAGTATAGTGGACAGTATCTCCGCTTGTCACGCGGAAGACCTGGGTTCGATTCCCAGACGGGGAGAGAAAGTGCGTTTTACCCAGCACGAAAGCGTTGCACTGACGCTGAGGACTTGTCCCACCAACGTACCTGCGCTACACTATCGCTTCTGTAGTGTAGCGGTTATCACGTTTGCCTCACACGCAAAAGGTCCCCGGCTCGAAACCGGGCAGAAGCACGCCCTCATGCGAAGACTTTACTTGTCGAGGATGGGTTTGAAAGTCGGTGTTGCGTTTGACCCCCCCCCCCAAAAAAAAACAAAACAACTAGTCACATGTACTGTACTCCACAAAGGGGCCACTCAAATTCCAAAGGTGGCCTATTTTGCACAAGGGTTTACGTGGAATGGGCTACCTACCAAGGGGGTTGGGTTTAGGAACAGATACTTCACCTTCCCTCCCCCTCTTCTCCAGTCAGGGCTTTTGGCGGGAGATTTGAAATATCCAGCCCTTCCACTCAAAACGTCTCCGAGAATTTTTGTCCACTTCCGGAGCAGACAAACGGCAAGGAAGCGTTTAACATGAGGGTATGATGGCACATTTGCATGTAACGTGACGGCGAAAACAAACTGAATGACTTTTTTTAACCTGAGAGAGGAGGTGCACCGTTCTCGGAGGTACTGCAATACCGAGCCGATGCGTGGAGTGGACGGAGCAAGCCCCAAATTCCATCTCCCTGGTCCAAAAATCAATTTAATATACGGTCCCCGGGTAGGGGACGTATCAGATATTAAACTGATAAGAACAGATACTACACTTGATCTTAGCCAAAAGGCCGAGAAGCGATGCCCACAATGGGTTCGGGGAGCAGTGAGCTCTCCCCACGCTGACCCTCCCGTCAACGGTCCAAAGCGGCGCCCGCGCAAAGCGCCCGGCGGAGGGGCCGGAGCGCGAGCGGCGTACATGGAAACGACCCTTTGGTTTTTTTTTTTTTTCCTCTGACAAAAAACAAGAGGGGAGAGCGCGAACGCAGTCCCCCACTACCAGAAATTATGCAGTTGAGATTCCCACATTTGGGGAATTCACAGGGGTCAGCACATCCTGTTTGTGCAATGGACGAGCCTCGCCCTGGGTGAACCACCTTCCTGATCATGGTGTCGCCCCTGCCAGGTAAGTATGAGTTGCTCCGCTCCGAGCCAAGGCCCAGGCCCTGGAAGAGGCAATGTGGCAGCATGGTCCTTCCGGCCATTTGCATGGACCAGCTTCCACCCGACGATTGAGCCCCAGGTTAAACGGCAGCGATACACACGCAAGTCTGTGCGTTCTAAGCACTCTTTTTTACTTTTAAAGTTCTTGAACACGGGATGCCAAACGGAGGGTACGCAAGGGCATGTTTAAAGGCCGACAAGACACAACCTTTGCTCTTGGAGGATGACCGCTTGCTTGCTTTAGACATAGGTAGAAAAGCCCCGCATTGAAGCAGGGCATCAAAAAATTGGAAAGATCTCTTGTTGTCCCTCTCCACGGAAATCTTTAGTAAAAGGCGAAAGATTTATACGCTCTGAAGAGAAACAAGAGTGCCACGTTGCAGCGCCACACGGCGTCCAGTACTTGAGGGCACACGGGGCTTCATCACGGGCAGTGTACTTCTGTTCACGCGCTCATTTGCATCGGCGGTCGCGCGGCAAAAGGGACACGACAGGCTCGCACGTCGTTTCTGTAGTGTTGCGGTTATCACGTTCGCCTAACGCGCGAAAGGTCCTCGGCTCGAAACCGGGCAGAAACAAAGCCTCCTTTTATGTTTGCTTCAATCTTTAACACGGTTCATTCCAAACTCGATGGTTTATTCCTAGAAAAGAGGGAGGAGCGGAGGAATTGTCGGCGTAGTCCTTCAAACTTTTCATCACAGAGATCGGGGGAAAAAGACACCGACACACACGCCCCCAAAAAAAAAAAAAAAAAAAAGGGGCCCCCCTGCAGCCCCATATGTCCTCGTTAGTATAGTGGACAGTATCTCCGCTTGTCACGCGGAAGACCTGGGTTCGATTCCCAGACGGGGAGAGAAAGTGCGTTTTACCCAGCACGAAAGCGTTGCACTGACGCTGAGGACTTGTCCCACCAACGTACCTGCGCTACACTATCGCTTCTGTAGTGTAGCGGTTATCACGTTTGCCTCACACGCAAAAGGTCCCCGGCTCGAAACCGGGCAGAAGCACGCCCTCATGCGAAGACTTTACTTGTCGAGGATGGGTTTGAAAGTCGGTGTTGCGTTTGACCCCCCCCCAAAAAAAAAAAAAAAACAACTAGTCACATGTACTGTACTCCACAAAGGGGCCACTCAAATTCCAAAGGTGGCCTATTTTGCACAAGGGTTTACGTGGAATGGGCTACCTCCCAAGGGGGTTGGGTTTAGGAACAGATACTTCACCTTCCCTCCCCCTCTTCTCCAGTCAGGGCTTTTGGCGGGAGATTTGAAATATCCAGCCCTTCCACTCAAAACGTCTCCGAGAATTTTTGTCCACTTCCGGAGCAGACAAACGGCAAGGAAGCGTTTAACATGAGGGTATGATGGCACATTTGCATGTAACGTGACGGCGAAAACAAACTGAATGACTTTTTTTAACCTGAGAGAGGAGGTGCACCGTTCTCGGAGGTACTGCAATACCGAGCCGATGCGTGGAGTGGACGGAGCAAGCCCCAAATTCCATCTCCCTGGTCCAAAAATCAATTTAATATACGGTCCCCGGGTAGGGGACGTATCAGATATTAAACTGATAAGAACAGATACTACACTTGATCTTAGCCAAAAGGCCGAGAAGCGATGCCCACAATGGGTTCGGGGAGCAGTGAGCTCTCCCCACGCTGACCCTCCCGTCAACGGTCCAAAGCGGCGCCCGCGCAAAGCGCCCGGCGGAGGGGCCGGAGCGCGAGCGGCGTACATGGAAACGACCCTTTGGGTTTTTTTTTTTTTCCTCTGACAAAAAACAAGAGGGGAGAGCGCGAACGCAGTCCCCCACTACCAGAAATTATGCAGTTGAGATTCCCACATTTGGGGAATTCACAGGGGTCAGCACATCCTGTTTGTGCAATGGACGAGCCTCGCCCTGGGTGAAACACCTTCCTGATCATGGTGTCGCCCCTGCCAGGTAAGTATGAGTTGCTCCGCTCCGAGCCAAGGCCCAGGCCCTGGAAGAGGCAATGTGGCAGCATGGTCCTTCCGGCCATTTGCATGGACCAGCTTCCACCCGACGATTGAGCCCCAGGTTAAACGGCAGCGATACACACGCAAGTCTGTGCGTTCTAAGCACTCTTTTTTACTTTTAAAGTTCTTGAACACGGGATGCCAAACGGAGGGTACGCAAGGGCATGTTTAAAGGCCGACAAGACACAACCTTTGCTCTTGGAGGATGACCGCTTGCTTGCTTTAGACATAGGTAGAAAAGCCCCGCATTGAAGCAGGGCATCAAAAAATTGGAAAGATCTCTTGTTGTCCCTCTCCACGGAAATCTTTAGTAAAAGGCGAAAGATTTATACGCTCTGAAGAGAAACAAGAGTGCCACGTTGCAGCGCCACATGGGGCGATCGGGGGAAAAAGACACCGACACACACGCCCCAAAAAAAAAAAAAAAAAAAAAGGGGCCCCCCTGCAGCCCCATATGTCCTCGTTAGTATAGTGGACAGTATCTCCGCTTGTCACGCGGAAGACCTGGGTTCGATTCCCAGACGGGGAGAGAAAGTGCGTTTTACCCAGCACGAAAGCGTTGCACTGACGCTGAGGACTTGTCCCACCAACGTACCTGCGCTACACTATCGCTTCTGTAGTGTAGCGGTTATCACGTTTGCCTCACACGCAAAAGGTCCCCGGCTCGAAACCGGGCAGAAGCACGCCCTCATGCGAAGACTTTACTTGTCGAGGATGGGTTTGAAAGTCGGTGTTGCGTTTGACCCCCCCCCAAAAAAAAAAAAAAACAACTAGTCACATGTACTGTACTCCACAAAGGGGCCACTCAAATTCCAAAGGTGGCCTATTTTGCACAAGGGTTTACGTGGAATGGGCTACCTCCCAAGGGGGTTGGGTTTAGGAACAGATACTTCACCTTCCCTCCCCCTCTTCTCCAGTCAGGGCTTTTGGCGGGAGATTTGAAATATCCAGCCCTTCCACTCAAAACGTCTCCGAGAATTTTTGTCCACTTCCGGAGCAGACAAACGGCAAGGAAGCGTTTAACATGAGGGTATGATGGCACATTTGCATGTAACGTGACGGCGAAAACAAACTGAATGACTTTTTTTAACCTGAGAGAGGAGGTGCACCGTTCTCGGAGGTACTGCAATACCGAGCCGATGCGTGGAGTGGACGGAGCAAGCCCCAAATTCCATCTCCCTGGTCCAAAAATCAATTTAATATACGGTCCCCGGGTAGGGGACGTATCAGATATTAAACTGATAAGAACAGATACTACACTTGATCTTAGCCAAAAGGCCGAGAAGCGATGCCCACAATGGGTTCGGGGAGCAGTGAGCTCTCCCCACGCTGACCCTCCCGTCAACGGTCCAAAGCGGCGCCCGCGCAAAGCGCCCGGCGGAGGGGCCGGAGCGCGAGCGGCGTACATGGAAACGACCCTTTGGGTTTTTTTTTTTTTCCTCTGACAAAAAACAAGAGGGGAGAGCGCGAACGCAGTCCCCCACTACCAGAAATTATGCAGTTGAGATTCCCACATTTGGGGAATTCACAGGGGTCAGCACATCCTGTTTGTGCAATGGACGAGCCTCGCCCTGGGTGAACCACCTTCCTGATCATGGTGTCGCCCCTGCCAGGTAAGTATGAGTTGCTCCGCTCCGAGCCAAGGCCCAGGCCCTGGAAGAGGCAATGTGGCAGCATGGTCCTTCCGGCCATTTGCATGGACCAGCTTCCACCCGACGATTGAGCCCCAGGTTAAACGGCAGCGATACACACGCAAGTCTGTGCGTTCTAAGCACTCTTTTTTACTTTTAAAGTTCTTGAACACGGGATGCCAAACGGAGGGTACGCAAGGGCATGTTTAAAGGCCGACAAGACACAACCTTTGCTCTTGGAGGATGACCGCTTGCTTGCTTTAGACATAGGTAGAAAAGCCCCGCATTGAAGCAGGGCATCAAAAAATTGGAAAGATCTCTTGTTGTCCCTCTCCACGGAAATCTTTAGTAAAAGGCGAAAGATTTATACGCTCTGAAGAGAAACAAGAGTGCCACGTTGCAGCGCCACACGGCGTCCAGTACTTGAGGGCACACGGGGCTTCATCACGGGCAGTGTACTTCTGTTCACGCGCTCATTTGCATCGGCGGTCGCGCGGCAAAAGGGACACGACAGGCTCGCACGTCGTTTCTGTAGTGTAGCGGTTATCACGTTCGCCTAACGCGCGAAAGGTCCTCGGCTCGAAACCGGGCAGAAACAAAGCCTCCTTTTATGTTTGCTTCAATCTTTAACACGGTTCATTCCAAACTCGATGGTTTATTCCTAGAAAAGAGGGAGGAGCGGAGGAATTGTCGGCGTAGTCCTTCAAACTTTTCATCACAGAGATCGGGGGAAAAAGACACCGACACACACGCCCCAAAAAAAAAAAAAAAAAAAAAGGGGCCCCCCTGCAGCCCCATATGTCCTCGTTAGTATAGTGGACAGTATCTCCGCTTGTCACGCGGAAGACCTGGGTTCGATTCCCAGACGGGGAGAGAAAGTGCGTTTTACCCAGCACGAAAGCGTTGCACTGACGCTGAGGACTTGTCCCACCAACGTACCTGCGCTACACTATCGCTTCTGTAGTGTAGCGGTTATCACGTTTGCCTCACACGCAAAAGGTCCCCGGCTCGAAACCGGGCAGAAGCACGCCCTCATGCGAAGACTTTACTTGTCGAGGATGGGTTTGAAAGTCGGTGTTGCGTTTGACCCCCCCCCCAAAAAAAAACAAAACAACTAGTCACATGTACTGTACTCCACAAAGGGGCCACTCAAATTCCAAAGGTGGCCTATTTTGCACAAGGGTTTACGTGGAATGGGCTACCTCCCAAGGGGGTTGGGTTTAGGAACAGATACTTCACCTTCCCTCCCCCTCTTCTCCAGTCAGGGCTTTTGGCGGGAGATTTGAAATATCCAGCCCTTCCACTCAAAACGTCGCCGAGAATTTTTGTCCACTTCCGGAGCAGACAAACGGCAAGGAAGCGTTTAACATGAGGGTATGATGGCACATTTGCATGTAACGTGACGGCGAAAACAAACTGAATGACTTTTTTTAACCTGAGAGAGGAGGTGCACCGTTCTCGGAGGTACTGCAATACCGAGCCGATGCGTGGAGTGGACGGAGCAAGCCCCAAATTCCATCTCCCTGGTCCAAAAATCAATTTAATATACGGTCCCCGGGTAGGGGACGTATCAGATATTAAACTGATAAGAACAGATACTACACTTGATCTTAGCCAAAAGGCCGAGAAGCGATGCCCACAATGGGTTCGGGGAGCAGTGAGCTCTCCCCACGCTGACCCTCCCGTCAACGGTCCAAAGCGGCGCCCGCGCAAAGCGCCCGGCGGAGGGGCCGGAGCGCGAGCGGCGTACATGGAAACGACCCTTTGGGTTTTTTTTTTTTTCCTCTGACAAAAAACAAGAGGGGAGAGCGCGAACGCAGTCCCCCACTACCAGAAATTATGCAGTTGAGATTCCCACATTTGGGGAATTCACAGGGGTCAGCACATCCTGTTTGTGCAATGGACGAGCCTCGCCCTGGGTGAACCACCTTCCTGATCATGGTGTCGCCCCTGCCAGGTAAGTATGAGTTGCTCCGCTCCGAGCCAAGGCCCAGGCCCTGGAAGAGGCAATGTGGCAGCATGGTCCTTCCGGCCATTTGCATGGACCAGCTTCCACCCGACGATTGAGCCCCAGGTTAAACGGCAGCGATACACACGCAAGTCTGTGCGTTCTAAGCACTCTTTTTTACTTTTAAAGTTCTTGAACACGGGATGCCAAACGGAGGGTACGCAAGGGCATGTTTAAAGGCCGACAAGACACAACCTTTGCTCTTGGAGGATGACCGCTTGCTTGCTTTAGACATAGGTAGAAAAGCCCCGCATTGAAGCAGGGCATCAAAAAATTGGAAAGATCTCTTGTTGTCCCTCTCCACGGAAATCTTTAGTAAAAGGCGAAAGATTTATACGCTCTGAAGAGAAACAAGAGTGCCACGTTGCAGCGCCACACGGCGTCCAGTACTTGAGGGCACACGGGGCTTCATCACGGGCAGTGTACTTCTGTTCACGCGCTCATTTGCATCGGCGGTCGCGCGGCAAAAGGGACACGACAGGCTCGCACGTCGTTTCTGTAGTGTAGCGGTTATCACGTTCGCCTAACGCGCGAAAGGTCCTCGGCTCGAAACCGGGCAGAAACAAAGCCTCCTTTTATGTTTGCTTCAATCTTTAACACGGTTCATTCCAAACTCGATGGTTTATTCCTAGAAAAGAGGGAGGAGCGGAGGAATTGTCGGCGTAGTCCTTCAAACTTTTCATCACAGAGATCGGGGGAAAAAGACACCGACACACACGCCCCAAAAAAAAAAAAAAAAAAAAAGGGGCCCCCCTGCAGCCCCATATGTCCTCGTTAGTATAGTGGACAGTATCTCCGCTTGTCACGCGGAAGACCTGGGTTCGATTCCCAGACGGGGAGAGAAAGTGCGTTTTACCCAGCACGAAAGCGTTGCACTGACGCTGAGGACTTGTCCCACCAACGTACCTGCGCTACACTATCGCTTCTGTAGTGTAGCGGTTATCACGTTTGCCTCACACGCAAAAGGTCCCCGGCTCGAAACCGGGCAGAAGCACGCCCTCATGCGAAGACTTTACTTGTCGAGGATGGGTTTGAAAGTCGGTGTTGCGTTTGACCCCCCCCCCAAAAAAAAACAAAACAACTAGTCACATGTACTGTACTCCACAAAGGGGCCACTCAAATTCCAAAGGTGGCCTATTTTGCACAAGGGTTTACGTGGAATGGGCTACCTCCCAAGGGGGTTGGGTTTAGGAACAGATACTTCACCTTCCCTCCCCCTCTTCTCCAGTCAGGGCTTTTGGCGGGAGATTTGAAATATCCAGCCCTTCCACTCAAAACGTCGCCGAGAATTTTTGTCCACTTCCGGAGCAGACAAACGGCAAGGAAGCGTTTAACATGAGGGTATGATGGCACATTTGCATGTAACGTGACGGCGAAAACAAACTGAATGACTTTTTTTAACCTGAGAGAGGAGGTGCACCGTTCTCGGAGGTACTGCAATACCGAGCCGATGCGTGGAGTGGACGGAGCAAGCCCCAAATTCCATCTCCCTGGTCCAAAAATCAATTTAATATACGGTCCCCGGGTAGGGGACGTATCAGATATTAAACTGATAAGAACAGATACTACACTTGATCTTAGCCAAAAGGCCGAGAAGCGATGCCCACAATGGGTTCGGGGAGCAGTGAGCTCTCCCCACGCTGACCCTCCCGTCAACGGTCCAAAGCGGCGCCCGCGCAAAGCGCCCGGCGGAGGGGCCGGAGCGCGAGCGGCGTACATGGAAACGACCCTTTGGGTTTTTTTTTTTTTCCTCTGACAAAAAACAAGAGGGGAGAGCGCGAACGCAGTCCCCCACTACCAGAAATTATGCAGTTGAGATTCCCACATTTGGGGAATTCACAGGGGTCAGCACATCCTGTTTGTGCAATGGACGAGCCTCGCCCTGGGTGAACCACCTTCCTGATCATGGTGTCGCCCCTGCCAGGTAAGTATGAGTTGCTCCGCTCCGAGCCAAGGCCCAGGCCCTGGAAGAGGCAATGTGGCAGCATGGTCCTTCCGGCCATTTGCATGGACCAGCTTCCACCCGACGATTGAGCCCCAGGTTAAACGGCAGCGATACACACGCAAGTCTGTGCGTTCTAAGCACTCTTTTTTACTTTTAAAGTTCTTGAACACGGGATGCCAAACGGAGGGTACGCAAGGGCATGTTTAAAGGCCGACAAGACACAACCTTTGCTCTTGGAGGATGACCGCTTGCTTGCTTTAGACATAGGTAGAAAAGCCCCGCATTGAAGCAGGGCATCAAAAAATTGGAAAGATCTCTTGTTGTCCCTCTCCACGGAAATCTTTAGTAAAAGGCGAAAGATTTATACGCTCTGAAGAGAAACAAGAGTGCCACGTTGCAGCGCCACACGGCGTCCAGTACTTGAGGGCACACGGGGCTTCATCACGGGCAGTGTACTTCTGTTCACGCGCTCATTTGCATCGGCGGTCGCGCGGCAAAAGGGACACGACAGGCTCGCACGTCGTTTCTGTAGTGTAGCGGTTATCACGTTCGCCTAACGCGCGAAAGGTCCTCGGCTCGAAACCGGGCAGAAACAAAGCCTCCTTTTATGTTTGCTTCAATCTTTAACACGGTTCATTCCAAACTCGATGGTTTATTCCTAGAAAAGAGGGAGGAGCGGAGGAATTGTCGGCGTAGTCCTTCAAACTTTTCATCACAGAGATCGGGGGAAAAAGACACCGACACACACGCCCCAAAAAAAAAAAAAAAAAAAAAGGGGCCCCCCTGCAGCCCCATATGTCCTCGTTAGTATAGTGGACAGTATCTCCGCTTGTCACGCGGAAGACCTGGGTTCGATTCCCAGACGGGGAGAGAAAGTGCGTTTTACCCAGCACGAAAGCGTTGCACTGACGCTGAGGACTTGTCCCACCAACGTACCTGCGCTACACTATCGCTTCTGTAGTGTAGCGGTTATCACGTTTGCCTCACACGCAAAAGGTCCCCGGCTCGAAACCGGGCAGAAGCACGCCCTCATGCGAAGACTTTACTTGTCGAGGATGGGTTTGAAAGTCGGTGTTGCGTTTGACCCCCCCCCAAAAAAAAAAAAAAAAAACTAGTCACATGTACTGTACTCCACAAAGGGGCCACTCAAATTCCAAAGGTGGCCTATTTTGCACAAGGGTTTACGTGGAATGGGCTACCTCCCAAGGGGGTTGGGTTTAGGAACAGATACTTCACCTTCCCTCCCCCTCTTCTCCAGTCAGGGCTTTTGGCGGGAGATTTGAAATATCCAGCCCTTCCACTCAAAACGTCTCCGAGAATTTTTGTCCACTTCCGGAGCAGACAAACGGCAAGGAAGCGTTTAACATGAGGGTATGATGGCACATTTGCATGTAACGTGACGGCGAAAACAAACTGAATGACTTTTTTTAACCTGAGAGAGGAGGTGCACCGTTCTCGGAGGTACTGCAATACCGAGCCGATGCGTGGAGTGGACGGAGCAAGCCCCAAATTCCATCTCCCTGGTCCAAAAATCAATTTAATATACGGTCCCCGGGTAGGGGACGTATCAGATATTAAACTGATAAGAACAGATACTACACTTGATCTTAGCCAAAAGGCCGAGAAGCGATGCCCACAATGGGTTCGGGGAGCAGTGAGCTCTCCCCACGCTGACCCTCCCGTCAACGGTCCAAAGCGGCGCCCGCGCAAAGCGCCCGGCGGAGGGGCCGGAGCGCGAGCGGCGTACATGGAAACGACCCTTTGGGTTTTTTTTTTTTTCCTCTGACAAAAAACAAGAGGGGAGAGCGCGAACGCAGTCCCCCACTACCAGAAATTATGCAGTTGAGATTCCCACATTTGGGGAATTCACAGGGGTCAGCACATCCTGTTTGTGCAATGGACGAGCCTCGCCCTGGGTGAACCACCTTCCTGATCATGGTGTCGCCCCTGCCAGGTAAGTATGAGTTGCTCCGCTCCGAGCCAAGGCCCAGGCCCTGGAAGAGGCAATGTGGCAGCATGGTCCTTCCGGCCATTTGCATGGACCAGCTTCCACCCGACGATTGAGCCCCAGGTTAAACGGCAGCGATACACACGCAAGTCTGTGCGTTCTAAGCACTCTTTTTTACTTTTAAAGTTCTTGAACACGGGATGCCAAACGGAGGGTACGCAAGGGCATGTTTAAAGGCCGACAAGACACAACCTTTGCTCTTGGAGGATGACCGCTTGCTTGCTTTAGACATAGGTAGAAAAGCCCCGCATTGAAGCAGGGCATCAAAAAATTGGAAAGATCTCTTGTTGTCCCTCTCCACGGAAATCTTTAGTAAAAGGCGAAAGATTTATACGCTCTGAAGAGAAACAAGAGTGCCACGTTGCAGCGCCACACGGCGTCCAGTACTTGAGGGCACACGGGGCTTCATCACGGGCAGTGTACTTCTGTTCACGCGCTCATTTGCATCGGCGGTCGCGCGGCAAAAGGGACACGACAGGCTCGCACGTCGTTTCTGTAGTGTAGCGGTTATCACGTTCGCCTAATGCGCGAAAGGTCCTCGGCTCGAAACCGGGCAGAAACAAAGCCTCCTTTTATGTTTGCTTCAATCTTTAACACGGTTCATTCCAAACTCGATGGTTTATTCCTAGAAAAGAGGGAGGAGCGGAGGAATTGTCGGCGTAGTCCTTCAAACTTTTCATCACAGAGATCGGGGGAAAAAGACACCGACACACACGCCCCAAAAAAAAAAAAAAAAAAAAGGGGCCCCCCTGCAGCCCCATATGTCCTCGTTAGTATAGTGGACAGTATCTCCGCTTGTCACGCGGAAGACCTGGGTTCGATTCCCAGACGGGGAGAGAAAGTGCGTTTTACCCAGCACGAAAGCGTTGCACTGACGCTGAGGACTTGTCCCACCAACGTACCTGCGCTACACTATCGCTTCTGTAGTGTAGCGGTTATCACGTTTGCCTCACACGCAAAAGGTCCCCGGCTCGAAACCGGGCAGAAGCACGCCCTCATGCGAAGACTTTACTTGTCGAGGATGGGTTTGAAAGTCGGTGTTGCGTTTGACCCCCCCCCAAAAAAAAACAAAACAACTAGTCACATGTACTGTACTCCACAAAGGGGCCACTCAAATTCCAAAGGTGGCCTATTTTGCACAAGGGTTTACGTGGAATGGGCTACCTCCCAAGGGGGTTGGGTTTAGGAACAGATACTTCACCTTCCCTCCCCCTCTTCTCCAGTCAGGGCTTTTGGCGGGAGATTTGAAATATCCAGCCCTTCCACTCAAAACGTCTCCGAGAATTTTTGTCCACTTCCGGAGCAGACAAACGGCAAGGAAGCGTTTAACATGAGGGTATGATGGCACATTTGCATGTAACGTGACGGCGAAAACAAACTGAATGACTTTTTTTAACCTGAGAGAGGAGGTGCACCGTTCTCGGAGGTACTGCAATACCGAGCCGATGCGTGGAGTGGACGGAGCAAGCCCCAAATTCCATCTCCCTGGTCCAAAAATCAATTTAATATACGGTCCCCGGGTAGGGGACGTATCAGATATTAAACTGATAAGAACAGATACTACACTTGATCTTAGCCAAAAGGCCGAGAAGCGATGCCCACAATGGGTTCGGGGAGCAGTGAGCTCTCCCCACGCTGACCCTCCCGTCAACGGTCCAAAGCGGCGCCCGCGCAAAGCGCCCGGCGGAGGGGCCGGAGCGCGAGCGGCGTACATGGAAACGACCCTTTGGGTTTTTTTTTTTTTCCTCTGACAAAAAACAAGAGGGGAGAGCGCGAACGCAGTCCCCCACTACCAGAAATTATGCAGTTGAGATTCCCACATTTGGGGAATTCACAGGGGTCAGCACATCCTGTTTGTGCAATGGACGAGCCTCGCCCTGGGTGAACCACCTTCCTGATCATGGTGTCGCCCCTGCCAGGTAAGTATGAGTTGCTCCGCTCCGAGCCAAGGCCCAGGCCCTGGAAGAGGCAATGTGGCAGCATGGTCCTTCCGGCCATTTGCATGGACCAGCTTCCACCCGACGATTGAGCCCCAGGTTAAACGGCAGCGATACACACGCAAGTCTGTGCGTTCTAAGCACTCTTTTTTACTTTTAAAGTTCTTGAACACGGGATGCCAAACGGAGGGTACGCAAGGGCATGTTTAAAGGCCGACAAGACACAACCTTTGCTCTTGGAGGATGATCGCTTGCTTGCTTGCTTTAGACATAGGTAGAAAAGCCCCGCATTGAAGCAGGGCATCAAAAAATTGGAAAGATCTCTTGTTGTCCCTCTCCACGGAAATCTTTAGTAAAAGGCGAAAGATTTATACGCTCTGAAGAGAAACAAGAGTGCCACGTTGCAGCGCCACACGGCGTCCAGTACTTGAGGGCACACGGGGCTTCATCACGGGCAGTGTACTTCTGTTCACGCGCTCATTTGCATCGGCGGTCGCGCGGCAAAAGGGACACGACAGGCTCGCACGTCGTTTCTGTAGTGTAGCGGTTATCACGTTCGCCTAACGCGCGAAAGGTCCTCGGCTCGAAACCGGGCAGAAACAAAGCCTCCTTTTATGTTTGCTTCAATCTTTAACACGGTTCATTCCAAACTCGATGGTTTATTCCTAGAAAAGAGGGAGGAGCGGAGGAATTGTCGGCGTAGTCCTTCAAACTTTTCATCACAGAGATCGGGGGAAAAAGACACCGACACACACGCCCCAAAAAAAAAAAAAAAAAAAAAGGGGCCCCCCTGCAGCCCCATATGTCCTCGTTAGTATAGTGGACAGTATCTCCGCTTGTCACGCGGAAGACCTGGGTTCGATTCCCAGACGGGGAGAGAAAGTGCGTTTTACCCAGCACGAAAGCGTTGCACTGACGCTGAGGACTTGTCCCACCAACGTACCTGCGCTACACTATCGCTTCTGTAGTGTAGCGGTTATCACGTTTGCCTCACACGCAAAAGGTCCCCGGCTCGAAACCGGGCAGAAGCACGCCCTCATGCGAAGACTTTACTTGTCGAGGATGGGTTTGAAAGTCGGTGTTGCGTTTGACCCCCCCCCCCAAAAAAAACAAAACAACTAGTCACATGTACTGTACTCCACAAAGGGGCCACTCAAATTCCAAAGGTGGCCTATTTTGCACAAGGGTTTACGTGGAATGGGCTACCTCCCAAGGGGGTTGGGTTTAGGAACAGATACTTCACCTTCCCTCCCCCTCTTCTCCAGTCAGGGCTTTTGGCGGGAGATTTGAAATATCCAGCCCTTCCACTCAAAACGTCTCCGAGAATTTTTGTCCACTTCCGGAGCAGACAAACGGCAAGGAAGCGTTTAACATGAGGGTATGATGGCACATTTGCATGTAACGTGACGGCGAAAACAAACTGAATGACTTTTTTTAACCTGAGAGAGGAGGTGCACCGTTCTCGGAGGTACTGCAATACCGAGCCGATGCGTGGAGTGGACGGAGCAAGCCCCAAATTCCATCTCCCTGGTCCAAAAATCAATTTAATATACGGTCCCCGGGTAGGGGACGTATCAGATATTAAACTGATAAGAACAGATACTACACTTGATCTTAGCCAAAAGGCCGAGAAGCGATGCCCACAATGGGTTCGGGGAGCAGTGAGCTCTCCCCACGCTGACCCTCCCGTCAACGGTCCAAAGCGGCGCCCGCGCAAAGCGCCCGGCGGAGGGGCCGGAGCGCGAGCGGCGTACATGGAAACGACCCTTTGGGTTTTTTTTTTTTTCCTCTGACAAAAAACAAGAGGGGAGAGCGCGAACGCAGTCCCCCACTACCAGAAATTATGCAGTTGAGATTCCCACATTTGGGGAATTCACAGGGGTCAGCACATCCTGTTTGTGCAATGGACGAGCCTCGCCCTGGGTGAACCACCTTCCTGATCATGGTGTCGCCCCTGCCAGGTAAGTATGAGTTGCTCCGCTCCGAGCCAAGGCCCAGGCCCTGGAAGAGGCAATGTGGCAGCATGGTCCTTCCGGCCATTTGCATGGACCAGCTTCCACCCGACGATTGAGCCCCAGGTTAAACGGCAGCGATACACACGCAAGTCTGTGCGTTCTAAGCACTCTTTTTTACTTTTAAAGTTCTTGAACACGGGATGCCAAACGGAGGGTACGCAAGGGCATGTTTAAAGGCCGACAAGACACAACCTTTGCTCTTGGAGGATGACCGCTTGCTTGCTTTAGACATAGGTAGAAAAGCCCCGCATTGAAGCAGGGCATCAAAAAATTGGAAAGATCTCTTGTTGTCCCTCTCCACGGAAATCTTTAGTAAAAGGCGAAAGATTTATACGCTCTGAAGAGAAACAAGAGTGCCACGTTGCAGCGCCACACGGCGTCCAGTACTTGAGGGCACACGGGGCTTCATCACGGGCAGTGTACTTCTGTTCACGCGCTCATTTGCATCGGCGGTCGCGCGGCAAAAGGGACACGACAGGCTCGCACGTCGTTTCTGTAGTGTAGCGGTTATCACGTTCGCCTAACGCGCGAAAGGTCCTCGGCTCGAAACCGGGCAGAAACAAAGCCTCCTTTTATGTTTGCTTCAATCTTTAACACGGTTCATTCCAAACTCGATGGTTTATTCCTAGAAAAGAGGGAGGAGCGGAGGAATTGTCGGCGTAGTCCTTCAAACTTTTCATCACAGAGATCGGGGGAAAAAGACACCGACACACACGCCCCAAGAAAAAAAAAAAAAAAGGGGCCCCCCTGCAGCCCCATATGTCCTCGTTAGTATAGTGGACAGTATCTCCGCTTGTCACGCGGAAGACCTGGGTTCGATTCCCAGACGGGGAGAGAAAGTGCGTTTTACCCAGCACGAAAGCGTTGCACTGACGCTGAGGACTTGTCCCACCAACGTACCTGCGCTACACTATCGCTTCTGTAGTGTAGCGGTTATCACGTTTGCCTCACACGCAAAAGGTCCCCGGCTCGAAACCGGGCAGAAGCACGCCCTCATGCGAAGACTTTACTTGTCGAGGATGGGTTTGAAAGTCGGTGTTGCGTTTGACCCCCCCCCCCAAAAAAAAACAAAACAACTAGTCACATGTACTGTACTCCACAAAGGGGCCACTCAAATTCCAAAGGTGGCCTATTTTGCACAAGGGTTTACGTGGAATGGGCTACCTCCCAAGGGGGTTGGGTTTAGGAACAGATACTTCACCTTCCCTCCCCCTCTTCTCCAGTCAGGGCTTTTGGCGGGAGATTTGAAATATCCAGCCCTTCCACTCAAAACGTCTCCGAGAATTTTTGTCCACTTCCGGAGCAGACAAACGGCAAGGAAGCGTTTAACATGAGGGTATGATGGCACATTTGCATGTAACGTGACGGCGAAAACAAACTGAATGACTTTTTTTAACCTGAGAGAGGAGGTGCACCGTTCTCGGAGGTACTGCAATACCGAGCCGATGCGTGGAGTGGACGGAGCAAGCCCCAAATTCCATCTCCCTGGTCCAAAAATCAATTTAATATACGGTCCCCGGGTAGGGGACGTATCAGATATTAAACTGATAAGAACAGATACTACACTTGATCTTAGCCAAAAGGCCGAGAAGCGATGCCCACAATGGGTTCGGGGAGCAGTGAGCTCTCCCCACGCTGACCCTCCCGTCAACGGTCCAAAGCGGCGCCCGCGCAAAGCGCCCGGCGGAGGGGCCGGAGCGCGAGCGGCGTACATGGAAACGACCCTTTGGTTTTTTTTTGTTTTCCTCTGACAAAAAACAAGAGGGGAGAGCGCGAACGCAGTCCCCCACTACCAGAAATTATGCAGTTGAGATTCCCACATTTGGGGAATTCACAGGGGTCAGCACATCCTGTTTGTGCAATGGACGAGCCTCGCCCTGGGTGAACCACCTTCCTGATCATGTTGTCGCCCCTGCCAGGTAAGTATGAGTTGCTCCGCTCCGAGCCAAGGCCCAGGCCCTGGAAGAGGCAATGTGGCAGCATGGTCCTTCCGGCCATTTGCATGGACCAGCTTCCACCCGACGATTGAGCCCCAGGTTAAACGGCAGCGATACACACGCAAGTCTGTGCGTTCTAAGCACTCTTTTTTACTTTTAAAGTTCTTGAACACGGGATGCCAAACGGAGGGTACGCAAGGGCATGTTTAAAGGCCGACAAGACACAACCTTTGCTCTTGGAGGATGACCGCTTGCTTGCTTTAGACATAGGTAGAAAAGCCCCGCATTGAAGCAGGGCATCAAAAAATTGGAAAGATCTCTTGTTGTCCCTCTCCACGGAAATCTTTAGTAAAAGGCGAAAGATTTATACGCTCTGAAGAGAAACAAGAGTGCCACGTTGCAGCGCCACACGGCGTCCAGTACTTGAGGGCACACGGGGCTTCATCACGGGCAGTGTACTTCTGTTCACGCGCTCATTTGCATCGGCGGTCGCGCGGCAAAAGGGACACGACAGGCTCGCACGTCGTTTCTGTAGTGTAGCGGTTATCACGTTCGCCTAACGCGCGAAAGGTCCTCGGCTCGAAACCGGGCAGAAACAAAGCCTCCTTTTATGTTTGCTTCAATCTTTAACACGGTTCATTCCAAACTCGATGGTTTATTCCTAGAAAAGAGGGAGGAGCGGAGGAATTGTCGGCGTAGTCCTTCAAACTTTTCATCACAGAGATCGGGGGAAAAAGACACCGACACACACGCCCCCAAAAAAAAAAAAAAAAAAAAGGGGCCCCCCTGCAGCCCCATATGTCCTCGTTAGTATAGTGGACAGTATCTCCGCTTGTCACGCGGAAGAACTGGGTTCGATTCCCAGACGGGGAGAGAAAGTGCGTTTTACCCAGCACGAAAGCGTTGCACTGACGCTGAGGACTTGTCCCACCAACGTACCTGCGCTACACTATCGCTTCTGTAGTGTAGCGGTTATCACGTTTGCCTCACACGCAAAAGGTCCCCGGCTCGAAACCGGGCAGAAGCACGCCCTCATGCGAAGACTTTACTTGTCGAGGATGGGTTTGAAAGTCGGTGTTGCGTTTGACCCCCCCCCAAAAAAAAAAAAAAACAACTAGTCACATGTACTGTACTCCACAAAGGGGCCACTCAAATTCCAAAGGTGGCCTATTTTGCACAAGGGTTTACGTGGAATGGGCTACCTCCCAAGGGGGTTGGGTTTAGGAACAGATACTTCACCTTCCCTCCCCCTCTTCTCCAGTCAGGGCTTTTGGCGGGAGATTTGAAATATCCAGCCCTTCCACTCAAAACGTCTCCGAGAATTTTTGTCCACTTCCGGAGCAGACAAACGGCAAGGAAGCGTTTAACATGAGGGTATGATGGCACATTTGCATGTAACGTGACGGCGAAAACAAACTGAATGACTTTTTTTAACCTGAGAGAGGAGGTGCACCGTTCTCGGAGGTACTGCAATACCGAGCCGATGCGTGGAGTGGACGGAGCAAGCCCCAAATTCCATCTCCCTGGTCCAAAAATCAATTTAATATACGGTCCCCGGGTAGGGGACGTATCAGATATTAAACTGATAAGAACAGATACTACACTTGATCTTAGCCAAAAGGCCGAGAAGCGATGCCCACAATGGGTTCGGGGAGCAGTGAGCTCTCCCCACGCTGACCCTCCCGTCAACGGTCCAAAGCGGCGCCCGCGCAAAGCGCCCGGCGGAGGGGCCGGAGCGCGAGCGGCGTACATGGAAACGACCCTTTGGGTTTTTTTTTTTTCCTCTGACAAAAAACAAGAGGGGAGAGCGCGAACGCAGTCCCCCACTACCAGAAATTATGCAGTTGAGATTCCCACATTTGGGGAATTCACAGGGGTCAGCACATCCTGTTTGTGCAATGGACGAGCCTCGCCCTGGGTGAACCACCTTCCTGATCATGGTGTCACCCCTGCCAGGTAAGTATGAGTTGCTCCGCTCCGAGCCAAGGCCCAGGCCCTGGAAGAGGCAATGTGGCAGCATGGTCCTTCCGGCCATTTGCATGGACCAGCTTCCACCCGACGATTGAGCCCCAGGTTAAACGGCAGCGATACACACGCAAGTCTGTGCGTTCTAAGCACTCTTTTTTACTTTTAAAGTTCTTGAACACGGGATGCCAAACGGAGGGTACGCAAGGGCATGTTTAAAGGCCGACAAGACACAACCTTTGCTCTTGGAGGATGACCGCTTGCTTGCTTTAGACATAGGTAGAAAAGCCCCGCATTGAAGCAGGGCATCAAAAAATTGGAAAGATCTCTTGTTGTCCCTCTCCACGGAAATCTTTAGTAAAAGGCGAAAGATTTATACGCTCTGAAGAGAAACAAGAGTGCCACGTTGCAGCGCCACACGGCGTCCAGTACTTGAGGGCACACGGGGCTTCATCACGGGCAGTGTACTTCTGTTCACGCGCTCATTTGCATCGGCGGTCGCGCGGCAAAAGGGACACGACAGGCTCGCACGTCGTTTCTGTAGTGTAGCGGTTATCACGTTCGCCTAACGCGCGAAAGGTCCTCGGCTCGAAACCGGGCAGAAACAAAGCCTCCTTTTATGTTTGCTTCAATCTTTAACACGGTTCATTCCAAACTCGATGGTTTATTCCTAGAAAAGAGGGAGGAGCGGAGGAATTGTCGGCGTAGTCCTTCAAACTTTTCATCACAGAGATCGGGGGAAAAAGACACCGACACACACGCCCCAAAAAAAAAAAAAAAAAAAAAGGGGCCCCCCTGCAGCCCCATATGTCCTCGTTAGTATAGTGGACAGTATCTCCGCTTGTCACGCGGAAGACCTGGGTTCGATTCCCAGACGGGGAGAGAAAGTGCGTTTTACCCAGCACGAAAGCGTTGCACTGACGCTGAGGACTTGTCCCACCAACGTACCTGCGCTACACTATCGCTTCTGTAGTGTAGCGGTTATCACGTTTGCCTCACACGCAAAAGGTCCCCGGCTCGAAACCGGGCAGAAGCACGCCCTCATGCGAAGACTTTACTTGTCGAGGATGGGTTTGAAAGTCGGTGTTGCGTTTGACCCCCCCCCCCCAAAAAAAACAAAACAACTAGTCACATGTACTGTACTCCACAAAGGGGCCACTCAAATTCCAAAGGTGGCCTATTTTGCACAAGGGTTTACGTGGAATGGGCTACCTCCCAAGGGGGTTGGGTTTAGGAACAGATACTTCACCTTCCCTCCCCCTCTTCTCCAGTCAGGGCTTTTGGCGGGAGATTTGAAATATCCAGCCCTTCCACTCAAAACGTCTCCGAGAATTTTTGTCCACTTCCGGAGCAGACAAACGGCAAGGAAGCGTTTAACATGAGGGTATGATGGCACATTTGCATGTAACGTGACGGCGAAAACAAACTGAATGACTTTTTTTAACCTGAGAGAGGAGGTGCACCGTTCTCGGAGGTACTGCAATACCGAGCCGATGCGTGGAGTGGACGGAGCAAGCCCCAAATTCCATCTCCCTGGTCCAAAAATCAATTTAATATACGGTCCCCGGGTAGGGGACGTATCAGATATTAAACTGATAAGAACAGATACTACACTTGATCTTAGCCAAAAGGCCGAGAAGCGATGCCCACAATGGGTTCGGGGAGCAGTGAGCTCTCCCCACGCTGACCCTCCCGTCAACGGTCCAAAGCGGCGCCCGCGCAAAGCGCCCGGCGGAGGGGCCGGAGCGCGAGCGGCGTACATGGAAACGACCCTTTGGGTTTTTTTTTTTTTCCTCTGACAAAAAACAAGAGGGGAGAGCGCGAACGCAGTCCCCCACTACCAGAAATTATGCAGTTGAGATTCCCACATTTGGGGAATTCACAGGGGTCAGCACATCCTGTTTGTGCAATGGACGAGCCTCGCCCTGGGTGAACCACCTTCCTGATCATGGTGTCGCCCCTGCCAGGTAAGTATGAGTTGCTCCGCTCCGAGCCAAGGCCCAGGCCCTGGAAGAGGCAATGTGGCAGCATGGTCCTTCCGGCCATTTGCATGGACCAGCTTCCACCCGACGATTGAGCCCTAGGTTAAACGGCAGCGATACACACGCAAGTCTGTGCGTTCTAAGCACTCTTTTTTACTTTTAAAGTTCTTGAACACGGGATGCCAAACGGAGGGTACGCAAGGGCATGTTTAAAGGCCGACAAGACACAACCTTTGCTCTTGGAGGATGATCGCTTGCTTGCTTGCTTTAGACATAGGTAGAAAAGCCCCGCATTGAAGCAGGGCATCAAAAAATTGGAAAGATCTCTTGTTGTCCCTCTCCACGGAAATCTTTAGTAAAAGGCGAAAGATTTATACGCTCTGAAGAGAAACAAGAGTGCCACGTTGCAGCGCCACACGGCGTCCAGTACTTGAGGGCACACGGGGCTTCATCACGGGCAGTGTACTTCTGTTCACGCGCTCAGTTGCATCGGCGGTCGCGCGGCAAAAGGGACACGACAGGCTCGCACGTCGTTTCTGTAGTGTAGCGGTTATCACGTTCGCCTAACGCGCGAAAGGTCCTCGGCTCGAAACCGGGCAGAAACAAAGCCTCCTTTTATGTTTGCTTCAATCTTTAACACGGTTCATTCCAAACTCGATGGTTTATTCCTAGAAAAGAGGGAGGAGCGGAGGAATTGTCGGCGTAGTCCTTCAAACTTTTCATCACAGAGATCGGGGGAAAAAGACACCGACACACACGCCCCAAAAAAAAAAAAAAAAAAAAGGGGCCCCCCTGCAGCCCCATATGTCCTCGTTAGTATAGTGGACAGTATCTCCGCTTGTCACGCGGAAGACCTGGGTTCGATTCCCAGACGGGGAGAGAAAGTGCGTTTTACCCAGCACGAAAGCGTTGCACTGACGCTGAGGACTTGTCCCACCAACGTACCTGCGCTACACTATCGCTTCTGTAGTGTAGCGGTTATCACGTTTGCCTCACACGCAAAAGGTCCCCGGCTCGAAACCGGGCAGAAGCACGCCCTCATGCGAAGACTTTACTTGTCGAGGATGGGTTTGAAAGTCGGTGTTGCGTTTGACCCCCCCCCCAAAAAAAAACAAAACAACTAGTCACATGTACTGTACTCCACAAAGGGGCCACTCAAATTCCAAATGTGGCCTATTTTGCACAAGGGTTTACGTGGAATGGGCTACCTCCCAAGGGGGTTGGGTTTAGGAACAGATACTTCACCTTCCCTCCCCCTCTTCTCCAGTCAGGGCTTTTGGCGGGAGATTTGAAATATCCAGCCCTTCCACTCAAAACGTCGCCGAGAATTTTTGTCCACTTCCGGAGCAGACAAACGGCAAGGAAGCGTTTAACATGAGGGTATGATGGCACATTTGCATGTAACGTGACGGCGAAAACAAACTGAATGACTTTTTTTAACCTGAGAGAGGAGGTGCACCGTTCTCGGAGGTACTGCAATACCGAGCCGATGCGTGGAGTGGACGGAGCAAGCCCCAAATTCCATCTCCCTGGTCCAAAAATCAATTTAATATACGGTCCCCGGGTAGGGGACGTATCAGATATTAAACTGATAAGAACAGATACTACACTTGATCTTAGCCAAAAGGCCGAGAAGCGATGCCCACAATGGGTTCGGGGAGCAGTGAGCTCTCCCCACGCTGACCCTCCCGTCAACGGTCCAAAGCGGCGCCCGCGCAAAGCGCCCGGCGGAGGGGCCGGAGCGCGAGCGGCGTACATGGAAACGACCCTTTGGGTTTTTTTTTTTTTCCTCTGACAAAAAACAAGAGGGGAGAGCGCGAACGCAGTCCCCCACTACCAGAAATTATGCAGTTGAGATTCCCACATCTGGGGAATTCACAGGGGTCAGCACATCCTGTTTGTGCAATGGACGAGCCTCGCCCTGGGTGAACCCCCTTCCTGATCATGGTGTCGCCCCTGCCAGGTAAGTATGAGTTGCTCCGCTCCGAGCCAAGGCCCAGGCCCTGGAAGAGGCAATGTGGCAGCATGGTCCTTCCGGCCATTTGCATGGACCAGCTTCCACCCGACGATTGAGCCCCAGGTTAAACGGCAGCGATACACACGCAAGTCTGTGCGTTCTAAGCACTCTTTTTTACTTTTAAAGTTCTTGAACACGGGATGCCAAACGGAGGGTACGCAAGGGCATGTTTAAAGGCCGACAAGACACAACCTTTGCTCTTGGAGGATGACCGCTTGCTTGCTTTAGACATAGGTAGAAAAGCCCCGCATTGAAGCAGGGCATCAAAAAATTGGAAAGATCTCTTGTTGTCCCTCTCCACGGAAATCTTTAGTAAAAGGCGAAAGATTTATACGCTCTGAAGAGAAACAAGAGTGCCACGTTGCAGCGCCACACGGCGTCCAGTACTTGAGGGCACACGGGGCTTCATCACGGGCAGTGTACTTCTGTTCACGCGCTCATTTGCATCGGCGGTCGCGCGGCAAAAGGGACACGACAGGCTCGCACGTCGTTTCTGTAGTGTAGCGGTTATCACGTTCGCCTAACGCGCGAAAGGTCCTCGGCTCGAAACCGGGCAGAAACAAAGCCTCCTTTTATGTTTGCTTCAATCTTTAACACGGTTCATTCCAAACTCGATGGTTTATTCCTAGAAAAGAGGGAGGAGCGGAGGAATTGTCGGCGTAGTCCTTCAAACTTTTCATCACAGAGATCGGGGGAAAAAGACACCGACACACACGCCCCAAAAAAAAAAAAAAAAAAAAAGGGGCCCCCCTGCAGCCCCATATGTCCTCGTTAGTATAGTGGACAGTATCTCCGCTTGTCACGCGGAAGACCTGGGTTCGATTCCCAGACGGGGAGAGAAAGTGCGTTTTACCCAGCACGAAAGCGTTGCACTGACGCTGAGGACTTGTCCCACCAACGTACCTGCGCTACACTATCGCTTCTGTAGTGTAGCGGTTATCACGTTTGCCTCACACGCAAAAGGTCCCCGGCTCGAAACCGGGCAGAAGCACGCCCTCATGCGAAGACTTTACTTGTCGAGGATGGGTTTGAAAGTCGGTGTTGCGTTTGACCCCCCCCCCAAAAAAAAACAAAACAACTAGTCACATGTACTGTACTCCACAAAGGGGCCACTCAAATTCCAAAGGTGGCCTATTTTGCACAAGGGTTTACGTGGAATGGGCTACCTCCCAAGGGGGTTGGGTTTAGGAACAGATACTTCACCTTCCCTCCCCCTCTTCTCCAGTCAGGGCTTTTGGCGGGAGATTTGAAATATCCAGCCCTTCCACTCAAAACGTCTCCGAGAATTTTTGTCCACTTCCGGAGCAGACAAACGGCAAGGAAGCGTTTAACATGAGGGTATGATGGCACATTTGCATGTAACGTGACGGCGAAAACAAACTGAATGACTTTTTTTAACCTGAGAGAGGAGGTGCACCGTTCTCGGAGGTACTGCAATACCGAGCCGATGCGTGGAGTGGACGGAGCAAGCCCCAAATTCCATCTCCCTGGTCCAAAAATCAATTTAATATACGGTCCCCGGGTAGGGGACGTATCAGATATTAAACTGATAAGAACAGATACTACACTTGATCTTAGCCAAAAGGCCGAGAAGCGATGCCCACAATGGGTTCGGGGAGCAGTGAGCTCTCCCCACGCTGACCCTCCCGTCAACGGTCCAAAGCGGCGCCCGCGCAAAGCGCCCGGCGGAGGGGCCGGAGCGCGAGCGGCGTACATGGAAACGACCCTTTGGGTTTTTTTTTTTTTCCTCTGACAAAAAACAAGAGGGGAGAGCGCGAACGCAGTCCCCCACTACCAGAAATTATGCAGTTGAGATTCCCACATTTGGGGAATTCACAGGGGTCAGCACATCCTGTTTGTGCAATGGACGAGCCTCGCCCTGGGTGAACCACCTTCCTGATCATGGTGTCGCCCCTGCCAGGTAAGTATGAGTTGCTCCGCTCCGAGCCAAGGCCCAGGCCCTGGAAGAGGCAATGTGGCAGCATGGTCCTTCCGGCCATTTGCATGGACCAGCTTCCACCCGACGATTGAGCCCCAGGTTAAACGGCAGCGATACACACGCAAGTCTGTGCGTTCTAAGCACTCTTTTTTACTTTTAAAGTTCTTGAACACGGGATGCCAAACGGAGGGTACGCAAGGGCATGTTTAAAGGCCGACAAGACACAACCTTTGCTCTTGGAGGATGACCGCTTGCTTGCTTTAGACATAGGTAGAAAAGCCCCGCATTGAAGCAGGGCATCAAAAAATTGGAAAGATCTCTTGTTGTCCCTCTCCACGGAAATATTTAGTAAAAGGCACTTTTCACTTTTCAGGCGGTTTTTATTATTTCATAGCAATAAATTTCTTTCAAAATACTTTCCACACTTAAAACACATCTTTTAAACACAGTTTACAAAAGTCAATACAATTACACATTATTTACCAAAACTATGAATACAGCAAGTCTTTAAAAGAGTTTGGAATTTTCCATAAATTGATTATTTCTTCTCTCTTTCCTTCCACTAAATCTCTTAAAACATAATCTTTAAAAATATTCATAACACATTTCATCAACAACATTTCTGACATTTGATAGTTTTTAAAAGTCAATACATTCCTTGATTTCCAGATAGCTTCTTTTATACAATTAACTATAATCCACCACCTCTCCTTATTTTGGAATTTTGCAGTTTCACCATAGGCAATATTGTTATAACTTGATGGAATTTTCCCAACATTTTTCAGCCATGGGGATACTGTTACCCAGGCATTCACAGCAAAAGGGCATGTCCAAAAAACGTGTAAATGAGTTTCCTCACTGCCACAAAAGGGTCTCGGGCATCTTGGGCTTGGTGTAAAGTGTCTTTTAAAAAGGAACTCTCGGGTTGGCAAACATTTATGGCCAATTTGCCAGGCCAAATCTCTGTGTCTGTTCGTAAGTTTTTGAAAATGTATATTTTCCCATGCCCTTTTGCTCTCTTGTGCCGATAAAAGATCTACCGGGGTAAGTTTCTCCAAATCTACGGACAGTTTTTGTTCTATTTTTCTCCTTGTCAGTTCTGTCGATGGTACCTGGCTAAGTCCTTTGGATAAGTTCTCAAGCACATGTTTGTAGACTGATGGGCAAATCTCGGCGTGGGGGACATCCATTGATGGTCTTTTTCCCCATGTGATTAAAACTTTTCTACCCACCCACAATTTTGCAAAATAGTGCCACAAAATTTCCCTTTCTGGTAGAAGGACTGCCTTTAAAATTGGGGCCAAGAACATTGCTTCAAATTTTGCCTCGATTAATGGCACCCCGATACCCCCGCACAGTGGGAGGCGATGCATTATATTTCGTTTGAGTCTCTCTGATTTCCCCCCCCAGATAAACTGGAACAACATCTTCTTCAGAGTCTTAAGTATCCGATAGGGGGCAGGAAACACAGTCGCCAGATTATTCACTGAAGCCAACAGTACCGAGTTCACAATTAAGACTTTCCCAGTAAATGTAAGCTCCCTATCTTGCCATGCTCTTAAATTGGCTGTCAATTTGGGTAGCTTTGACTCCCAGTTTTTTACTTCCATGTCTTTTCCTATCTGAATTCCCAAGACTTTAATTGTGTCTTTATTTTTAATCAGGTCTATATTTTCGTATTTCTCTTTCCAATTCAAATAAAGTATTTTGGTTTTGTTCTTATTAACCCTTGTGCTTGCAGCGAGAGTAAAGTTTTCACAGACCTTTAAGGCTTCTCCTATAGATTTATTGTCTGAAAGTAACAAAGTGATATCATCCATATAAACTGATATTTTTGCCTGTCTATTTTCACTTCCTGGCACAAAAGTTCCTTTTATGTCATTGTTCCTTCTAAGGGCACAAACTAGCGGTTCTATTGCTAAAATAAATAATGTGGGTGACAAGGGGCACCCTTGTCTGACCCCAGCCCGGATATCCATAGCATTTGTTTGTTGTCCATTAACTATTACCACACTATGGCAGTCAGTGTACAAGAGGTTAACCCACCGTCTAAAATTTTCTCCAAAACCAAAATGTTTCAACACTGCTTTTATATAATCGTGGCTTATGCTATCAAAAGCTTTTTCGAGGTCCAAACTTAGTATACATAGGGGGCTGTTACGTTCTTTACAGAGGAGATACGTGTCTCTCACCAGGGCTAGGCTATCTGTCATTGTCCGTCCTTGTACTCCACATGTTTGTTCACTCTCCACCAGGTCACCAACGATGGGTTGAGTTCGTAAAAATAAAACCTTGGCCAGTATTTTTACATCGACACCTAGAAGGGTTAGTGGTCTCCAGTTCTGTAGATTCTGTTTTTGTCCTTTTTTGTGAAGGAGGGAGATTGCCCCCCGTCTCAATGATGATGGCAACGCTCCTTTGCCAAGACTTTCGTTGTACATCTCCAAAAGGGGGAGTTTCAGCTGCTCCCAAAAGGTAACGTAAAACTCTTTGGGGAGACCATCCAAGCCTGGAGTTTTATTGTCTTTCATACTTGTAATGGCTTTTGTCAGTTCTGCCAATGTTATATTTTTGTCTAAGGATTCCTTCACTGAAGTACTAAGTTTTCCAGTAGTCTTAGAAAGAAAAGTGTCCATCATTTTGCTAGACACCAGTGTGTCCTGATAGAGATTGGCAAAAAAGGACCTAATAATGTGAATGATTTTTTCCATGTCCTTCTCTTCTTTTCCTTCCTGATCATAGACAGATGTTATATGGTGCTTTGCTTTTGCTATTTTTTGGAAAAAGTACCGGGAACATTTCTCATTTTCCTCTAGATGTTGGATCCTGCTTCTCAGGAGGATACTTTTACTCTTCTCCCTCATTAGTTCACATAGTTTTGCTTTTAGTGTGACAATCTCTTGTTGCATGTCAAAGCCGTTTTGTGCCAGTTTATAGTAGTTTTGAAGTTTTCTTTGAAGTCTAGAATAAAACATTCTCTTTCTAGCGGCCAGTGTTTTACTCTCTGACATGAAGAAGGATTTTGTCCTGGATTTAATATCTTCCCACCAGTCTCCACAGGAGTTATGGAGATCTCGTAGGGTTTTCCATTGTTCAAATTTTCCTTTTAATTTTTCTACTATGTATTTGTTCTGTAATAAAGCAATATTTAATTTCCACGGGCCCGTATGGCGTTTCAACCCTCCTTTAATGTCCATCACGGTGGTTAGCTTAAAGTGATCTGAAAAGACAACTGGTGTTCTCCAACATTTAAGGGGGAGAAGGCCTCGGGACACCAGGGTAAGATCAATACGTGAGAAGGATTTGCCATTAGACCACGTAAAGTCTGGTTTTGACCCTAAACTTTCCGCACAGTCTTTCAAATGACAGTCTCTTATTAAATTCGCCAAAGCGTGTGAGCTGGCATCTAGTTTTGCCGTAGTAGCTCGTTTTGTCAATCTGTCTGTTCTAGTCAAGATGCAGTTAAAGTCACCCCCAATGACAACTTCATATTTGCAAAAAATTAAAGTCTGTAAAAGTTCCAAGGTTTTAAGTCTTCCTTGCACTGTGGGTGGACAATAAACACTGATAACTCTAAGTTGTTTTCCATTTTGATCTAAGTCTACAGAGAGTATTCTTCCATCACTTATTCTCTGGACTCTGTTTATATTAAAATGGTGACCTCGGAGCAAGATCGCTACCCCAGAGTTCTTGTTTTCATTATCTCCAGACCAAAAGGATTGTCCATGAGGCCATCTACTTTCATAATCTCTATAACTATCTTTAAAAGGTATATTACATTCTTGGAGACAGAAAATATCTCCAATTCCATTATGCAGTTCATTGAAAACTGTCTGGCACTTTAACAATTCATTCAAGCCTCTTGTATTAATTGTGACTACCGAGAGAGAGGTCATATTAATAGTTGGAGGAGTTTACCACTAAACCATTTTCTCCTTGTGTTCTGTGACCCTTCCTTTTTTTCTTTTGTGGATTTGGGGGGCCTTCCGCCGATTTTATTTTTGTCACAACTGTAAACGTGTTCACGCTAGTATGGTCAAGGAATTCGGTGGAGGGAGACGAGGCAGGTGGCCATACCTTTTCAGACTGCTCTAGGTGGAAAGATTCCTCACTTGACGTGTTCTGAAGGCGTTTTACCGCCCCCTGCCGTTCCAAAAATTCCACTTGAGTGTCCGGAAGAAAGGTTTCAGCTGTTGCTGCTAAACCATCTTGACTATCCTCTTGCGGTGCAGGTTCCCCTTGTGTGCCCTCCTCCTGGAAGGGGGGGAGGCTGGCCAACAGGGCGTCGAAGACCCCTTCTGCATCCTGTAGAGTTTTGGGGACATCCTGAAGTCTCACTGTGGGTGGTTCTTTTGGAGAGTTGTCCGGTCCATCTGCCTTGTCCATTCTGTCTTGTGACACGGGATTCTCATCAAAGAGTTGGGAATAGGGATCCGGGTCATCTTGGCATGATACTGATGTTGTCACTGTATTCCCTTTCACTCTATTAGCATAGGCTTGTGGGCAGTCCTTAAAGAGATGGGTGTCCGCCGAACACAGGTTGCATTTAACTGAAACTGTGCATAGTGATGTGGGATGATCCAGGGATTTGCACTTTCTGCATTGGGCTACATTGCACCCTGCTGCCAGGTGATCAAGGCTGCCGCATCTTCTGCATTTCCGTGGCTGCCCCGGATAAAAGACAGAGCCTCGGAAAGCCCCCAGTTGAATGGAGTTAGGGAGATGTTGAAGTTCCCCGTTAGTTCTTCTTAACTTCACTTCCAGCCGCTTGGTTCCTGTTTTAATGCCATCGATGTCTACAACCTCTGTTGCTTTTAGGACATCGCAGAAGAAAGAGGCCCATGTCTTGACATCATCCAGTCTCACTTTTTCTGAATAGATAACGATATGGACAGTTTTTTTATCCAAATCAGTGAGAGGAGTAACGTTCACCTGCTGGAAGACAGTGGTGGATGTTTTCTTCCTCTCGTACAACTCCAAACATGTCTCCAGATGCTTCGTTGTGGTGAAAACGACTTCAAAAATCTTTTTGCCAGGAAAGGCAAATATAAAGTCCAGTTGATTCGTTGTTACAGCCAGTTCTTTTTGCAAAAGGCGTCTGCTGAAGGTCAATCGATCCATTTCCAGTTCTCCCAGTAGTTCGAAGCGGAGTGCATTCCGCCGGGGGCCGTGCGAAGCTGCTGCCATTTCCTCATCTGCCGATGTTGGAGCACGTCGCTTAAAGTGTTGTGCTCCATACACCGCACAGCCCCAACACTTGTGATCTTTTTAGTAAAAGGCGAAAGATTTATACGCTCTGAAGAGAAACAAGAGTGCCACGTTGCAGCGCCACACGGCGTCCAGTACTTGAGGGCACACGGGGCTTCATCACGGGCAGTGTACTTCTGTTCACGCGCTCATTTGCATCGGCGGTCGCGCGGCAAAAGGGACACGACAGGCTCGCACGTCGTTTCTGTAGTGTAGCGGTTATCACGTTCGCCTAACGCGCGAAAGGTCCTCGGCTCGAAACCGGGCAGAAACAAAGCCTCCTTTTATGTTTGCTTCAATCTTTAACACGGTTCATTCCAAACTCGATGGTTTATTCCTAGAAAAGAGGGAGGAGCGGAGGAATTGTCGGCGTAGTCCTTCAAACTTTTCATCACAGAGATCGGGGGAAAAAGACACCGACACACACGCCCCAAAAAAAAAAAAAAAAAAAAAAGGGGCCCCCCTGCAGCCCCATATGTCCTCGTTAGTATAGTGGACAGTATCTCCGCTTGTCACGCGGAAGACCTGGGTTCGATTCCCGGACGGGGAGAGAAAGTGCGTTTTACCCAGCACGAAAGCGTTGCACTGACGCTGAGGACTTGTCCCACCAACGTACCTGCGCTACACTATCGCTTCTGTAGTGTAGCGGTTATCACGTTTGCCTCACACGCTAAAGGTCCCCGGCTCGAAACCGGGCAGAAGCACGCCCTCATGCGAAGACTTTACTTGTCGAGGATGGGTTTGAAAGTCGGTGTTGCGTTTGACCCCCCCCCCCAAAAAAAAAACAAAACAACTAGTCACATGTACTGTACTCCACAAAGGGGCCACTCAAATTCCAAAGGTGGCCTATTTTGCACAAGGGTTTACGTGGAATGGGCTACCTCCCAAGGGGGTTGGGTTTAGGAACAGATACTTCACCTTCCCTCCCCCTCTTCTCCAGTCAGGGCTTTTGGCGGGAGATTTGAAATATCCAGCCCTTCCACTCAAAACGTCTCCGAGAATTTTTGTCCACTTCCGGAGCAGACAAACGGCAAGGAAGCGTTTAACATGAGGGTATGATGGCACATTTGCATGTAACGTGACGGCGAAAACAAACTGAATGACTTTTTTTAACCTGAGAGAGGAGGTGCACCGTTCTCGGAGGTACTGCAATACCGAGCCGATGCGTGGAGTGGACGGAGCAAGCCCCAAATTCCATCTCCCTGGTCCAAAAATCAATTTAATATACGGTCCCCGGGTAGGGGACGTATCAGATATTAAACTGATAAGAACAGATACTACACTTGATCTTAGCCAAAAGGCCGAGAAGCGATGCCCACAATGGGTTCGGGGAGCAGTGAGCTCTCCCCACGCTGACCCTCCCGTCAACGGTCCAAAGCGGCGCCCGCGCAAAGCGCCCGGCGGAGGGGCCGGAGCGCGAGCGGCGTACATGGAAACGACCCTTTGGGTTTTTTTTTTTTTCCTCTGACAAAAAACAAGATGGGAGAGCGCGAACGCAGTCCCCCACTACCAGAAATTATGCAGTTGAGATTCCCACATTTGGGGAATTCACAGGGGTCAGCACATCCTGTTTGTGCAATGGACGAGCCTCGCCCTGGGTGAACCACCTTCCTGATCATGGTGTCGCCCCTGCCAGGTAAGTATGAGTTGCTCCGCTCCGAGCCAAGGCCCAGGCCCTGGAAGAGGCAATGTGGCAGCATGGTCCTTCCGGCCATTTGCATGGACCAGCTTCCACCCGACGATTGAGCCCCAGGTTAAACAGCAGCGATACACACGCAAGTCTGTGCGTTCTAAGCACTCTTTTTTACTTTTAAAGTTCTTGAACACGGGATGCCAAACGGAGGGTACGCAAGGGCATGTTTAAAGGCCGACAAGACACAACCTTTGCTCTTGGAGGATGACCGCTTGCTTGCTTTAGACATAGGTAGAAAAGCCCCGCATTGAAGCAGGGCATCAAAAAATTGGAAAGATCTCTTGTTGTCCCTCTCCACGGAAATCTTTAGTAAAAGGCGAAAGATTTATACGCTCTGAAGAGAAACAAGAGTGCCACGTTGCAGCGCCACACGGCGTCCAGTACTTGAGGGCACACGGGGCTTCATCACGGGCAGTGTACTTCTGTTCACGCGCTCATTTGCATCGGCGGTCGCGCGGCAAAAGGGACACGACAGGCTCGCACGTCGTTTCTGTAGTGTAGCGGTTATCACGTTCGCCTAACGCGCGAAAGGTCCTCGGCTCGAAACCGGGCAGAAACAAAGCCTCCTTTTATGTTTGCTTCAATCTTTAACACGGTTCATTCCAAACTCGATGGTTTATTCCTAGAAAAGAGGGAGGAGCGGAGGAATTGTCGGCGTAGTCCTTCAAACTTTTCATCACAGAGATCGGGGGAAAAAGACACCGACACACACGCCCCAAAAAAAAAAAAAAAAAAAGGGGCCCCCCTGCAGCCCCATATGTCCTCGTTAGTATAGTGGACAGTATCTCCGCTTGTCACGCGGAAGACCTGGGTTCGATTCCCAGACGGGGAGAGAAAGTGCGTTTTACCCAGCACGAAAGCGTTGCACTGACGCTGAGGACTTGTCCCACCAACGTACCTTCGCTACACTATCGCTTCTGTAGTGTAGCGGTTATCACGTTTGCCTCACACGCAAAAGGTCCCCGGCTCGAAACCGGGCAGAAGCACGCCCTCATGCGAAGACTTTACTTGTCGAGGATGGGTTTGAAAGTCGGTGTTGCGTTTGACCCCCCCCCAAAAAAAAAACAAAACAACTAGTCACATGTACTGTACTCCACAAAGGGGCCACTCAAATTCCAAAGGTGGCCTATTTTGCACAAGGGTTTACGTGGAATGGGCTACCTCCCAAGGGGGTTGGGTTTAGGAACAGATACTTCACCTTCCCTCCCCCTCTTCTCCAGTCAGGGCTTTTGGCGGGAGATTTGAAATATCCAGCCCTTCCACTCAAAACGTCTCCGAGAATTTTTGTCCACTTCCGGAGCAGACAAACGGCAAGGAAGCGTTTAACATGAGGGTATGATGGCACATTTGCATGTAACGTGACGGCGAAAACAAACTGAATGACTTTTTTTAACCTGAGAGAGGAGGTGCACCGTTCTCGGAGGTACTGCAATACCGAGCCGATGCGTGGAGTGGACGGAGCAAGCCCCAAATTCCATCTCCCTGGTCCAAAAATCAATTTAATATACGGTCCCCGGGTAGGGGACGTATCAGATATTAAACTGATAAGAACAGATACTACACTTGATCTTAGCCAAAAGGCCGAGAAGCGATGCCCACAATGGGTTCGGGGAGCAGTGAGCTCTCCCCACGCTGACCCTCCCGTCAACGGTCCAAAGCGGCGCCCGCGCAAAGCGCCCGGCGGAGGGGCCGGAGCGCGAGCGGCGTACATGGAAACGACCCTTTGGGTTTTTTTTTTTTTCCTCTGACAAAAAACAAGATGGGAGAGCGCGAACGCAGTCCCCCACTACCAGAAATTATGCAGTTGAGATTCCCACATTTGGGGAATTCACAGGGGTCAGCACATCCTGTTTTTGCAATGGACGAGCCTCGCCCTGGGTGAACCACCTTCCTGATCATGGTGTCGCCCCTGCCAGGTAAGTATGAGTTGCTCCGCTCCGAGCCAAGGCCCAGGCCCTGGAAGAGGCAATGTGGCAGCATGGTCCTTCCGGCCATTTGCATGGACCAGCTTCCACCCGACGATTGAGCCCCAGGTTAAACGGCAGCGATACACACGCAAGTCTGTGCGTTCTAAGCACTCTTTTTTACTTTTAAAGTTCTTGAACACGGGATGCCAAACGGAGGGTACGCAAGGGCATGTTTAAAGGCCGACAAGACACAACCTTTGCTCTTGGAGGATGACCGCTTGCTTGCTTTAGACATAGGTAGAAAAGCCCCGCATTGAAGCAGGGCATCAAAAAATTGGAAAGATCTCTTGTTGTCCCTCTCCACGGAAATCTTTAGTAAAAGGCGAAAGATTTATACGCTCTGAAGAGAAACAAGAGTGCCACGTTGCAGCGCCACACGGCGTCCAGTACTTGAGGGCACACGGGGCTTCATCACGGGCAGTGTACTTCTGTTCACGCGCTCATTTGCATCGGCGGTCGCGCGGCAAAAGGGACACGACAGGCTCGCATGTCGTTTCTGTAGTGTAGCGGTTATCACGTTCGCCCAACGCGCGAAAGGTCCTCGGCTCGAAACCGGGCAGAAACAAAGCCTCCTTTTATGTTTGCTTCAATCTTTAACACGGTTCATTCCAAACTCGATGGTTTATTCCTAGAAAAGAGGGAGGAGCGGAGGAATTGTCGGCGTAGTCCTTCAAACTTTTCATCACAGAGATCGGGGGAAAAAGACACCGACACACACGCCCCAAAAAAAAAAAAAGGGGCCCCCCTGCAGCCCCATATGTCCTCGTTAGTATAGTGGACAGTATCTCCGCTTGTCACGCGGAAGACCTGGGTTCGATTCCCAGACGGGGAGAGAAAGTGCGTTTTACCCAGCACGAAAGCGTTGCACTGACGCTGAGGACTTGTCCCACCAACGTACCTGCGCTACACTATCGCTTCTGTAGTGTAGCGGTTATCACGTTTGCCTCACACGCAAAAGGTCCCCGGCTCGAAACCGGGCAGAAGCACGCCCTCATGCGAAGACTTTACTTGTCGAGGATGGGTTTGAAAGTCGGTGTTGCGTTTGACCCCCCCCCCAAAAAAAAACAAAACAACTAGTCACATGTACTGTACTCCACAAAGGGGCCACTCAAATTCCAAAGGTGGCCTATTTTGCACAAGGGTTTACGTGGAATGGGCTACCTCCCAAGGGGGTTGGGTTTAGGAACAGATACTTCACCTTCCCTCCCCCTCTTCTCCAGTCAGGGCTTTTGGCGGGAGATTTGAAATATCCAGCCCTTCCACTCAAAACGTCTCCGAGAATTTTTGTCCACTTCCGGAGCAGACAAACGGCAAGGAAGCGTTTAACATGAGGGTATGATGGCACATTTGCATGTAACGTGACGGCGAAAACAAACTGAATGACTTTTTTTAACCTGAGAGAGGAGGTGCACCGTTCTCGGAGGTACTGCAATACCGAGCCGATGCGTGGAGTGGACGGAGCAAGCCCCAAATTCCATCTCCCTGGTCCAAAAATCAATTTAATATACGGTCCCCGGGTAGGGGACGTATCAGATATTAAACTGATAAGAACAGATACTACACTTGATCTTAGCCAAAAGGCCGAGAAGCGATGCCCACAATGGGTTCGGGGAGCAGTGAGCTCTCCCCACGCTGACCCTCCCGTCAACGGTCCAAAGCGGCGCCCGCGCAAAGCGCCCGGCGGAGGGGCCGGAGCGCGAGCGGCGTACATGGAAACAACCCTTTGGGTTTTTTTTTTTTCCTCTAACAAAAAACAAGAGGGGAGAGCGCGAACGCAGTCCCCCACTACCAGAAATTATGCAGTTGAGATTCCCACATTTGGGGAATTCACAGGGGTCAGCACATCCTGTTTGTGCAATGGACGAGCCTCGCCCTGGGTGAACCACCTTCCTGATCATGGTGTCGCCCCTGCCAGGTAAGTATGAGTTGCTCCGCTCCGAGCCAAGGCCCAGGCCCTGGAAGAGGCAATGTGGCAGCATGGTCCTTCCGGCCATTTGCATGGACCAGCTTCCACCCGACGATTGAGCCCCAGGTTAAACGGCAGCGATACACACGCAAGTCTGTGCGTTCTAAGCACTCTTTTTTACTTTTAAAGTTCTTGAACACGGGATGCCAAACGGAGGGTACGCAAGGGCATGTTTAAAGGCCGACAAGACACAACCTTTGCTCTTGGAGGATGACCGCTTGCTTGCTTTAGACATAGGTAGAAAAGCCCCGCATTGAAGCAGGGCATCAAAAAATTGGAAAGATCTCTTGTTGTCCCTCTCCACGGAAATCTTTAGTAAAAGGCGAAAGATTTATACGCTCTGAAGAGAAACAAGAGTGCCACGTTGCAGCGCCACACGGCGTCCAGTACTTGAGGGCACACGGGGCTTCATCACGGGCAGTGTACTTCTGTTCACGCGCTCATTTGCATCGGCGGTCGCGCGGCAAAAGGGACACGACAGGCTCGCACGTCGTTTCTGTAGTGTAGCGGTTATCACGTTCGCCTAACGCGCGAAAGGTCCTCGGCTCGAAACCGGGCAGAAACAAAGCCTCCTTTTATGTTTGCTTCAATCTTTAACACGGTTCATTCCAAACTCGATGGTTTATTCCTAGAAAAGAGGGAGGAGCGGAGGAATTGTCGGCGTAGTCCTTCAAACTTTTCATCACAGAGATCGGGGGAAAAAGACACCGACACACACGCCCCAAAAAAAAAAAAAAAAAAAAGGGGCCCCCCTGCAGCCCCATATGTCCTCGTTAGTATAGTGGACAGTATCTCCGCTTGTCACGCGGAAGACCTGGGTTCGATTCCCAGACGGGGAGAGAAAGTGCGTTTTACCCAGCACGAAAGCGTTGCACTGACGCTGAGGACTTGTCCCACCAACGTACCTGCGCTACACTATCGCTTCTGTAGTGTAGCGGTTATCACGTTTGCCTCACACGCAAAAGGTCCCCGGCTCGAAACCGGGCAGAAGCATGCCCTCATGCGAAGACTTTACTTGTCGAGGATGGGTTTGAAAGTCGGTGTTGCGTTTGACCCCCCCCCCCAAAAAAAAACAAAACAACTAGTCACATGTACTGTACTCCACAAAGGGGCCACTCAAATTCCAAAGGTGGCCTATTTTGCACAAGGGTTTACGTGGAATGGGCTACCTCCCAAGGGGGTTGGGTTTAGGAACAGATACTTCACCTTCCCTCCCCCTCTTCTCCAGTCAGGGCTTTTGGCGGGAGATTTGAAATATCCAGCCCTTCCACTCAAAACGTCTCCGAGAATTTTTGTCCACTTCCGGAGCAGACAAACGGCAAGGAAGCGTTTAACATGAGGGTATGATGGCACATTTGCATGTAACGTGACGGCGAAAACAAACTGAATGACTTTTTTTAACCTGAGAGAGGAGGTGCACCGTTCTCGGAGGTACTGCAATACCGAGCCGATGCGTGGAGTGGACGGAGCAAGCCCCAAATTCCATCTCCCTGGTCCAAAAATCAATTTAATATACGGTCCCCGGGTAGGGGACGTATCAGATATTAAACTGATAAGAACAGATACTACACTTGATCTTAGCCAAAAGGCCGAGAAGCGATGCCCACAATGGGTTCGGGGAGCAGTGAGCTCTCCCCACGCTGACCCTCCCGTCAACGGTCCAAAGCGGCGCCCGCGCAAAGCGCCCGGCGGAGGGGCCGGAGCGCGAGCGGCGTACATGGAAACGACCCTTTGGGTTTTTTTTTTTTCCTCTGACAAAAAACAAGAGGGGAGAGCGCGAACGCAGTCCCCCACTACCAGAAATTATGCAGTTGAGATTCCCACATTTGGGGAATTCACAGGGGTCAGCACATCCTGTTTGTGCAATGGACGAGCCTCGCCCTGGGTGAACCACCTTCCTGATCATGGTGTCACCCCTGCCAGGTAAGTATGAGTTGCTCCGCTCCGAGCCAAGGCCCAGGCCCTGGAAGAGGCAATGTGGCAGCATGGTCCTTCCGGCCATTTGCATGGACCAGCTTCCACCCGACGATTGAGCCCCAGGTTAAACGGCAGCGATACACACGCAAGTCTGTGCGTTCTAAGCACTCTTTTTTACTTTTAAAGTTCTTGAACACGGGATGCCAAACGGAGGGTACGCAAGGGCATGTTTAAAGGCCGACAAGACACAACCTTTGCTCTTGGAGGATGACCGCTTGCTTGCTTTAGACATAGGTAGAAAAGCCCCGCATTGAAGCAGGGCATCAAAAAATTGGAAAGATCTCTTGTTGTCCCTCTCCACGGAAATCTTTAGTAAAAGGCGAAAGATTTATACGCTCTGAAGAGAAACAATAGTGCCACGTTGCAGCGCCACACGGCGTCCAGTACTTGAGGGCACACGGGGCTTCATCACGGGCAGTGTACTTCTGTTCACGCGCTCATTTGCATCGGCGGTCGCGCGGCAAAAGGGACACGACAGGCTCGCACGTCGTTTCTGTAGTGTAGCGGTTATCACGTTCGCCTAACGCGCGAAAGGTCCTCGGCTCGAAACCGGGCAGAAACAAAGCCTCCTTTTATGTTTGCTTCAATCTTTAACACGGTTCATTCCAAACTCGATGGTTTATTCCTAGAAAAGAGGGAGGAGCGGAGGAATTGTCGGCGTAGTCCTTCAAACTTTTCATCACAGAGATCGGGGGAAAAAGACACCGACACACACGCCCCAAAAAAAAAAAAAAAAAAAAAGGGGCCCCCCTGCAGCCCCATATGTCCTCGTTAGTATAGTGGACAGTATCTCCGCTTGTCACGCGGAAGACCTGGGTTCGATTCCCAGACGGGGAGAGAAAGTGCGTTTTACCCAGCACGAAAGCGTTGCACTGACGCTGAGGACTTGTCCCACCAACGTACCTGCGCTACACTATCGCTTCTGTAGTGTAGCGGTTATCATGTTTGCCTCACACGCAAAAGGTCCCCGGCTCGAAACCGGGCAGAAGCACGCCCTCATGCGAAGACTTTACTTGTTGAGGATGGGTTTGAAAGTCGGTGTTGCGTTTGACCCCCCCCCCCAAAAAAAAAACAAAACAACTAGTCACATGTACTGTACTCCACAAAGGGGCCACTCAAATTCCAAAGGTGGCCTATTTTGCACAAGGGTTTACGTGGAATGGGCTACCTCCCAAGGGGGTTGGGTTTAGGAACAGATACTTCACCTTCCCTCCCCCTCTTCTCCAGTCAGGGCTTTTGGCGGGAGATTTGAAATATCCAGCCCTTCCACTCAAAACGTCTCCGAGAATTTTTGTCCACTTCCGGAGCAGACAAACGGCAAGGAAGCGTTTAACATGAGGGTATGATGGCACATTTGCATGTAACGTGACGGCGAAAACAAACTGAATGACTTTTTTTAACCTGAGAGAGGAGGTGCACCGTTCTCGGAGGTACTGCAATACCGAGCCGATGCGTGGAGTGGACGGAGCAAGCCCCAAATTCCATCTCCCTGGTCCAAAAATCAATTTAATATACGGTCCCCGGGTAGGGGACGTATCAGATATTAAACTGATAAGAACAGATACTACACTTGATCTTAGCCAAAAGGCCGAGAAGCGATGCCCACAATGGGTTCGGGGAGCAGTGAGCTCTCCCCACGCTGACCCTCCCGTCAACGGTCCAAAGCGGCGCCCGCGCAAAGCGCCCGGCGGAGGGGCCGGAGCGCGAGCGGCGTACATGGAAACGACCCTTTGGGTTTTTTTTTTTTTCCTCTGACAAAAAACAAGAGGGGAGAGCGCGAACGCAGTCCCCCACTACCAGAAATTATGCAGTTGAGATTCCCACATTTGGGGAATTCACAGGGGTCAGCACATCCTGTTTGTGCAATGGACGAGCCTCGCCCTGGGTGAACCACCTTCCTGATCATGGTGTCGCCCCTGCCAGGTAAGTATGAGTTGCTCCGCTCCGAGCCAAGGCCCAGGCCCTGGAAGAGGCAATGTGGCAGCATGGTCCTTCCGGCCATTTGCATGGACCAGCTTCCACCCGACGATTGAGCCCCAGGTTAAACGGCAGCGATACACACGCAAGTCTGTGCGTTCTAAGCACTCTTTTTTACTTTTAAAGTTCTTGAACACGGGATGCCAAACGGAGGGTACGCAAGGGCATGTTTAAAGGCCGACAAGACACAACCTTTGCTCTTGGAGGATGACCGCTTGCTTGCTTTAGACATAGGTAGAAAAGCCCCGCATTGAAGCAGGGCATCAAAAAATTGGAAAGATCTCTTGTTGTCCCTCTCCACGGAAATCTTTAGTAAAAGGCACTTTTCACTTTTCAGGCGGTTTTTATTATTTCATAGCAATAAATTTCTTTCAAAATACTTTCCACACTTAAAACACATCTTTTAAACACAGTTTACAAAAGTCAATACAATTACACATTATTTACCAAAACTATGAATACAGCAAGTCTTTAAAAGAGTTTGGAATTTTCCATAAATTGATTATTTCTTCTCTCTTTCCTTCCACTAAATCTCTTAAAACATAATCTTTAAAAATATTCATAACACATTTCATCAACAACATTTCTGACATTTGATAGTTTTTAAAAGTCAATACATTCCTTGATTTCCAGATAGCTTCTTTTATACAATTAACTATAATCCACCACCTCTCCTTATTTTGGAATTTTGCAGTTTCACCATAGGCAATATTGTTATAACTTGATGGAATTTTCCCAACATTTTTCAGCCATGGGGATACTGTTACCCAGGCATTCACAGCAAAAGGGCATGTCCAAAAAACGTGTAAATGAGTTTCCTCACTGCCACAAAAGGGTCTCGGGCATCTTGGGCTTGGTGTAAAGTGTCTTTTAAAAAGGAACTCTCGGGTTGGCAAACATTTATGGCCAATTTGCCAGGCCAAATCTCTGTGTCTGTTCGTAAGTTTTTGAAAATGTATATTTTCCCATGCCCTTTTGCTCTCTTGTGCCGATAAAAGATCTACCGGGGTAAGTTTCTCCAAATCTACGGACAGTTTTTGTTCTATTTTTCTCCTTGTCAGTTCTGTCGATGGTACCTGGCTAAGTCCTTTGGATAAGTTCTCAAGCACATGTTTGTAGACTGATGGGCAAATCTCGGCGTGGGGGACATCCATTGATGGTCTTTTTCCCCATGTGATTAAAACTTTTCTACCCACCCACAATTTTGCAAAATAGTGCCACAAAATTTCCCTTTCTGGTAGAAGGACTGCCTTTAAAATTGGGGCCAAGAACATTGCTTCAAATTTTGCCTCGATTAATGGCACCCCGATACCCCCGCACAGTGGGAGGCGATGCATTATATTTCGTTTGAGTCTCTCTGATTTCCCCCCCCAGATAAACTGGAACAACATCTTCTTCAGAGTCTTAAGTATCCGATAGGGGGCAGGAAACACAGTCGCCAGATTATTCACTGAAGCCAACAGTACCGAGTTCACAATTAAGACTTTCCCAGTAAATGTAAGCTCCCTATCTTGCCATGCTCTTAAATTGGCTGTCAATTTGGGTAGCTTTGACTCCCAGTTTTTTACTTCCATGTCTTTTCCTATCTGAATTCCCAAGACTTTAATTGTGTCTTTATTTTTAATCAGGTCTATATTTTCGTATTTCTCTTTCCAATTCAAATAAAGTATTTTGGTTTTGTTCTTATTAACCCTTGTGCTTGCAGCGAGAGTAAAGTTTTCACAGACCTTTAAGGCTTCTCCTATAGATTTATTGTCTGAAAGTAACAAAGTGATATCATCCATATAAACTGATATTTTTGCCTGTCTATTTTCACTTCCTGGCACAAAAATTCCTTTTATGTCATTGTTCCTTCTAAGGGCACAAACTAGCGGTTCTATTGCTAAAATAAATAATGTGGGTGACAAGGGGCACCCTTGTCTGACCCCAGCCCGGATATCCATAGCATTTGTTTGTTGTCCATTAACTATTACCACACTATGGCAGTCAGTGTACAAGAGGTTAACCCACCGTCTAAAATTTTCTCCAAAACCAAAATGTTTCAACACTGCTTTTATATAATCGTGGCTTATGCTATCAAAAGCTTTTTCGAGGTCCAAACTTAGTATACATAGGGGGCTGTTACGTTCTTTACAGAGGAGATACGTGTCTCTCACCAGGGCTAGGCTATCTGTCATTGTCCGTCCTTGTACTCCACATGTTTGTTCACTCTCCACCAGGTCACCAACGATGGGTTGAGTTCGTAAAAATAAAACCTTGGCCAGTATTTTTACATCGACACCTAGAAGGGTTAGTGGTCTCCAGTTCTGTAGATTCTGTTTTTGTCCTTTTTTGTGAAGGAGGGAGATTGCCCCCCGTCTCAATGATGATGGCAACGCTCCTTTGCCAAGACTTTCGTTGTACATCTCCAAAAGGGGGAGTTTCAGCTGCTCCCAAAAGGTAACGTAAAACTCTTTGGGGAGACCATCCAAGCCTGGAGTTTTATTGTCTTTCATACTTGTAATGGCTTTTGTCAGTTCTGCCAATGTTATATTTTTGTCTAAGGATTCCTTCACTGAAGTACTAAGTTTTCCAGTAGTCTTAGAAAGAAAAGTGTCCATCATTTTGCTAGACACCAGTGTGTCCTGATAGAGATTGGCAAAAAAGGACCTAATAATGTGAATGATTTTTTCCATGTCCTTCTCTTCTTTTCCTTCCTGATCATAGACAGATGTTATATGGTGCTTTGCTTTTGCTATTTTTTTGGAAAAAGTACCGGGAACATTTCTCATTTTCCTCTAGATGTTGGATCCTGCTTCTCAGGAGGATACTTTTACTCTTCTCCCTCATTAGTTCACATAGTTTTGCTTTTAGTGTGACAATCTCTTGTTGCATGTCAAAGCCGTTTTGTGCCAGTTTATAGTAGTTTTGAAGTTTTCTTTGAAGTCTAGAATAAAACATTCTCTTTCTAGCGGCCAGTGTTTTACTCTCTGACATGAAGAAGGATTTTGTCCTGGATTTAATATCTTCCCACCAGTCTCCACAGGAGTTATGGAGATCTCGTAGGGTTTTCCATTGTTCAAATTTTCCTTTTAATTTTTCTACTATGTATTTGTTCTGTAATAAAGCAATATTTAATTTCCACGGGCCCGTATGGCGTTTCAACCCTCCTTTAATGTCTATCACGGTGGTTAGCTTAAAGTGATCTGAAAAGACAACTGGTGTTCTCCAACATTTAAGGGGGAGAAGGCCTCGGGACACCAGGGTAAGATCAATACGTGAGAAGGATTTGCCATTAGACCACGTAAAGTCTGGTTTTGACCCTAAACTTTCCGCACAGTCTTTCAAATGACAGTCTCTTATTAAATTCGCCAAAGCGTGTGAGCTGGCATCTAGTTTTGCCGTAGTAGCTCGTTTTGTCAATCTGTCTGTTCTAGTCAAGATGCAGTTAAAGTCACCCCCAATGACAACTTCATATTTGCAAAAAATTAAAGTCTGTAAAAGTTCCAAGGTTTTAAGTCTTCCTTGCACTGTGGGTGGACAATAAACACTGATAACTCTAAGTTGTTTTCCATTTTGATCTAAGTCTACAGAGAGTATTCTTCCATCACTTATTCTCTGGACTCTGTTTATATTAAAATGGTGACCTCGGAGCAAGATCGCTACCCCAGAGTTCTTGTTTTCATTATCTCCAGACCAAAAGGATTGTCCATGAGGCCATCTACTTTCATAATCTCTATAACTATCTTTAAAAGGTATATTACATTCTTGGAGACAGAAAATATCTCCAATTCCATTATGCAGTTCATTGAAAACTGTCTGGCACTTTAACAATTCATTCAAGCCTCTTGTATTAATTGTGACTACCGAGAGAGAGGTCATATTAATAGTTGGAGGAGTTTACCACTAAACCATTTTCTCCTTGTGTTCTGTGACCCTTCCTTTTTTTCTTTTGTGGATTTGGGGGGCCTTCCGCCGATTTTATTTTTGTCACAACTGTAAACGTGTTCACGCTAGTATGGTCAAGGAATTCGGTGGAGGGAGACGAGGCAGGTGGCCATACCTTTTCAGACTGCTCTAGGTGGAAAGATTCCTCACTTGACGTGTTCTGAAGGCGTTTTACCGCCCCCTGCCGTTCCAAAAATTCCACTTGAGTGTCCGGAAGAAAGGTTTCAGCTGTTGCTGCTAAACCATCTTGACTATCCTCTTGCGGTGCAGGTTCCCCTTGTGTGCCCTCCTCCTGGAAGGGGGGGAGGCTGGCCAACAGGGCGTCGAAGACCCCTTCTGCATCCTGTAGAGTTTTGGGGACATCCTGAAGTCTCACTGTGGGTGGTTCTTTTGGAGAGTTGTCCGGTCCATCTGCCTTGTCCATTCTGTCTTGTGACACGGGATTCTCATCAAAGAGTTGGGAATAGGGATCCGGGTCATCTTGGCATGATACTGATGTTGTCACTGTATTCCCTTTCACTCTATTAGCATAGGCTTGTGGGCAGTCCTTAAAGAGATGGGTGTCCGCCGAACACAGGTTGCATTTAACTGAAACTGTGCATAGTGATGTGGGATGATCCAGGGATTTGCACTTTCTGCATTGGGCTACATTGCACCCTGCTGCCAGGTGATCAAGGCTGCCGCATCTTCTGCATTTCCGTGGCTGCCCCGGATAAAAGACAGAGCCTCGGAAAGCCCCCAGTTGAATGGAGTTAGGGAGATGTTGAAGTTCCCCGTTAGTTCTTCTTAACTTCACTTCCAGCCGCTTGGTTCCTGTTTTAATGCCATCGATGTCTACAACCTCTGTTGCTTTTAGGACATCGCAGAAGAAAGAGGCCCATGTCTTGACATCATCCAGTCTCACTTTTTCTGAATAGATAACGATATGGACAGTTTTTTTATCCAAATCAGTGAGAGGAGTAACGTTCACCTGCTGGAAGACAGTGGTGGATGTTTTCTTCCTCTCGTACAACTCCAAACATGTCTCCAGATGCTTCGTTGTGGTGAAAACGACTTCAAAAATCTTTTTGCCAGGAAAGGCAAATATAAAGTCCAGTTGATTCGTTGTTACAGCCAGTTCTTTTTGCAAAAGGCGTCTGCTGAAGGTCAATCGATCCATTTCCAGTTCTCCCAGTAGTTCGAAGCGGAGTGCATTCCGCCGGGGGCCGTGCGAAGCTGCTGCCATTTCCTCATCTGCCGATGTTGGAGCACGTCGCTTAAAGTGTTGTGCTCCATACACCGCACAGCCCCAACACTTGTGATCTTTTTAGTAAAAGGCGAAAGATTTATACGCTCTGAAGAGAAACAAGAGTGCCACGTTGCAGCGCCACACGGCGTCCAGTACTTGAGGGCACACGGGGCTTCATCACGGGCAGTGTACTTCTGTTCACGCGCTCATTTGCATCGGCGGTCGCGCGGCAAAAGGGACACGACAGGCTCGCACGTCGTTTCTGTAGTGTAGCGGTTATCACGTTCGCCTAACGCGCGAAAGGTCCTCGGCTCGAAACCGGGCAGAAACAAAGCCTCCTTTTATGTTTGCTTCAATCTTTGACACGGTTCATTCCAAACTGGATGGTTTATTCCTAGAAAAGAGGGAGGAGCGGCGGAATTGTCGGCGTAGTCCTTCAAACTTTTCATCACAGAGATCGGGGGAAAAAGACACCGACACACACGCCCAAAAAAAAAAAAAAAAAAAAAGGGGCCCCCCTGCAGCCCCATATGTCCTCGTTAGTATAGTGGACAGTTTGAAAGTCGGTGTTGCGTTTGACCCCCCCCCCAAAAAAAAACAAAACAACTAGTCACATGTACTGTACTCCACAAAGGGGCCACTCAAATTCCAAAGGTGGCCTATTTTGCACAAGGGTTTACGTGGAATGGGCTACCTCCCAAGGGGGTTGGGTTTAGGAACAGATACTTCACCTTCCCTCCCCCTCTTCTCCAGTCAGGGCTTTTGGCGGGAGATTTGAAATATCCAGCCCTTCCACTCAAAACGTCTCCGAGAATTTTTGTCCACTTCCGGAGCAGACAAACGGCAAGGAAGCGTTTAACATGAGGGTATGATGGCACATTAGCATGTAACGTGACGGCGAAAACAAACTGAATGACTTTTTTTAACCTGAGAGAGGAGGTGCACCGTTCTCGGAGGTACTGCAATACCGAGCCGATGCGTGGAGTGGACGGAGCAAGCCCCAAATTCCATCTCCCTGGTCCAAAAATCAATTTAATATACGGTCCCCGGGTAGGGGACGTATCAGATATTAAACTGATAAGAACAGATACTACACTTGATCTTAGCCAAAAGGCCGAGAAGCGATGCCCACAATGGGTTCGGGGAGCAGTGAGCTCTCCCCACGCTGACCCTCCCGTCAACGGTCCAAAGCGGCGCCCGCGCAAAGCGCCCGGCGGAGGGGCCGGAGCGCGAGCGGCGTACATGGAAACGACCCTTTGGGTTTTTTTTTTTTTCCTCTGACAAAAAACAAGAGGGGAGAGCGCGAACGCAGTCCCCCACTACCAGAAATTATGCAGTTGAGATTCCCACATTTGGGGAATTCACAGGGGTCAGCACATCCTGTTTGTGCAATGGACGAGCCTCGCCCTGGGTGAAACACCTTCCTGATCATGGTGTCGCCCCTGCCAGGTAAGTATGAGTTGCTCCGCTCCGAGCCAAGGCCCAGGCCCTGGAAGAGGCAATGTGGCAGCATGGTCCTTCCGGCCATTTGCATGGACCAGCTTCCACCCGACGATTGAGCCCCAGGTTAAACGGCAGCGATACACACGCAAGTCTGTGCGTTCTAAGCACTCTTTTTTACTTTTAAAGTTCTTGAACACGGGATGCCAAACGGAGGGTACGCAAGGGCATGTTTAAAGGCCGACAAGACACAACCTTTGCTCTTGGAGGATGACCGCTTGCTTGCTTTAGACATAGGTAGAAAAGCCCCGCATTGAAGCAGGGCATCAAAAAATTGGAAAGATCTCTTGTTGTCCCTCTCCACGGAAATCTTTAGTAAAAGGCGAAAGATTTATACGCTCTGAAGAGAAACAAGAGTGCCACGTTGCAGCGCCACACGGCGTCCAGTACTTGAGGGCACACGGGGCTTCATCACGGGCAGTGTACTTCTGTTCACGCGCTCATTTGCATCGGCGGTCGCGCGGCAAAAGGGACACGACAGGCTCGCACGTCGTTTCTGTAGTGTAGCGGTTATCACGTTCGCCTAACGCGCGAAAGGTCCTCGGCTCGAAACCGGGCAGAAACAAAGCCTCCTTTTATGTTTGCTTCAATCTTTAACACGGTTCATTCCAAACTCGATGGTTTATTCCTAGAAAAGAGGGAGGAGCGGAGGAATTGTCGGCGTAGTCCTTCAAACTTTTCATCACAGAGATCGGGGGAAAAAGACACCGACACACACGCCCCAAAAAAAAAAAAAAAAAAAAGGGGCCCCCCTGCAGCCCCATATGTCCTCGTTAGTATAGTGGACAGTATCTCCGCTTGTCACGCGGAAGACCTGGGTTCGATTCCCAGACGGGGAGAGAAAGTGCGTTTTACCCAGCACGAAAGCGTTGCACTGACGCTGAGGACTTGTCCCACCAACGTACCTGCGCTACACTATCGCTTCTGTAGTGTAGCGGTTATCACGTTTGCCTCACACGCAAAAGGTCCCCGGCTCGAAACCGGGCAGAAGCACGCCCTCATGCGAAGACTTTACTTGTCGAGGATGGGTTTGAAAGTCGGTGTTGCGTTTGACCCCCCCCCCCAAAAAAAACAAAACAACTAGTCACATGTACTGTACTCCACAAAGGGGCCACTCAAATTCCAAAGGTGGCCTATTTTGCACAAGGGTTTACGTGGAATGGGCTACCTCCCAAGGGGGTTGGGTTTAGGAACAGATACTTCACCTTCCCTCCCCCTCTTCTCCAGTCAGGGCTTTTGGCGGGAGATTTGAAATATCCAGCCCTTCCACTCAAAACGTCTCCGAGAATTTTTGTCCACTTCCGGAGCAGACAAACGGCAAGGAAGCGTTTAACATGAGGGTATGATGGCACATTTGCATGTAACGTGACGGCGAAAACAAACTGAATGACTTTTTTTAACCTGAGAGAGGAGGTGCACCGTTCTCGGAGGTACTGCAATACCGAGCCGATGCGTGGAGTGGACGGAGCAAGCCCCAAATTCCATCTCCCTGGTCCAAAAATCAATTTAATATACGGTCCCCGGGTAGGGGACGTATCAGATATTAAACTGATAAGAACAGATACTACACTTGATCTTAGCCAAAAGGCCGAGAAGCGATGCCCACAATGGGTTCGGGGAGCAGTGAGCTCTCCCCACGCTGACCCTCCCGTCAACGGTCCAAAGCGGCGCCCGCGCAAAGCGCCCGGCGGAGGGGCCGGAGCGCGAGCGGCGTACATGGAAACGACCCTTTGGGTTTTTTTTTTTTTCCTCTGACAAAAAACAAGAGGGGAGAGCGCGAACGCAGTCCCCCACTACCAGAAATTATGCAGTTGAGATTCCCACATTTGGGGAATTCACAGGGGTCAGCACATCCTGTTTGTGCAATGGACGAGCCTCGCCCTGGGTGAACCACCTTCCTGATCATGGTGTCGCCCCTGCCAGGTAAGTATGAGTTGCTCCGCTCCGAGCCAAGGCCCAGGCCCTGGAAGAGGCAATGTGGCAGCATGGTCCTTCCGGCCATTTGCATGGACCAGCTTCCACCCGACGATTGAGCCCCAGGTTAAACGGCAGCGATACACACGCAAGTCTGTGCGTTCTAAGCACTCTTTTTTACTTTTAAAGTTCTTGAACACGGGATGCCAAACGGAGGGTACGCAAGGGCATGTTTAAAGGCCGACAAGACATAACCTTTGCTCTTGGAGGATGACCGCTTGCTTGCTTTAGACATAGGTAGAAAAGCCCCGCATTGAAGCAGGGCATCAAAAAATTGGAAAGATCTCTTGTTGTCCCTCTCCACGGAAATCTTTAGTAAAAGGCACTTTTCAGGCGGTTTTTATTATTTCATAGCAATAAATTTCTTTCAAAATACTTTCCACACTTAAAACACATCTTTTAAACACAGTTTACAAAAGTCAATACAATTACACATTATTTACCAAAACTATGAATACAGCAAGTCTTTAAAAGAGTTTGGAATTTTCCATAAATTGATTATTTCTTCTCTCTTTCCTTCCACTAAATCTCTTAAAACATAATCTTTAAAAATATTCATAACACATTTCATCAACAACATTTCTGACATTTGATAGTTTTTAAAAGTCAATACATTCCTTGATTTCCAGATAGCTTCTTTTATACAATTAACTATAATCCACCACCTCTCCTTATTTTGGAATTTTGCAGTTTCACCATAGGCAATATTGTTATAACTTGATGGAATTTTCCCAACATTTTTCAGCCATGGGGATACTGTTACCCAGGCATTCACAGCAAAAGGGCATGTCCAAAAAACGTGTAAATGAGTTTCCTCACTGCCACAAAAGGGTCTCGGGCATCTTGGGCTTGGTGTAAAGTGTCTTTTAAAAAGGAACTCTCGGGTTGGCAAACATTTATGGCCAATTTGCCAGGCCAAATCTCTGTGTCTGTTCGTAAGTTTTTGAAAATGTATATTTTCCCATGCCCTTTTGCTCTCTTGTGCCGATAAAAGATCTACCGGGGTAAGTTTCTCCAAATCTACGGACAGTTTTTGTTCTATTTTTCTCCTTGTCAGTTCTGTCGATGGTACCTGGCTAAGTCCTTTGGATAAGTTCTCAAGCACATGTTTGTAGACTGATGGGCAAATCTCGGCGTGGGGGACATCCATTGATGGTCTTTTTCCCCATGTGATTAAAACTTTTCTACCCACCCACAATTTTGCAAAATAGTGCCACAAAATTTCCCTTTCTGGTAGAAGGACTGCCTTTAAAATTGGGGCCAAGAACATTGCTTCAAATTTTGCCTCGATTAATGGCACCCCGATACCCCCGCACAGTGGGAGGCGATGCATTATATTTCGTTTGAGTCTCTCTGATTTCCCCCCCCAGATAAACTGGAACAACATCTTCTTCAGAGTCTTAAGTATCCGATAGGGGGCAGGAAACACAGTCGCCAGATTATTCACTGAAGCCAACAGTACCGAGTTCACAATTAAGACTTTCCCAGTAAATGTAAGCTCCCTATCTTGCCATGCTCTTAAATTAGCTGTCAATTTGGGTAGCTTTGACTCCCAGTTTTTTACTTCCATGTCTTTTCCTATCTGAATTCCCAAGACTTTAATTGTGTCTTTATTTTTAATCAGGTCTATATTTTCGTATTTCTCTTTCCAATTCAAATAAAGTATTTTGGTTTTGTTCTTATTAACCCTTGTGCTTGCAGCGAGAGTAAAGTTTTCACAGACCTTTAAGGCTTCTCCTATAGATTTATTGTCTGAAAGTAACAAAGTGATATCATCCATATAAACTGATATTTTTGCCTGTCTATTTTCACTTCCTGGCACAAAAATTCCTTTTATGTCATTGTTCCTTCTAAGGGCACAAACTAGCGGTTCTATTGCTAAAATAAATAATGTGGGTGACAAGGGGCACCCTTGTCTGACCCCAGCCCGGATATCCATAGCATTTGTTTGTTGTCCATTAACTATTACCACACTATGGCAGTCAGTGTACAAGAGGTTAACCCACCGTCTAAAATTTTCTCCAAAACCAAAATGTTTCAACACTGCTTTTATATAATCGTGGCTTATGCTATCAAAAGCTTTTTCGAGGTCCAAACTTAGTATACATAGGGGGCTGTTACGTTCTTTACAGAGGAGATACGTGTCTCTCACCAGGGCTAGGCTATCTGTCATTGTCCGTCCTTGTACTCCACATGTTTGTTCACTCTCCACCAGGTCACCAACGATGGGTTGAGTTCGTAAAAATAAAACCTTGGCCAGTATTTTTACATCGACACCTAGAAGGGTTAGTGGTCTCCAGTTCTGTAGATTCTGTTTTTGTCCTTTTTTGTGAAGGAGGGAGATTGCCCCCCGTCTCAATGATGATGGCAACGCTCCTTTGCCAAGACTTTCGTTGTACATCTCCAAAAGGGGGAGTTTCAGCTGCTCCCAAAAGGTAACGTAAAACTCTTTGGGGAGACCATCCAAGCCTGGAGTTTTATTGTCTTTCATACTTGTAATGGCTTTTGTCAGTTCTGCCAATGTTATATTTTTGTCTAAGGATTCCTTCACTGAAGTACTAAGTTTTCCAGTAGTCTTAGAAAGAAAAGTGTCCATCATTTTGCTAGACACCAGTGTGTCCTGATAGAGATTGGCAAAAAAGGACCTAATAATGTGAATGATTTTTTCCATGTCCTTCTCTTCTTTTCCTTCCTGATCATAGACAGATGTTATATGGTGCTTTGCTTTTGCTATTTTTTGGAAAAAGTACCGGGAACATTTCTCATTTTCCTCTAGATGTTGGATCCTGCTTCTCAGGAGGATACTTTTACTCTTCTCCCTCATTAGTTCACATAGTTTTGCTTTTAGTGTGACAATCTCTTGTTGCATGTCAAAGCCGTTTTGTGCCAGTTTATAGTAGTTTTGAAGTTTTCTTTGAAGTCTAGAATAAAACATTCTCTTTCTAGCGGCCAGTGTTTTACTCTCTGACATGAAGAAGGATTTTGTCCTGGATTTAATATCTTCCCACCAGTCTCCACAGGAGTTATGGAGATCTCGTAGGGTTTTCCATTGTTCAAATTTTCCTTTTAATTTTTCTACTATGTATTTGTTCTGTAATAAAGCAATATTTAATTTCCACGGGCCCGTATGGCGTTTCAACCCTCCTTTAATGTCTATCACGGTGGTTAGCTTAAAGTGATCTGAAAAGACAACTGGTGTTCTCCAACATTTAAGGGGGAGAAGGCCTCGGGACACCAGGGTAAGATCAATACGTGAGAAGGATTTGCCATTAGACCACGTAAAGTCTGGTTTTGACCCTAAACTTTCCGCACAGTCTTTCAAATGACAGTCTCTTATTAAATTCGCCAAAGCGTGTGAGCTGGCATCTAGTTTTGCCGTAGTAGCTCGTTTTGTCAATCTGTCTGTTCTAGTCAAGATGCAGTTAAAGTCACCCCCAATGACAACTTCATATTTGCAAAAAATTAAAGTCTGTAAAAGTTCCAAGGTTTTAAGTCTTCCTTGCACTGTGGGTGGACAATAAACACTGATAACTCTAAGTTGTTTTCCATTTTGATCTAAGTCTACAGAGAGTATTCTTCCATCACTTATTCTCTGGACTCTGTTTATATTAAAATGGTGACCTCGGAGCAAGATGGCTACCCCAGAGTTCTTGTTTTCATTATCTCCAGACCAAAAGGATTGTCCATGAGGCCATCTACTTTCATAATCTCTATAACTATCTTTAAAAGGTATATTACATTCTTGGAGACAGAAAATATCTCCAATTCCATTATGCAGTTCATTGAAAACTGTCTGGCACTTTAACAATTCATTCAAGCCTCTTGTATTAATTGTGACTACTGAGAGAGAGGTCATATTAATAGTTGGAGGAGTTTACCACTAAACCATTTTCTCCTTGTGTTCTGTGACCCTTCCTTTTTTTCTTTTGTGGATTTGGGGGGCCTTCCGCCGATTTTATTTTTGTCACAACTGTAAACGTGTTCACGCTAGTATGGTCAAGGAATTCGGTGGAGGGAGACGAGGCAGGTGGCCATACCTTTTCAGACTGCTCTAGGTGGAAAGATTCCTCACTTGACGTGTTCTGAAGGCGTTTTACCGCCCCCTGCCGTTCCAAAAATTCCACTTGAGTGTCCGGAAGAAAGGTTTCAGCTGTTGCTGCTAAACCATCTTGACTATCCTCTTGCGGTGCAGGTTCCCCCTGTGTGCCCTCCTCCTGGAAGGGGGGGAGGCTGGCCAACAGGGCGTCGAAGACCCCTTCTGCATCCTGTAGAGTTTTGGGGACATCCTGAAGTCTCACTGTGGGTGGTTCTTTTGGAGAGTTGTCCGGTCCATCTGCCTTGTCCATTCTGTCTTGTGACACGGGATTCTCATCAAAGAGTTGGGAATAGGGATCCGGGTCATCTTGGCATGATACTGATGTTGTCACTGTATTCCCTTTCACTCTATTAGCATAGGCTTGTGGGCAGTCCTTAAAGAGATGGGTGTCCGCCGAACACAGGTTGCATTTAACTGAAACTGTGCATAGTGATGTGGGATGATCCAGGGATTTGCACTTTCTGCATTGGGCTACATTGCACCCTGCTGCCAGGTGATCAAGGCTGCCTTTAGTAAAAGGCGAAAGATTTATACGCTCTGAAGAGAAACAAGAGTGCCACGTTGCAGCGCCACACGGCGTCCAGTACTTGAGGGCACACGGGGCTTCATCACGGGCAGTGTACTTCTGTTCACGCGCTCATTTGCATCGGCGGTCGCGCGTCAAAAGGGACACGACAGGCTCGCACGTCGTTTCTGTAGTGTAGCGGTTATCATGTTCGCCTAACGCGCGAAAGGTCCTCGGCTCGAAACCGGGCAGAAACAAAGTCTCCTTTTATGTTTGCTTCAATCTTTAACACGGTTCATTCCAAACTCGATGGTTTATTCCTAGAAAAGAGGGAGGAGCGGAGGAATTGTCGGCGTAGTCCTTCAAACTTTTCATCACAGAGATCGGGGGAAAAAGACACCGACACACACGCCCCAAAAAAAAAAAAAAAAAAAAGGGGGCCCCCTGCAGCCCCATATGTCCTCGTTAGTATAGTGGACAGTATCTCCGCTTGTCACGCGGAAGACCTGGGTTCGATTCCCAGACGGGGAGAGAAAGTGCGTTTTACCCAGCACGAAAGCGTTGCACTGACGCTGAGGACTTGTCCCACCAACGTACCTGCACTACACTATCGCTTCTGTAGTGTAGCGGTTATCACGTTTGCCTCACACGCAAAAGGTCCCCGGCTCGAAACCGGGCAGAAGCACGCCCTCATGCGAAGACTTTACTTGTCGAGGATGGGTTTGAAAGTCGGTGTTGCGTTTGACCCCCCCCCCCAAAAAAAAACAAAACAACTAGTCACATGTACTGTACTCCACAAAGGGGCCACTCAAATTCCAAAGGTGGCCTATTTTGCACAAGGGTTTACGTGGAATGGGCTACCTCCCAAGGGGGTTGGGTTTAGGAACAGATACTTCACCTTCCCTCCCCCTCTTCTCCAGTCAGGGCTTTTGGCGGGAGATTTGAAATATCCAGCCCTTCCACTCAAAACGTCTCCGAGAATTTTTATCCACTTCCGGAGCAGACAAACGGCAAGGAAGCGTTTAACATGAGGGTATGATGGCACATTTGCATGTAACGTGACGGCGAAAACAAACTGAATGACTTTTTTTAACCTGAGAGAGGAGGTGCACCGTTCTCGGAGGTACTGCAATACCGAGCCGATGCGTGGAGTGGACGGAGCAAGCCCCAAATTCCATCTCCCTGGTCCAAAAATCAATTTAATATACGGTCCCCGGATAGGGGACGTATCAGATATTAAACTGATAAGAACAGATACTACACTTGATCTTAGCCAAAAGGCCGAGAAGCGATGCCCACAATGGGTTCGGGGAGCAGTGAGCTCTCCCCACGCTGACCCTCCCGTCAACGGTCCAAAGCGGCGCCCGCGCAAAGCGCCCGGCGGAGGGGCCGGAGCGCGAGCGGCGTACATGGAAACGACCCTTTGGGTTTTTTTTTTTTTCCTCTGACAAAAAACAAGAGGGGAGAGCGCGAACGCAGTCCCCCACTACCAGAAATTATGCAGTTGAGATTCCCACATTTGGGGAATTCACAGGGGTCAGCACATCCTGTTTGTGCAATGGACGAGCCTCGCCCTGGGTGAACCACCTTCCTGATCATGGTGTCGCCCCTGCCAGGTAAGTATGAGTTGCTCCGCTCCGAGCCAAGGCCCAGGCCCTGGAAGAGGCAATGTGGCAGCATGGTCCTTCCGGCCATTTGCATGGACCAGCTTCCACCCGACGATTGAGCCCCAGGTTAAACGGCAGCGATACACACGCAAGTCTGTGCGTTCTAAGCACTCTTTTTTACTTTTAAAGTTCTTGAACACGGGATGCCAAACGGAGGGTACGCAAGGGCATGTTTAAAGGCCGACAAGACACAACCTTTGCTCTTGGAGGATGACCGCTTGCTTGCTTTAGACATAGGTAGAAAAGCCCCGCATTGAAGCAGGGCATCAAAAAATTGGAAAGATCTCTTGTTGTCCCTCTCCACGGAAATCTTTAGTAAAAGGCGAAAGATTTATACGCTCTGAAGAGAAACAAGAGTGCCACGTTGCAGCGCCACACGGCGTCCAGTACTTGAGGGCACACGGGGCTTCATCACGGGCAGTGTACTTCTGTTCACGCGCTCATTTGCATCGGCGGTCGCGCGGCAAAAGGGACACGACAGGCTCGCACGTCGTTTCTGTAGTGTAGCGGTTTTCACGTTCGCCTAACGCGCGAAAGGTCCTCGGCTCGAAACCAGGCAGAAACAAAGCCTCCTTTTATGTTTGCTTCAATCTTTAACACGGTTCATTCCAAACTCGATGGTTTATTCCTAGAAAAGAGGGAGGAGCGGAGGAATTGTCGGCGTAGTCCTTCAAACTTTTCATCACAGAGATCGGGGGAAAAAGACACCGACACACACGCCCCAAAAAAAAAAAAAAAAAAAAGGGGCCCCCCTGCAGCCCCATATGTCCTCGTTAGTATAGTGGACAGTATCTCCGCTTGTCACGCGGAAGACCTGGGTTCGATTCCCAGACGGGGAGAGAAAGTGCGTTTTACCCAGCACGAAAGCGTTGCACTGACGCTGAGGACTTGTCCCACCAACGTACCTGCGCTACACTATCGCTTCTGTAGTGTAGCGGTTATCACGTTTGCCTCACACGCAAAAGGTCCCCGGCTCGAAACCGGGCAGAAGCACGCCCTCATGCGAAGACTTTACTTGTCGAGGATGGGTTTGAAAGTCGGTGTTGCGTTTGACCCCCCCCCCCAAAAAAAAACAAAACAACTAGTCACATGTACTGTACTCCACAAAGGGGCCACTCAAATTCCAAAGGTGGCCTATTTTGCACAAGGGTTTACGTGGAATGGGCTACCTCCCAAGGGGGTTGGGTTTAGGAACAGATACTTCACCTTCCCTCCCCCTCTTCTCCAGTCAGGGCTTTTGGCGGGAGATTTGAAATATCCAGCCCTTCCACTCAAAACGTCTCCGAGAATTTTTGTCCACTTCCGGAGCAGACAAACGGCAAGGAAGCGTTTAACATGAGGGTATGATGGCACATTTGCATGTAACGTGACGGCGAAAACAAACTGAATGACTTTTTTTAACCTGAGAGAGGAGGTGCACCGTTCTCGGAGGTACTGCAATACCGAGCCGATGCGTGGAGTGGACGGAGCAAGCCCCAAATTCCATCTCCCTGGTCCAAAAATCAATTTAATATACGGTCCCCGGGTAGGGGACGTATCAGATATTAAACTGATAAGAACAGATACTACACTTGATCTTAGCCAAAAGGCCGAGAAGCGATGCCCACAATGGGTTCGGGGAGCAGTGAGCTCTCCCCACGCTGACCCTCCCGTCAACGGTCCAAAGCGGCGCCCGCGCAAAGCGCCCGGTGGAGGGGCCGGAGCGCGAGCGGCGTACATGGAAACGACCCTTTGGGTTTTTTTTTTTTTCCTCTGACAAAAAACAAGAGGGGAGAGCGCGAACGCAGTCCCCCACTACCAGAAATTATGCAGTTGAGATTCCCACATTTGGGGAATTCACAGGGGTCAGCACATCCTGTTTGTGCAATGGACGAGCCTCGCCCTGGGTGAACCACCTTCCTGATCATGGTGTCACCCCTGCCAGGTAAGTATGAGTTGCTCCGCTCCGAGCCAAGGCCCAGGCCCTGGAAGAGGCAATGTGGCAGCATGGTCCTTCCGGCCATTTGCATGGACCAGCTTCCACCCGACGATTGAGCCCCAGGTTAAACGGCAGCGATACACACGCAAGTCTGTGCGTTCTAAGCACTCTTTTTTACTTTTAAAGTTCTTGAACACGGGATGCCAAACGGAGGGTACGCAAGGGCATGTTTAAAGGCCGACAAGACACAACCTTTGCTCTTGGAGGATGACCGCTTGCTTGCTTTAGACATAGGTAGAAAAGCCCCGCATTGAAGCAGGGCATCAAAAAATTGGAAAGATCTCTTGTTGTCCCTCTCCACGGAAATCTTTAGTAAAAGGCGAAAGATTTATACGCTCTGAAGAGAAACAAGAGTGCCACGTTGCAGCGCCACACGGCGTCCAGTACTTGAGGGCACACGGGGCTTCATCACGGGCAGTGTACTTCTGTTCACGCGCTCATTTGCATCGGCGGTCGCGCGGCAAAAGGGACACGACAGGCTCGCACGTCGTTTCTGTAGTGTAGCGGTTATCACGTTCGCCTAACGCGCGAAAGGTCCTCGGCTCGAAACCGGGCAGAAACAATGCCTCCTTTTATGTTTGCTTCAATCTTTAACACGGTTCATTCCAAACTCGATGGTTTATTCCTAGAAAAGAGGGAGGAGCGGAGGAATTGTCGGCGTAGTACTTAAAACTTTTCATCACAGAGATCGGGGGAAAAAGACACCGACACACACGCCCCAAAAAAAAAAAAAAAAAAAAAGGGGCCCCCCTGCAGCCCCATCTGTCCTCGTTAGTATAGTGGACAGTATCTCCGCTTGTCACGCGGAAGACCTGGGTTCGATTCCCAGACGGGGAGAGAAAGTGCGTTTTACCCAGCACGAAAGCGTTGCACTGACGCTGAGGACTTGTCCCACCAACGTACCTGCACTACACTATCGCTTCTGTAGTGTAGCGGTTATCACGTTTGCCTCACACGCAAAAGGTCCCCGGCTCGAAACCGGGCAGAAGCACGCCCTCATGCGAAGACTTTACTTGTCGAGGATGGGTTTGAAAGTCGGTGTTGCGTTTGACCCCCCCCCCAAAAAAAAACAAAACAACTAGTCACATGTACTGTACTCCACAAAGGGGCCACTCAAATTCCAAAGGTGGCCTATTTTGCACAAGGGTTTACGTGGAATGGGCTACCTCCCAAGGGGGTTGGGTTTAGGAACAGATACTTCACCTTCCCTCCCCCTCTTCTCCAGTCAGGGCTTTTGGCGGGAGATTTGAAATATCCAGCCCTTCCACTCAAAACGTCTCCGAGAATTTTTGTCCACTTCCGGAGCAGACAAACGGCAAGGAAGCGTTTAACATGAGGGTATGATGGCACATTTGCATGTAACGTGACGGCGAAAACAAACTGAATGACTTTTTTTAACCTGAGAGAGGAGGTGCACCGTTCTCGGAGGTACTGCAATACCGAGCCGATGCGTGGAGTGGACGGAGCAAGCCCCAAATTCCATCTCCCTGGTCCAAAAATCAATTTAATATACGGTCCCCGGGTAGGGGACGTATCAGATATTAAACTGATAAGAACAGATACTACACTTGATCTTAGCCAAAAGGCCGAGAAGCGATGCCCACAATGGGTTCGGGGAGCAGTGAGCTCTCCCCACGCTGACCCTCCCGTCAACGGTCCAAAGCGGCGCCCGCGCAAAGCGCCCGGCGGAGGGGCCGGAGCGCGAGCGGCGTACATGGAAACGACCCTTTGGGTTTTTTTTTTTTTCCTCTGACAAAAAACAAGAGGGGAGAGCGCGAACGCAGTCCCCCACTACCAGAAATTATGCAGTTGAGATTCCCACATTTGGGGAATTCACAGGGGTCAGCACATCCTGTTTGTGCAATGGACGAGCCTCGCCCTGGGTGAACCACCTTCCTGATCATGGTGTCGCCCCTGCCAGGTAAGTATGAGTTGCTCCGCTCCGAGCCAAGGCCCAGGCCCTGGAAGAGGCAATGTGGCAGCATGGTCCTTCCGGCCATTTGCATGGACCAGCTTCCACCCGACGATTGAGCCCCAGGTTAAACGGCAGCGATACACACGCAAGTCTGTGCGTTCTAAGCACTCTTTTTTACTTTTAAAGTTCTTGAACACGGGATGCCAAACGGAGGGTACGCAAGGGCATGTTTAAAGGCCGACAAGACACAACCTTTGCTCTTGGAGGATGACCGCTTGCTTGCTTTAGACATAGGTAGAAAAGCCCCGCATTGAAGCAGGGCATCAAAAAATTGGAAAGATCTCTTGTTGTCCCTCTCCACGGAAATCTTTAGTAAAAGGCGAAAGATTTATACGCTCTGAAGAGAAACAAGAGTGCCACGTTGCAGCGCCACACGGCGTCCAGTACTTGAGGGCACACGGGGCTTCATCACGGGCAGTGTACTTCTGTTCACGCGCTCATTTGCATCGGCGGTCGCGCGGCAAAAGGGACACGACAGGCTCGCACGTCGTTTCTGTAGTGTAGCGGTTATCACGTTCGCCTAACGCGCGAAAGGTCCTCGGCTCGAAACCGGGCAGAAACAAAGCCTCCTTTTATGTTTGCTTCAATCTTTAACACGGTTCATTCCAAACTCGATGGTTTATTCCTAGAAAAGAGGGAGGAGCGGAGGAATTGTCGGCGTAGTCCTTCAAACTTTTCATCACAGAGATCGGGGGAAAAAGACACCGACACACACGCCCCAAAAAAAAAAAAAAAAAAAAGGGGCCCCCCTGCAGCCCCATATGTCCTCGTTAGTATAGTGGACAGTATCTCCGCTTGTCACGCGGAAGACCTGGGTTCGATTCCCAGACGGGGAGAGAAAGTGCGTTTTACCCAGCACGAAAGCGTTGCACTGATGCTGAGGACTTGTCCCACCAACGTACCTGCGCTACACTATCGCTTCTGTAGTGTAGCGGTTATCACGTTTGCCTCACATGCAAAAGGTCCCCGGCTCGAAACCGGGCAGAAGCACGCCCTCATGCGAAGACTTTACTTGTCGAGGATGGGTTTGAAAGTCGGTGTTGCGTTTGACCCCCCCCCCCAAAAAAAACAAAACAACTAGTCACATGTACTGTACTCCACAAAGGGGCCACTCAAATTCCAAAGGTGGCCTATTTTGCACAAGGGTTTACGTGGAATGGGCTACCTCCCAAGGGGGTTGGGTTTAGGAACAGATACTTCACCTTCCCTCCCCCTCTTCTCCAGTCAGGGCTTTTGGCGGGAGATTTGAAATATCCAGCCCTTCCACTCAAAACGTCTCCGAGAATTTTTGTCCACTTCCGGAGCAGACAAACGGCAAGGAAGCGTTTAACATGAGGGTATGATGGCACATTTGCATGTAACGTGACGGCGAAAACAAACTGAATGACTTTTTTTAACCTGAGAGAGGAGGTGCACCGTTCTCGGAGGTACTGCAATACCGAGCCGATGCGTGGAGTGGACGGAGCAAGCCCCAAATTCCATCTCCCTGGTCCAAAAATCAATTTAATATACGGTCCCCGGGTAGGGGACGTATCAGATATTAAACTGATAAGAACAGATACTACACTTGATCTTAGCCAAAAGGCCGAGAAGCGATGCCCACAATGGGTTCGGGGAGCAGTGAGCTCTCCCCACGCTGACCCTCCCGTCAACGGTCCAAAGCGGCGCCCGCGCAAAGCGCCCGGCGGAGGGGCCGAAGCGCGAGCGGCGTACATGGAAACGACCCTTTGGGTTTTTTTTTTTTTCCTCTGACAAAAAACAAGAGGGGAGAGCGCGAACGCAGTCCCCCACTACCAGAAATTATGCAGTTGAGATTCCCACATTTGGGGAATTCACAGGGGTCAGCACATCCTGTTTGTGCAATGGACGAGCCTCGCCCTGGGTGAACCACCTTCCTGATCATGGTGTCGCCCCTGCCAGGTAAGTATGAGTTGCTCCGCTCCGAGCCAAGGCCCAGGCCCTGGAAGAGGCAATGTGGCAGCATGGTCCTTCCGGCCATTTGCATGGACCAGCTTCCACCCGACGATTGAGCCCCAGGTTAAACGGCAGCGATACACACGCAAGTCTGTGCGTTCTAAGCACTCTTTTTTACTTTTAAAGTTCTTGAACACGGGATGCCAAACGGAGGGTACGCAAGGGCATGTTTAAAGGCCGACAAGACACAACCTTTGCTCTTGGAGGATGACCGCTTGCTTGCTTTAGACATAGGTAGAAAAGCCCCGCATTGAAGCAGGGCATCAAAAAATTGGAAAGATCTCTTGTTGTCCCTCTCCACGGAAATCTTTAGTAAAAGGCGAAAGATTTATACGCTCTGAAGAGAAACAAGAGTGCCACGTTGCAGCGCCACACGGCGTCCAGTACTTGAGGGCACACGGGGCTTCATCACGGGCAGTGTACTTCTGTTCACGCGCTCATTTGCATCGGCGGTCGCGCGGCAAAAGGGACACGACAGGCTCGCACGTCGTTTCTGTAGTGTAGCGGTTATCACGTTCGCCTAACGCGCGAAAGGTCCTCGGCTCGAAACCGGGCAGAAACAAAGCCTCCTTTTATGTTTGCTTCAATCTTTAACACGGTTCATTCCAAACTCGATGGTTTATTCCTAGAAAAGAGGGAGGAGCGGAGGAATTGTCGGCGTAGTCCTTCAAACTTTTCATCACAGAGATCGGGGGAAAAAGACACCGACACACACGCCCCAAAAAAAAAAAAAAAAAAAAGGGGCCCCCCTGCAGCCCCATATGTCCTCGTTAGTATAGTGGACAGTATCTCCGCTTGTCACGCGGAAGACCTGGGTTCGATTCCCAGACGTTTTACCCAGCACGAAAGCGTTGCACTGACGCTGAGGACTTGTCCCACCAACGTACCTGCGCTACACTATCGCTTCTGTAGTGTAGCGGTTATCACGTTTGCCTCACACGCAAAAGGTCCCCGGCTCGAAACCGGGCAGAAGCACGCCCTCATGCGAAGACTTTACTTGTCGAGGATGGGTTTGAAAGTCGGTGTTGCGTTTGACCCCCCCCCCAAAAAAAAACAAAACAACTAGTCACATGTACTGTACTCCACAAAGGGGCCACTCAAATTCCAAAGGTGGCCTATTTTGCACAAGGGTTTACGTGGAATGGGCTACCTCCCAAGGGGGTTGGGTTTAGGAACAGATACTTCACCTTCCCTCCCCCTCTTCTCCAGTCAGGGCTTTTGGCGGGAGATTTGAAATATCCAGCCCTTCCACTCAAAACGTCTCCGAGAATTTTTGTCCACTTCCGGAGCAGACAAACGGCAAGGAAGCGTTTAACATGAGGGTATGATGGCACATTTGCATGTAACGTGACGGCGAAAACAAACTGAATGACTTTTTTTAACCTGAGAGAGGAGGTGCACCGTTCTCGGAGGTACTGCAATACCGAGCCGATGCGTGGAGTGGACGGAGCAAGCCCCAAATTCCATCTCCCTGGTCCAAAAATCAATTTAATATACGGTCCCCGGGTAGGGGACGTATCAGATATTAAACTGATAAGAACAGATACTACACTTGATCTTAGCCAAAAGGCCGAGAAGCGATGCCCACAATGGGTTCGGGGAGCAGTGAGCTCTCCCCACGCTGACCCTCCCGTCAACGGTCCAAAGCGGCGCCCGCGCAAAGCGCCCGGCGGAGGGGCCGGAGCGCGAGCGGCGTACATGGAAACGACCCTTTGGGTTTTTTTTTTTTTCCTCTGACAAAAAACAAGAGGGGAGAGCGCGAACGCAGTCCCCCACTACCAGAAATTATGCAGTTGAGATTCCCACATTTGGGGAATTCACAGGGGTCAGCACATCCTGTTTGTGCAATGGACGAGCCTCGCCCTGGGTGAACCACCTTCCTGATCATGGTGTCGCCCCTGCCAGGTAAGTATGAGTTGCTCCGCTCCGAGCCAAGGCCCAGGCCCTGGAAGAGGCAATGTGGCAGCATGGTCCTTCCGGCCATTTGCATGGACCAGCTTCCACCCGACGATTGAGCCCCAGGTTAAACGGCAGCGATACACACGCAAGTCTGTGCGTTCTAAGCACTCTTTTTTACTTTTAAAGTTCTTGAACACGGGATGCCAAACGGAGGGTACGCAAGGGCATGTTTAAAGGCCGACAAGACACAACCTTTGCTCTTGGAGGATGACCGCTTGCTTGCTTTAGACATAGGTAGAAAAGCCCCGCATTGAAGCAGGGCATCAAAAAATTGGAAAGATCTCTTGTTGTCCCTCTCCACGGAAATCTTTAGTAAAAGGCGAAAGATTTATACGCTCTGAAGAGAAACAAGAGTGCCACGTTGCAGCGCCACACGGCGTCCAGTACTTGAGGGCACACGGGGCTTCATCACGGGCAGTGTACTTCTGTTCACGCGCTCATTTGCATCGGCGGTCGCGCGGCAAAAGGGACACGACAGGCTCGCACGTCGTTTCTGTAGTGTAGCGGTTATCACGTTCGCCTAACGCGCGAAAGGTCCTCGGCTCGAAACCGGGCAGAAACAAAGCCTCCTTTTATGTTTGCTTCAATCTTTAACACGGTTCATTCCAAACTCGATGGTTTATTCCTAGAAAAGAGGGAGGAGCGGAGGAATTGTCGGCGTAGTCCTTCAAACTTTTCATCACAGAGATCGGGGGAAAAAGACACCGACACACACGCCCCAAAAAAAAAAAAAAAAAAAAAGGGGCCCCCCTGCAGCCCCATATGTCCTCGTTAGTATAGTGGACAGTATCTCCGCTTGTCACGCGGAAGACCTGGGTTCGATTCCCAGACGGGGAGAGAAAGTGCGTTTTACCCAGCACGAAAGCGTTGCACTGACGCTGAGGACTTGTCCCACCAACGTACCTGCGCTACACTATCGCTTCTGTAGTGTAGCGGTTATCACGTTTGCCTCACACGCAAAAGGTCCCCGGCTCGAAACCGGGCAGAAGCACGCCCTCATGCGAAGACTTTACTTGTCGAGGATGGGTTTGAAAGTCGGTGTTGCGTTTGACCCCCCCCCCAAAAAAAAACAAAACAACTAGTCACATGTACTGTACTCCACAAAGGGGCCACTCAAATTCCAAAGGTGGCCTATTTTGCACAAGGGTTTACGTGGAATGGGCTACCTCCCAAGGGGGTTGGGTTTAGGAACAGATACTTCACCTTCCCTCCCCCTCTTCTCCAGTCAGGGCTTTTGGCGGGAGATTTGAAATATCCAGCCCTTCCACTCAAAACGTCTCCGAGAATTTTTGTCCACTTCCGGAGCAGACAAACGGCAAGGAAGCGTTTAACATGAGGGTATGATGGCACATTTGCATGTAACGTGACAGCGAAAACAAACTGAATGACTTTTTTTAACCTGAGAGAGGAGGTGCACCGTTCTCGGAGGTACTGCAATACCGAGCCGATGCGTGGAGTGGACGGAGCAAGCCCCAAATTCCATCTCCCTGGTCCAAAAATCAATTTAATATACGGTCCCCGGGTAGGGGACGTATCAGATATTAAACTGATAAGAACAGATACTACACTTGATCTTAGCCAAAAGGCCGAGAAGCGATGCCCACAATGGGTTCGGGGAGCAGTGAGCTCTCCCCACGCTGACCCTCCCGTCAACGGTCCAAAGCGGCGCCCGCGCAAAGCGCCCGGCGGAGGGGCCGGAGCGCGAGCGGCGTACATGGAAACGACCCTTTGGGTTTTTTTTTTTTTCCTCTGACAAAAAACAAGAGGGGAGAGCGCGAACGCAGTCCCCCACTACCAGAAATTATGCAGTTGAGATTCCCACATTTGGGGAATTCACAGGGGTCAGCACATCCTGTTTGTGCAATGGACGAGCCTAGCCCTGGGTGAACCACCTTCCTGATCATGGTGTCGCCCCTGCCAGGTAAGTATGAGTTGCTCCGCTCCGAGCCAAGGCCCAGGCCCTGGAAGAGGCAATGTGGCAGCATGGTCCTTCCGGCCATTTGCATGGACCAGCTTCCACCCGACGATTGAGCCCCAGGTTAAACGGCAGCGATACACACGCAAGTCTGTGCGTTCTAAGCACTCTTTTTTACTTTTAAAGTTCTTGAACACGGGATGCCAAACGGAGGGTACGCAAGGGCATGTTTAAAGGCCGACAAGACACAACCTTTGCTCTTGGAGGATGACCGCTTGCTTGCTTTAGACATAGGTAGAAAAGCCCCGCATTGAAGCAGGGCATCAAAAAATTGGAAAGATCTCTTGTTGTCCCTCTCCACGGAAATCTTTAGTAAAAGGCGAAAGATTTATACGCTCTGAAGAGAAACAAGAGTGCCACGTTGCAGCGCCACACGGCGTCCAGTACTTGAGGGCACACGGGGCTTCATCACGGGCAGTGTACTTCTGTTCACGCGCTCATTTGCATCGGCGGTCGCGCGGCAAAAGGGACACGACAGGCTCGCACGTCGTTTCTGTAGTGTAGCGGTTATCACGTTCGCCTAACGCGCGAAAGGTCCTCGGCTCGAAACCGGGCAGAAACAAAGCCTCCTTTTATGTTTGCTTCAATCTTTAACACGGTTCATTCCAAACTCGATGGTTTATTCCTAGAAAAGAGGGAGGAGCGGAGGAATTGTCGGCGTAGTCCTTCAAACTTTTCATCACAGAGATCGGGGGAAAAAGACACCGACACACACGCCCCAAAAAAAAAAAAAAAAAAAAAGGGGCCCCCCTGCAGCCCCATATGTCCTCGTTAGTATAGTGGACAGTATCTCCGCTTGTCACGCGGAAGACCTGGGTTCGATTCCCAGACGGGGAGAGAAAGTGCGTTTTACCCAGCACGAAAGCGTTGCACTGACGCTGAGGACTTGTCCCACCAACGTACCTGCGCTACACTATCGCTTCTGTAGTGTAGCGGTTATCACGTTTGCCTCACACGCAAAAGGTCCCCGGCTCGAAACCGGGCAGAAGCACGCCCTCATGCGAAGACTTTACTTGTCGAGGATGGGTTTGAAAGTCGGTGTTGCGTTTGACCCCCCCCCCAAAAAAAAACAAAACAACTAGTCACATGTACTGTACTCCACAAAGGGGCCACTCAAATTCCAAAGGTGGCCTATTTTGCACAAGGGTTTACGTGGAATGGGCTACCTCCCAAGGGGGTTGGGTTTAGGAACAGATACTTCACCTTCCCTCCCCCTCTTCTCCAGTCAGGGCTTTTGGCGGGAGATTTGAAATATCCAGCCCTTCCACTCAAAACGTCTCCGAGAATTTTTGTCCACTTCCGGAGCAGACAAACGGCAAGGAAGCGTTTAACATGAGGGTATGATGGCACATTTGCATGTAACGTGACGGCGAAAACAAACTGAATGACTTTTTTTAACCTGAGAGAGGAGGTGCACCGTTCTCGGAGGTACTGCAATACCGAGCCGATGCGTGGAGTGGACGGAGCAAGCCCCAAATTCCATCTCCCTGGTCCAAAAATCAATTTAATATACGGTCCCCGGGTAGGGGACGTATCAGATATTAAACTGATAAGAACAGATACTACACTTGATCTTAGCCAAAAGGCCGAGAAGCGATGCCCACAATGGGTTCGGGGAGCAGTGAGCTCTCCCCACGCTGACCCTCCCGTCAACGGTCCAAAGCGGCGCCCGCGCAAAGCGCCCGGCGGAGGGGCCGGAGCGCGAGCGGCGTACATGGAAACGACCCTTTGGTTTTTTTTTTTTTTCCTCTGACAAAAAACAAGAGGGGAGAGCGCGAACGCAGTCCCCCACTACCAGAAATTATGCAGTTGAGATTCCCACATTTGGGGAATTCACAGGGGTCAGCACATCCTGTTTGTGCAATGGACGAGCCTCGCCCTGGGTGAACCACCTTCCTGATCATGGTGTCGCCCCTGCCAGGTAAGTATGAGTTGCTCCGCTCCGAGCCAAGGCCCAGGCCCTGGAAGAGGCAATGTGGCAGCATGGTCCTTCCGGCCATTTGCATGGACCAGCTTCCACCCGACGATTGAGCCCCAGGTTAAACGGCAGCGATACACACGCAAGTCTGTGCGTTCTAAGCACTCTTTTTTACTTTTAAAGTTCTTGAACACGGGATGCCAAACGGAGGGTACGCAAGGGCATGTTTAAAGGCCGACAAGACACAACCTTTGCTCTTGGAGGATGACCGCTTGCTTGCTTTAGACATAGGTAGAAAAGCCCCGCATTGAAGCAGGGCATCAAAAAATTGGAAAGATCTCTTGTTGTCCCTCTCCACGGAAATATTTAGTAAAAGGCACTTTTCACTTTTCAGGCGGTTTTTATTATTTCATAGCAATAAATTTCTTTCAAAATACTTTCCACACTTAAAACACATCTTTTAAACACAGTTTACAAAAGTCAATACAATTACACATTATTTACCAAAACTATGAATACAGCAAGTCTTTAAAAGAGTTTGGAATTTTCCATAAATTGATTATTTCTTCTCTCTTTCCTTCCACTAAATCTCTTAAAACATAATCTTTAAAAATATTCATAACACATTTCATCAACAACATTTCTGACATTTGATAGTTTTTAAAAGTCAATACATTCCTTGATTTCCAGATAGCTTCTTTTATACAATTAACTATAATCCACCACCTCTCCTTATTTTGGAATTTTGCAGTTTCACCATAGGCAATATTGTTATAACTTGATGGAATTTTCCCAACATTTTTCAGCCATGGGGATACTGTTACCCAGGCATTCACAGCAAAAGGGCATGTCCAAAAAACGTGTAAATGAGTTTCCTCACTGCCACAAAAGGGTCTCGGGCATCTTGGGCTTGGTGTAAAGTGTCTTTTAAAAAGGAACTCTCGGGTTGGCAAACATTTATGGCCAATTTGCCAGGCCAAATCTCTGTGTCTGTTCGTAAGTTTTTGAAAATGTATATTTTCCCATGCCCTTTTGCTCTCTTGTGCCGATAAAAGATCTACCGGGGTAAGTTTCTCCAAATCTACGGACAGTTTTTGTTCTATTTTTCTCCTTGTCAGTTCTGTCGATGGTACCTGGCTAAGTCCTTTGGATAAGTTCTCAAGCACATGTTTGTAGACTGATGGGCAAATCTCGGCGTGGGGGACATCCATTGATGGTCTTTTTCCCCATGTGATTAAAACTTTTCTACCCACCCACAATTTTGCAAAATTGTGCCACAAAATTTCCCTTTCTGGTAGAAGGACTGCCTTTAAAATTGGGGCCAAGAACATTGCTTCAAATTTTGCCTCGATTAATGGCACCCCGATACCCCCGCACAGTGGGAGGCGATGCATTATATTTCGTTTGAGTCTCTCTGATTTCCCCCCCCAGATAAACTGGAACAACATCTTCTTCAGAGTCTTAAGTATCCGATAGGGGGCAGGAAACACAGTCGCCAGATTATTCACTGAAGCCAACAGTACCGAGTTCACAATTAAGACTTTCCCAGTAAATGTAAGCTCCCTATCTTGCCATGCTCTTAAATTGGCTGTCAATTTGGGTAGCTTTGACTCCCAGTTTTTTACTTCCATGTCTTTTCCTATCTGAATTCCCAAGACTTTAATTGTGTCTTTATTTTTAATCAGGTCTATATTTTCGTATTTCTCTTTCCAATTCAAATAAAGTATTTTGGTTTTGTTCTTATTAACCCTTGTGCTTGCAGCGAGAGTAAAGTTTTCACAGACCTTTAAGGCTTCTCCTATAGATTTATTGTCTGAAAGTAACAAAGTGATATCATCCATATAAACTGATATTTTTGCCTGTCTATTTTCACTTCCTGGCACAAAAATTCCTTTTATGTCATTGTTCCTTCTAAGGGCACAAACTAGCGGTTCTATTGCTAAAATAAATAATGTGGGTGACAAGGGGCACCCTTGTCTGACCCCAGCCCGGATATCCATAGCATTTGTTTGTTGTCCATTAACTATTACCACACTATGGCAGTCAGTGTACAAGAGGTTAACCCACCGTCTAAAATTTTCTCCAAAACCAAAATGTTTCAACACTGCTTTTATATAATCGTGGCTTATGCTATCAAAAGCTTTTTCGAGGTCCAAACTTAGTATACATAGGGGGCTGTTACGTTCTTTACAGAGGAGATACGTGTCTCTCACCAGGGCTAGGCTATCTGTCATTGTCCGTCCTTGTACTCCACATGTTTGTTCACTCTCCACCAGGTCACCAACGATGGGTTGAGTTCGTAAAAATAAAACCTTGGCCAGTATTTTTACATCGACACCTAGAAGGGTTAGTGGTCTCCAGTTCTGTAGATTCTGTTTTTGTCCTTTTTTGTGAAGGAGGGAGATTGCCCCCCGTCTCAATGATGATGGCAACGCTCCTTTGCCAAGACTTTCGTTGTACATCTCCAAAAGGGGGAGTTTCAGCTGCTCCCAAAAGGTAACGTAAAACTCTTTGGGGAGACCATCCAAGCCTGGAGTTTTATTGTCTTTCATACTTGTAATGGCTTTTGTCAGTTCTGCCAATGTTATATTTTTGTCTAAGGATTCCTTCACTGAAGTACTAAGTTTTCCAGTAGTCTTAGAAAGAAAAGTGTCCATCATTTTGCTAGACACCAGTGTGTCCTGATAGAGATTGGCAAAAAAGGACCTAATAATGTGAATGATTTTTTCCATGTCCTTCTCTTCTTTTCCTTCCTGATCATAGACAGATGTTATATGGTGCTTTGCTTTTGCTATTTTTTGGAAAAAGTACCGGGAACATTTCTCATTTTCCTCTAGATGTTGGATCCTGCTTCTCAGGAGGATACTTTTACTCTTCTCCCTCATTAGTTCACATAGTTTTGCTTTTAGTGTGACAATCTCTTGTTGCATGTCAAAGCCGTTTTGTGCCAGTTTATAGTAGTTTTGAAGTTTTCTTTGAAGTCTAGAATAAAACATTCTCTTTCTAGCGGCCAGTGTTTTACTCTCTGACATGAAGAAGGATTTTGTCCTGGATTTAATATCTTCCCACCAGTCTCCACAGGAGTTATGGAGATCTCGTAGGGTTTTCCATTGTTCAAATTTTCCTTTTAATTTTTCTACTATGTATTTGTTCTGTAATAAAGCAATATTTAATTTCCACGGGCCCGTATGGCGTTTCAACCCTCCTTTAATGTCTATCACGGTGGTTAGCTTAAAGTGATCTGAAAAGACAACTGGTGTTCTCCAACATTTAAGGGGGGGAAGGCCTCGGGACACCAGGGTAAGATCAATACGTGAGAAGGATTTGCCATTAGACCACGTAAAGTCTGGTTTTGACCCTAAACTTTCCGCACAGTCTTTCAAATGACAGTCTCTTATTAAATTCGCCAAAGCGTGTGAGCTGGCATCTAGTTTTGCCGTAGTAGCTCGTTTTGTCAATCTGTCTGTTCTAGTCAAGATGCAGTTAAAGTCACCCCCAATGACAACTTCATATTTGCAAAAAATTAAAGTCTGTAAAAGTTCCAAGGTTTTAAGTCTTCCTTGCACTGTGGGTGGACAATAAACACTGATAACTCTAAGTTGTTTTCCATTTTGATCTAAGTCTACAGAGAGTATTCTTCCATCACTTATTCTCTGGACTCTGTTTATATTAAAATGGTGACCTCGGAGCAAGATGGCTACCCCAGAGTTCTTGTTTTCATTATCTCCAGACCAAAAGGATTGTCCATGAGGCCATCTACTTTCATAATCTCTATAACTATCTTTAAAAGGTATATTACATTCTTGGAGACAGAAAATATCTCCAATTTAGTAAAAGGCGAAAGATTTATACGCTCTGAAGAGAAACAAGAGTGCCACGTTGCAGCGCCACACGGCGTCCAGTACTTGAGGGCACACGGGGCTTCATCACGGGCAGTGTACTTCTGTTCACGCGCTCATTTGCATCGGCGGTCGCGCGGCAAAAGGGACACGACAGGCTCGCACGTCGTTTCTGTAGTGTAGCGGTTATCACGCGCGAAAGGTCCTCGGCTCGAAACCGGGCAGAAACAAAGCCTCCTTTTATGTTTGCTTCAATCTTTAACACGGTTCATTCCAAACTCGATGGTTTATTCCTAGAAAAGAGGGAGGAGCGGAGGAATTGTCGGCGTAGTCCTTCAAACTTTTCATCACAGAGATCGGGGGAAAAAGACACCGACACACACGCCCCAAAAAAAAAAAAAAAAAAAAAGGGGCCCCCCTGCAGCCCCATATGTCCTCGTTAGTATAGTGGACATTATCTCCGCTTGTCACGCGGAAGACCTGGGTTCGATTCCCAGACGGGGAGAGAAAGTGCGTTTTACCCAGCACGAAAGCGTTGCACTGACGCTGAGGACTTGTCCCACCAACGTACCTGCGCTACACTATCGCTTCTGTAGTGTAGCGGTTATCACGTTTGCCTCACACGCAAAAGGTCCCCGGCTCGAAACCGGGCAGAAGCACGCCCTCATGCGAAGACTTTACTTGTCGAGGATGGGTTTGAAAGTCGGTGTTGCGTTTGACCCCCCCCCCCAAAAAAAACAAAACAACTAGTCACATGTACTGTACTCCACAAAGGGGCCACTCAAATTCCAAAGGTGGCCTATTTTGCACAAGGGTTTACGTGGAATGGGCTACCTCCCAAGGGGGTTGGGTTTAGGAACAGATACTTCACCTTCCCTCCCCCTCTTCTCCAGTCAGGGCTTTTGGCGGGAGATTTGAAATATCCAGCCCTTCCACTCAAAACGTCTCCGAGAATTTTTGTCCACTTCCGGAGCAGACAAACGGCAAGGAAGCGTTTAACATGAGGGTATGATGGCACATTTGCATGTAACGTGACGGCGAAAACAAACTGAATGACTTTTTTTAACCTGAGAGAGGAGGTGCACCGTTCTCGGAGGTACTGCAATACCGAGCCGATGCGTGGAGTGGACGGAGCAAGCCCCAAATTCCATCTCCCTGGTCCAAAAATCAATTTGATATACGGTCCCCGGGTAGGGGACGTATCAGATATTAAACTGATAAGAACAGATACTACACTTGATCTTAGCCAAAAGGCCGAGAAGCGATGCCCACAATGGGTTCGGGGAGCAGTGAGCTCTCCCCACGCTGACCCTCCCGTCAACGGTCCAAAGCGGCGCCCGCGCAAAGCGCCCGGCGGAGGGGCCGGAGCGCGAGCGGCGTACATGGAAACGACCCTTTGGGTTTTTTTTTTTTTCCTCTGACAAAAAACAAGAGGGGAGAGCGCGAACGCAGTCCCCCACTACCAGAAATTATGCAGTTGAGATTCCCACATTTGGGGAATTCACAGGGGTCAGCACATCCTGTTTGTGCAATGGACGAGCCTCGCCCTGGGTGTACCACCTTCCTGATCATGGTGTCGCCCCTGCCAGGTAAGTATGAGTTGCTCCGCTCCGAGCCAAGGCCCAGGCCCTGGAAGAGGCAATGTGGCAGCATGGTCCTTCCGGCCATTTGCATGGACCAGCTTCCACCCGACGATTGAGCCCCAGGTTAAACGGCAGCGATACACACGCAAGTCTGTGCGTTCTAAGCACTCTTTTTTACTTTTAAAGTTCTTGAACACGGGATGCCAAACGGAGGGTACGCAAGGGCATGTTTAAAGGCCGACAAGACACAACCTTTGCTCTTGGAGGATGACCGCTCGCTTGCTTTAGACATAGGTAGAAAAGCCCCGCATTGAAGCAGGGCATCAAAAAATTGGAAAGATCTCTTGTTGTCCCTCTCCACGGAAATCTTTAGTAAAAGGCGAAAGATTTATACGCTCTGAAGAGAAACAAGAGTGCCACGTTGCAGCGCCACACGGCGTCCAGTACTTGAGGGCACACGGGGCTTCATCACGGGCAGTGTACTTCTGTTCACGCGCTCATTTGCATCGGCGGTCGCGCGGCAAAAGGGACACGACAGGCTCGCACGTCGTTTCTGTAGTGTAGCGGTTATCACGTTCGCCTAACGCGCGAAAGGTCCTCGGCTCGAAACCGGGCAGAAACAAAGCCTCCTTTTATGTTTGCTTCAATCTTTAACACGGTTCATTCCAAACTCGATGGTTTATTCCTAGAAAAGAGGGAGGAGCGGAGGAATTGTCGGCGTAGTCCTTCAAACTTTTCATCACAGAGATCGGGGGAAAAAGACACCGACACACACGCCCCAAAAAAAAAAAAAAAAAAAAAGGGGCCCCCCTGCAGCCCCATATGTCCTCGTTAGTATAGTGGACAGTATCTCCGCTTGTCACGCGGAAGACCTGGGTTCGATTCCCAGACGGGGAGAGAAAGTGCGTTTTACCCAGCACGAAAGCGTTGCACTGACGCTGAGGACTTGTCCCACCAACGTACCTGCGCTACACTATCGCTTCTGTAGTGTAGCGGTTATCACGTTTGCCTCACACGCAAAAGGTCCCCGGCTCGAAACCGGGCAGAAGCACGCCCTCATGCGAAGACTTTACTTGTCGAGGATGGGTTTGAAAGTCGGTGTTGCGTTTGACCCCCCCCCCCCAAAAAAAAACAAAACAACTAGTCACATGTACTGTACTCCACAAAGGGGCCACTCAAATTCCAAAGGTGGCCTATTTTGCACAAGGGTTTACGTGGAATGGGCTACCTCCCAAGGGGGTTGGGTTTAGGAACAGATACTTCACCTTCCCTCCCCCTCTTCTCCAGTCAGGGCTTTTGGCGGGAGATTTGAAATATCCAGCCCTTCCACTCAAAACGTCTCCGAGAATTTTTGTCCACTTCCGGAGCAGACAAACGGCAAGGAAGCGTTTAACATGAGGGTATGATGGCACATTTGCATGTAACGTGACGGCGAAAACAAACTGAATGACTTTTTTTAACCTGAGAGAGGAGGTGCACCGTTCTCGGAGGTACTGCAATACCGAGCCGATGCGTGGAGTGGACGGAGCAAGCCCCAAATTCCATCTCCCTGGTCCAAAAATCAATTTAATATACGGTCCCCGGGTAGGGGACGTATCAGATATTAAACTGATAAGAACAGATACTACACTTGATCTTAGCCAAAAGGCCGAGAAGCGATGCCCACAATGGGTTCGGGGAGCAGTGAGCTCTCCCCACGCTGACCCTCCCGTCAACGGTCCAAAGCGGCGCCCGCGCAAAGCGCCCGGCGGAGGGGCCGGAGCGCGAGCGGCGTACATGGAAACGACCCTTTGGGTTTTTTTTTTTTTCCTCTGACAAAAAACAAGAGGGGAGAGCGCGAACGCAGTCCCCCACTACCAGAAATTATGCAGTTGAGATTCCCACATTTGGGGAATTCACAGGGGTCAGCACATCCTGTTTGTGCAATGGACGAGCCTCGCCCTGGGTGAACCACCTTCCTGATCATGGTGTCGCCCCTGCCAGGTAAGTATGAGTTGCTCCGCTCCGAGCCAAGGCCCAGGCCCTGGAAGAGGCAATGTGGCAGCATGGTCCTTCCGGCCATTTGCATGGACCAGCTTCCACCCGACGATTGAGCCCCAGGTTAAACGGCAGCGATACACACGCAAGTCTGTGCGTTCTAAGCACTCTTTTTTACTTTTAAAGTTCTTGAACACGGGATGCCAAACGGAGGGTACGCAAGGGCATGTTTAAAGGCCGACAAGACACAACCTTTGCTCTTGGAGGATGACCGCTTGCTTGCTTTAGACATAGGTAGAAAAGCCCCGCATTGAAGCAGGGCATCAAAAAATTGGAAAGATCTCTTGTTGTCCCTCTCCACGGAAATCTTTAGTAAAAGGCGAAAGATTTATACGCTCTGAAGAGAAACAAGAGTGCCACGTTGCAGCGCCACACGGCGTCCAGTACTTGAGGGCACACGGGGCTTCATCACGGGCAGTGTACTTCTGTTCACGCGCTCATTTGCATCGGCGGTCGCGCGGCAAAAGGGACACGACAGGCTCGCACGTCGTTTCTGTAGTGTAGCGGTTATCACGTTCGCCTAACGCGCGAAAGGTCCTCGGCTCGAAACCGGGCAGAAACAAAGCCTCCTTTTATGTTTGCTTCAATCTTTAACACGGTTCATTCCAAACTCGATGGTTTATTCCTAGAAAAGAGGGAGGAGCGGAGGAATTGTCGGCGTAGTCCTTCAAACTTTTCATCACAGAGATCGGGGGAAAAAGACACCGACACACACGCCCCAAAAAAAAAAAAAAAAAAAAGGGGCCCCCCTGCAGCCCCATATGTCCTCGTTAGTATAGTGGACAGTATCTCCGCTTGTCACGCGGAAGACCTGGGTTCGATTCCCAGACGGGGAGAGAAAGTGCGTTTTACCCAGCACGAAAGCGTTGCACTGACGCTGAGGACTTGTCCCACCAACGTACCTGCGCTACACTATCGCTTCTGTAGTGTAGCGGTTATCACGTTTGCCTCACACGCAAAAGGTCCCCGGCTCGAAACCGGGCAGAAGCACGCCCTCATGCGAAGACTTTACTTGTCGAGGATGGGTTTGAAAGTCGGTGTTGCGTTTGACCCCCCCCCCCAAAAAAAAACAAAACAACTAGTCACATGTACTGTACTCCACAAAGGGGCCACTCAAATTCCAAAGGTGGCCTATTTTGCACAAGGGTTTACGTGGAATGGGCTACCTCCCAAGGGGGTTGGGTTTAGGAACAGATACTTCACCTTCCCTCCCCCTCTTCTCCAGTCAGGGCTTTTGGCGGGAGATTTGAAATATCCAGCCCTTCCACTCAAAACGTCTCCGAGAATTTTTGTCCACTTCCGGAGCAGACAAACGGCAAGGAAGCGTTTAACATGAGGGTATGATGGCACATTTGCATGTAACGTGACGGCGAAAACAAACTGAATGACTTTTTTTAACCTGAGAGAGGAGGTGCACCGTTCTCGGAGGTACTGCAATACCGAGCCGATGCGTGGAGTGGACGGAGCAAGCCCCAAATTCCATCTCCCTGGTCCAAAAATCAATTTAATATACGGTCCCCGGGTAGGGGACGTATCAGATATTAAACTGATAAGAACAGATACTACACTTGATCTTAGCCAAAAGGCCGAGAAGCGATGCCCACAATGGGTTCGGGGAGCAGTGAGCTCTCCCCACGCTGACCCTCCCGTCAACGGTCCAAAGCGGCGCCCGCGCAAAGCGCCCGGCGGAGGGGCCGGAGCGCGAGCGGCGTACATGGAAACGACCCTTTGGGTTTTTTTTTTTTTCCTCTGACAAAAAACAAGAGGGGAGAGCGCGAACGCAGTCCCCCACTACCAGAAATTATGCAGTTGAGATTCCCACATTTGGGGAATTCACAGGGGTCAGCACATCCTGTTTGTGCAATGGACGAGCCTCGCCCTGGGTGAACCACCTTCCTGATCATGGTGTCGCCCCTGCCAGGTAAGTATGAGTTGCTCCGCTCCGAGCCAAGGCCCAGGCCCTGGAAGAGGCAATGTGGCAGCATGGTCCTTCCGGCCATTTGCATGGACCAGCTTCCACCCGACGATTGAGCCCCAGGTTAAACGGCAGCGATACACACGCAAGTCTGTGCGTTCTAAGCACTCTTTTTTACTTTTAAAGTTCTTGAACACGGGATGCCAAACGGAGGGTACGCAAGGGCATGTTTAAAGGCCGACAAGACACAACCTTTGCTCTTGGAGGATGACCGCTTGCTTGCTTTAGACATAGGTAGAAAAGCCCCGCATTGAAGCAGGGCATCAAAAAATTGGAAAGATCTCTTGTTGTCCCTCTCCACGGAAATCTTTAGTAAAAGGCGAAAGATTTATACGCTCTGAAGAGAAACAAGAGTGCCACGTTGCAGCGCCACACGGCGTCCAGTACTTGAGGGCACACGGGGCTTCATCACGGGCAGTGTACTTCTGTTCACGCGCTCATTTGCATCGGCGGTCGCGCGGCAAAAGGGACACGACAGGCTCGCACGTCGTTTCTGTAGTGTAGCGGTTATCACGTTCGCCTAACGCGCGAAAGGTCCTCGGCTCGAAACCGGGCAGAAACAAAGCCTCCTTTTATGTTTGCTTCAATCTTTAACACGGTTCATTCCAAACTCGATGGTTTATTCCTAGAAAAGAGGGAGGAGCGGAGGAATTGTCGGCGTAGTCCTTCAAACTTTTCATCACAGAGATCGGGGGAAAAAGACACCGACACACACGCCCCAAAAAAAAAATAAAAAAAAAAGGGCCCCCCTGCAGCCCCATATGTCCTCGTTAGTATAGTGGACAGTATCTCCGCTTGTCACGCGGAGGCCAGCCGTGGATAGTGGGCATAGAGCGTCAGCCAATCAGAATGAGCCTGTGTGCCATGTGCCACTGTGATGAAGGCCAACCAATCAGAATGCAGAGATTCGTGTTGTTCACAAATTCATCTCAAGAGACCAGAGTTCAAATCCTGCTGTGCCCAGAAGAAGAGGAACGTTTCAAAGGATCAAAACTTTAAATGTATAAAGTTTATAAGTTCAAACTTTAAATGTATAAAGTTTATGAGTTGGTGTGTCAGTTTGCACTTGTTAAAGGTCAGATCACGAGAAGGACTCACATGCAGCTGCTGGGACTGATTTGCAATATTAATAAAATCACAAATTGATCACAAAAAGTGATTTCTGCTTCACCTTAAGAGATTAACCCACGTCACATCTTCTGCATGAATAAACTTGGAGTGGGTCAGAAACAGGGAGTTTAGTCTGCAGGGGTCAGAGGTCACACTATCACATCTCTAACACTGCAGCACTGAACTGTACTATTGTGTTCAGTTTATGTTCTGCAGAGAAATAAAACATTTACTCATATTATTAATGATATGATATCTCAATCATGTATGGAATATTATTGTATTATTATATAAGAAAACACAATAACATATACTTTTAAGAATATTTATTGACAGGGAAATACCAGAAATATTAAGTTTCATTTATTTACAATTCAGACAGCATTCATTACTTGACAGTAGTATTTACAATAAATATACAGATATATACAGTCCAGGGAAGTATGTGTGGATGTGAGGACTGTGAGGGCCTGCTTCAGCACCAGTTTGCAGAACCTGCACGTTCTCCCTGGGGCAGAACCTGCACGTTCTCCCTGGGGCAGAACCTGCACGTTCTCCCTGGGGCAGGTGACTCCTCTCTCTTCCTCTTCTGCTGCTTCCTTTTTCCACTCTCTGTCTTGTGGCCTCCAGCTCCCTCTGGAAGAACTCTGTGTCCACAAAGTCCTTAAAGGTGGTGTTTCTTCAGGGCTGCTGCTGCTGCTCAGGGCGTCCTGAGAAAGAGACGGTGATGGTCAGAACTGTAGGAGGCGAGGTGATGGTCTGAGGAGGAGGCTTCACTGTGGCAGGTGTCGTGGTGACGACAGGTGTTGTGGTGACGGCAGGTGTCGTGGTGACGACAGTCGTCGTGGTGACGGCAGTCGTCGTGGTGACGACAGTTGTCATGGTGACAACAGGCAGAGTTGTGGTGGTGCTGCCAGAGTGTCTGTGTTTGCTCCAGTTTTTCGGGCTGATGTTGAGTGAAGATGATGCATTTAATAATCTGATGTGATGATGATGTAATGATAAATATGTAGTTTTGTGGTCGGGTGTAGCGTGCTGTTGGCTGATTGGCTCAGGGGCAGTGGAGGGGGAGGCGGCCTGTTGTGACGACTGCGGCTGAAGCTTCACTGGAGGAGGAACTACAGAACAAAACAGATGAATGTTTTAGTGATAAGCAACACGTGAAATACAAGACATGACACACATTTAGAACCACTGCACTGGCTGTCAAACTACAGTCAGCATGAAGCATTCATCTGTTCACTCTGTGATGGTTTGACTGAGACAGACACACATGGAGCATGAAGCATTCATCTGTTCACTCTGTGATGGTTTGACTGAGACAGACACACATGGAGCATGAAGCATTCATCTGTTCACTCTGTGATGGTTTGACTGAGACAGACACACATGGAGCATGAAGCATTCATCTGTTCACTCTGTGATGGTTTGACTGAGACAGACACAGACACACATGGAGCTCACTCACTTTGGGTTCTCTCTTCTCCAGGAGCATCAGATGCAGAATGTGTGGGACGAGCTGCATCTGAAACAACTAAAACACCACAATATAGGTTTATGTTTGTTTAGATTATTCTATTAAAATGTCAGACCTGGAGCTGAAGTACTTCCAGACTCGGCCAGAACAAACCTCAGCTCCTGTGGAAGTGGCACTGGAGGCTTAAGGGGCAGCACATCTGCAGCAGCTGAAGAGAGGAAAGAAATGTATGATACGTTTGATCAACTTTGATCTTACAGTGAATAAGCAACAAGTAAAAGCTCTTACCGTCCTGTGGTTCCTCCAGAACAGTCTGTTTGGACTGTGCAGCTGCTGTAAGAGAAGAAGACGAATAATGAGTCATATTTAGCCGTTAGTAACAACGCACACTTACATTTGACCTGTTGTTTATATCATAAGTAAGTTTATATGGCTGTTTTATTTAGCAATGTTAGTGTGAATGAGCAGAAGAAGCTCTCACTCATTCATATTGAACACCAGATAATATGACTTACTCTCATCACAGATGCATGAATTCAGAGCAGGACCTGAACAGGGTCAGGAACAACTGAACTCATGCACAGGACAGAACGTGTCCCAAAGTGTCTTTCATGGCAGGACATCTGTGTGTGAACTTCTGTAAACCTGAGGATGATGGAGCTCAGCAGCGACTGGTGCAGACACGGCTGGAATAAAAGACAAACCTTTTTAACACATGGTACATCCAAAATGGAGCTAAAGCGTTACAGACACATTACACACATCCACGTGTTGATTGGACGGAGATGCTGAACATTGTCCTCTCCAGCGCGTCCTCTTCAGCCACTACTAAAGGAAAAGACATGAAATGAAACAGAAGTGACTGCTCCTCTACACGGTGTGACTCTGTGTGACTCCACACAAACCAAGAACACATGATTTAAGTAGTTATACTCACCCAAGGGCTCACGAAGAGAGCTGGTGGGGACACGAGTGGGTGGGACAGAGGACGGGACAGAGGAGGGCAGGAGAGAGGAGGACAGGACAGAGGAGGAGAGGACAGAGGAAGACAGGACAGAGGAGGACAGGACAGAGGAGGACGGGACAGAGGAGGACAGGATAGTGGAGGACAGGATAGTGGAGGACAGGACAGAGGAGGACGGGACAGAGGAGGACGGGACAGAGGAGGACAGGATAGTGGAGGACAGGACAGAGGAGGACAGGATAGTGGAGGACAGGACAGAGGAGGGCAGGATAGTGGAGGACAGGACAGAGGAGGGCAGGAGAGAGGAGGACAGGGCAGAGGATAGGGCAGAGGAGTACGGGGGAGAGGAGGACAGGAGAGAGGACAGGACAGAGGAAAGGACAGAGGAAAGGACAGAGGAGGGCAGGATAGTGGAGGACAGGGCAGAGGAGGATGGGGGAGAGGAGGACAGGGGAGAGGAGGACAGGAGAGAGGAAAGGACAGAGGACAGGACAGGAGAGAGGAACAACATAATCAACATAATTGTTGAGTCATTCATATGGATTTTGGCTCTTGTTTACAGTCTGTTGCTAGGTAACAGTTGTGGAATGTCCTCCACATTAACATTAAGTGAAGGCATTTCCCCCATTGTGGGACAAACAAAGTCTCTCTTACTTGTGATGAATTGTTGATGCTACAACTACTTTTATGCACAATAAGAGACAACACAACACACATATGACGTAATATTACACCTTAAATAAAACTGCACAACTGCAAACCTTTAAATGTAATAAAGTTTAACTTAACAGGGCTGAATATCACACAAAACTGACAGAAAAGTCGCGTTAGTTGTTCAACAGAGACATGGAAGTAGCAGTGATTTTACGTGACTAAAAACACAGTTTCAAAAGTGCAAAACACAAGACGAACTTTACCTGAAAACGTCCTCAAATGCCCGTTATAAATGCCACAAAATACGAGTGTTCTGGGGCAGTAAAATGTCCATAAGAAGGTGAAAACAGGAGCAGATCTAGTGCTAAACTTGTCCCGGTCACATTGAATGAATGACGTCACTCTGCATTCAAACATGGCGCGCTCTCGCCACAGCGCCGCCGCTGGCCAAAAGTATATTACATCCGTAGTGGTTTAGCACTACCATAGGAAATGAATGGGATTCTGTTTAGGGCTGTTTAGCTAAAGAATCCACGGCTGCCGCGCGGAAGACCTGGGTTCGATTCCCGGCTAATGCAGCAGAGCTTTTGAGAAGACTTTGGCGTGCCTATGTGCAATGTTTCATTCATTATCTAAATGCACAAGATTATGCCTAAAGTTTACTGTCAGAAGTGGGATTCGAACCCACGCCTCCAGGGGAGACTGCGACCTGAACGCAGCGCCTTAGACCGCTCGGCCATCCTGACGGTGTGAGTGCTTAGCTTTGCCCTTTCCGACGCAGACAAGAGCCCCGACCATGAAAACCTTGATTTTGCTGACAATGCAGCGGCATGATAAAATGATGAACGCTTCACGAATTTGCGTGTCATCCTTGCGCAGGGGCCATGCTAATCTTCTCTGTATCGTTCCAATTTTAGTATATGTGTTAGCGAACTAACACAATAGTGCCTGGTTGCAACCACGCCTTTATAGCGCTCTTAAAATCCTGCTCCTGCAGTCATGGTGTTATAGCCGCAAGAAAGTGCAACACGCGTTGGTTGGAATCCCATCCTCGTCGTAGCACTAGGTTTTGCTTCCCACTTTGCACATATGCATAGCCTGGTGTGGGTACCTATCTCACTTCCCTCAATCTTGTGAGCCCAACCCTGCAGTCACAGCGTCATCCAGTTGCCAAACTTTACTCCGAGCGCTTCATCTGGTTGGAGACAAAAATATTTTGTGCAACGTTACCCAATCTGTCTTTCCTTAATTTGGTTTCATGTACAAGATTATATGCCGTATATTGCAAATTATACGTTATAGACGAGCTCTCTGCATCAAGAAAAAATAATCCGGGGCTGTATATCCATTCCATTTCATTTCATTTCATTTCATCTCTTATCTTTTCTTTTCAGCTCCTGTTATAGCCATGTCCGAGGGCAAAATGCGTCCGTAAATGTGGTTGAAGGAAAAAAAATAAAAAATAGATGGCCATACAAATGCGCCTTGTGCGCATTGGTGGTTCAGTGGTATCATGCAGGAGGCCCACATGTGCATTGCCTGGTGTGGGTACAAAATCTCACTTTCCTCAATCTCTTTTCATCTCATCTCATCTCATCCAAAAAAAAAAAAAAAAAGAAGTTTTTCATTGAGATATCCCAATTTTGACCGAGCAAGTGGCGTGAAGGTACTCTTCACGAAAAGAGTGTTTGATGCAAAAAAAGCCATTTATACGAGTTTTGACCTGGAACATTTCGCTCACGGCCATACCACCCTGCACCAGCCCGATCTCGTCTGATCTCGGAAGCCAAGCAGGGTTGGGCCTGGTTAGTACTTGGATGGGAGACCGCCTTGGAATACCAGGTGCCGTGAGCTTTTATCTTCTTTTGTAAAGCCTTCAACAGACAAAGAAACAAATAAACACAGTATGTGTGGATATTTTGAAACTAAAGTGGAACCAAAAACACAGTCAATTTGACTTTAAAATCACACATTTTGTACAAACTGTTATTTAGAATATGGACAGCAGAGGGAGCTGTCCTGCTACTTTTGTACATTTAGAGTATTTTATGCCCAAAAAATATATTCTGAAACTTGTAAAAAATTATGTAAAAATACCAGGTGCTGAAAGCAATTTTCAACACAATTTACCTGTTTTATGAAAAAAAAAAAAGTATTTATGCCCAAAAAAAAACCTGAAAAACATTGCTGTCCTGCTACTTTTGTACATTTTGAGCGAGTATTTTATGCCCCAAAAATATTTTGAAGCTTGTTAAAAGTATGTGTAACCCTCTTACCAACCGGCTCAAAATAAAGAGGTAACAACACGTTCCGATAGAACCCCTTTAAACTCAAATTTAACTAAAGCGTCAAAAGAGACATTCCAATGTATAAAACCATCTAGGTTAGAAGTATGATCCTCACTGTAGAAAACTATTTAAATCAGGCTTCCCAGAAGTGTTAATGTACAAAAAGACACACCGTAGTACTTATTAATATATTGTATTAAACAAGAAAAGTATTTGTCTTTGATGCATTTGATGTTTGACACATTGCTCTGACACCATCTGCAGAGATGTCTGTCCATTGTTTTTCAGGGTTATGCTCAGGATGTGGGCGCCTTGACAAAGCGTCAGCGCCAATGTTTTGAACTCCTGGTCTGTACTTGAGACTAAAATCATATGTAGACAAAGCCGCAAGCCAACGGTGACCTGTTGCATCCAATTTGGCCGACATCAACACATAGGTCAATGGATTGTTATCTGTTCGGACTTCAAACTTTGTGCCATACAGGTAATCATGTAGTTTGTCGACAACTGCCCACTTTAATGCTAGATACTCCAATTTATGAGCAGGGTTCGGATGGAGATAGACTACGACTGATGAAAGCGACTGGTCTTAGTCCATGGGCGAGCTAGCCAGGAGAAAAGATGGGCGCAGCAATCCACTCCCTCGACGTCCTCACGAAGGTGAGTGCAGATCTGCAGTGGTCACGCCGTCTCTCCCCCGACTGGGTCTGATATAAACAGCACAGACGCGATAGCCTCTTTAGCTTTAGCCTAGCTTAGCATTAGCTTAGCTCCGTCAGCTACATCCATGGCAAAATAGTACAAAACTCACCACCTTGAACACACACAAGACCTCCACGGTCCTCCGGCGCAAGGGGAAGTTAACCAGGTCGATTGACACACAGCTCTAAGCAAGTTTAATCATTTTTAAGCGAGTTACAGTCCTCAGCAGCGCAGCGCAGCTCATCACTACATGCTCCTCGTGGCTTCTCTGTGAGTCTCTCTGTGTGCACCTGTTCTGCGCGTGCTCTGCGTCACATTCGTGCGTGATAGACACGAGCGCAGAAAACCAAAATAAAAGCAGACATAACTTGAAAAAACTGTTAAGTTGAAACACAATGAATGAACATTTTAACCCAATGCAAAATGCATATTTAAAAAAATAATATTACAAATGCCCTATGCATTGTATAATGAAATGCAAAAATAAATATCCTGATAATTAAAACATCAGGTTATTACATATGTAAAAAATACCAGGTGCTGAAAGCATTTTTTGAAACAATTGAGTAGAAAAGAAAAAGAGTATTGTAAGCAAAAAACTAAACTAAACCTTGTTGTCCTGCTACTTTTGTACATTTGAGAGAGTATTTTATGCAAAAATACAAAGAGATGAACGCATTTTTCGAAACAAGAGTATTTTAAGCAAAAAACAAACAAAACATTGCTCTCCTGCTACTTTTGTACATATGAGAGAGTATTTTATGCAAAAGAAATATTTTGAAAATTGAAAAAAGTATGTAAAAATACCAGATGCTGAAAGCATTTTTTGAAACAATTGAGTGTAAAAGAAAAAATAGAGTATTTTAAGCAAAAAACTTGTTGTCCTGCTACTTTTGTACATTTTGAGCGAGCATTTTATGCCCCAAAAATATTTTGAAGCTTGTTAAAAGTATGTAAAAAATACCAGGTGCTGAAAGCATTTTTTAAACAATTGAGTGTAAAAAAATATATATATAGAGAGAGTATTTTAGGCAAAAAATATATATATTTTGAAACTTGTAAAAAGTACGTAAAAATACCAGGTGCGGAAAGCATTTTTTGAAGCAATTGAGTGTAAAATAAAAAAAAAGAGTATATTAAGCAAAAACTAAGCAAAACATTGCTGTCCTGCTACTTTTGTACATTTTGAGAGAGTTTTTTAGGCCAAAAAATATATTCTGAAGCTTGGAAAAAAGTATTTAAAAATACCAGATGCTGAAAGCAATTTTCAACACAATTTACCTGTTTTATATATATTTGTAAAAAGAGTATTTAAAATAAAACCTGAAAAACATTGCATTGTATTTTATGTAAAAATACCAGGCGTTGTCAGCATTTTTTTAAATGATTTACCTGTTTAAATATAAAAGGAAAAAAAAAGTATTTTATGCAAAACAAAAAAACTTATTTTGACTAAACAAGTGGTGTCTATATGGTATTTTCTATGTATTTCATGGAAACAGAGTATTTTATGCCAAAACACATAGGAATAATAGAATAATATTCAGGCTAAAAGCGGGGAAATGGCCAAATGATAAAGAAAGCACAAAAGGTGTCTTGAAACATTGACTCTTACATTTGAGCAGGGTTTTCTTTAGGTTGAAAGATTCAAGTTGACAAGAAAAGCTTGTCTGTTCCTCCTGTGGTGGCAAAAATCTCTCGATAAGACAAAGAAGCAAGTTGTCTCGTTTCAAAAGTAAACTGTTTAAACTTGTGGCTGAACCAGAAAGAAACTCGTGTGGACTCATTCTCATGGAAGGCCGAGTCCACGCGTCTGTCTCTTTTCTGCTCCCCAAAATGTGTGTTTCCCAAGTCCTCCCGTCCCACGTCTGTCCACTTCCTTAAATCACAGAAGGTCACATGACCACACACAGAAGTTCCCGGTCACTGGTCTCTCAGGTACAAAGGAACCAAGGAGCAAATGGGACATAAAAGAAACAGTGGTTTCAGGAAGGAGACAGTACAGAACATTTGCATTAATTCAATTCACACGTCTTGCTGGCTTTGTCCTAGTTTGAAACAGAACGTGGGACGTCCTAGTCACTCCAGGACGTCCGGACATGGACATGTCCAGGCCAAGAGGAGTCGTGTCCGGCTGTTGACCGTGTTAGAAATAAATCCAATTAAGATAGAATTTGAAAATTGAAAAGCAAAGGGCCAGATTATATTTTTCCACAACACTCCTGAGTGTCCAATGACGTAAACATAGATTACACCCTGAACACGCCCACAGTGAAGGTGTGTGAGAGCAGGTGTGTGAGAGCAGGTGTGTGAGAGCAGGTGCATGAGAGCAGGTGCCACCTGCGTGAGAGCAGGTGTATGAGAGCAAGTGCGTGAGAGCAGGTGCGTGAGAGCAGGTGTCACAGAGCAGGTGTGTAAGAGCAGGTGTGTGAGAGCAAGTGGTGTGTGAGAGCAGGTGTGTAAGAGCAGGTGTGTGAGAGCAAGTGTGTGAGAGCAGGGGTGTGTGAGAGCAGGTGCCACAGAGCAGGTGTGTAAGAGCAGGTGTGTGAGAGCAGGGGTGTGTGAGAGCAGGTGCCACCTGCGTGAGAGCAGGTGTATGAGAGCAAGTGCGTGAGAGCAGGTGCGTGAGAGCAGTGGTGTGTGAGAGCAGGTGTCACAGAGCAGGTGTGTGAGAGCAGGTGTGTGAGAGCAGATATCAGAGAGCAGGTGTGTGAGAGCAAGTGCGTGAGAGCAGGTGCGTGAGAGCAGTGGTGTGTGAGAGCAAGTGCGTGAGAGCAGGTGCGTGAGAGCAGGTGTCACAGAGCAGGTGTGTGAGAGCAGGTGTCACAGAGCAGGTGTGTGAGAGCAAGTGCGTGAGAGCAGGTGCGTGAGAGCAGTGGTGCGTGAGAGCAGGTGTGTGAGAGCAGGTGTGTGAGAGCAGGTGTGTGAGAGCAGTGGTTTGCTGCATGGTTTAGATCGTTTTTTGGTGTTTAAAGGTTGTTTTTGATCATTTTGATTTTGTTTTTTCAGTTCTTTAGTTTGTTCCCCTCCCGGTACTACTTACTGGGTGTTTTTTGTTAATTTGGGCATGGCTCACCCCAGGACGGAGAACATGGCATCAGACACACCGCCGTCGAGCCTTCCTCCCTATTTCTGCACGTCACAAAGGCGCCGGTCCAGCTGGCAGCCCGGTGCAACGCTCCGCTCTTTTTTCACACTTATGTGCTTTATCTTTTGTATTTTGTAAATATTTTTTCTACTTTAGTTGTACGATCGGGACACGCGCTGGAATCGCTTAATTCAACTTGTTTCGACTTTGTTCGGCTGGATTATTGAGTGTTTTTCGTTGTGTCGTCGTGATGTGCGCTAGCTCTGAGCTAGCCCCCCCGGCCCCACCGGCCCCACCGCGCTCCTCGGCCACAGCCGCCGTACGGATCGGCGCCGGTGCGTTTATACAAAGGAGGAACTCATGAAACTGCGGAAAACCATCGTCTTACCCGGAGATCGTCACGTTATCCCGGCGGACATCCTAATTTTTCCCCTCCATCCCTTGTTGGGAAATTGGAGGTTTTGTCTATAGGAGTTTTTGTTTATAAGAGTTCTTCTATTGAGAGTGTTTTTTAAACTTCCTATATTCTGTGATCTGTCCTTTTCCTCTGTATCTACTGCGTTGTATCAATGAAATTTCCCCATGTGTGGACAATAAAGGATTATCTTATCTTATCTTTGTTACTGAAGTCAAGTGAGCCGTTGTTGGAGCTGTGGCTTGTGCCATATGTAATGATGCAAGAATGTGCATGTTTCTTTCTGTGATTACGTTCACTTGTAATGTGTGTGTCAATGACATGTTGTGACGTGAATAAAGAGCAAAATCATATTGACATCTTGGTGTAGTTAATATAATAATAAAAAAGAGATAAATATAGGCCTAAAATAATAAGTCTAGTCTGATTATATAACACTGCTCATTATTGTCCACGTTGTAACTGCTTGTTTTCAGGGAACTCAGCGGTGAATCGAATAAGTTGATTGTGATACTGATGTTGAAATATGTGGTCATGAATGTTTGATTAGATCCAAAGAAAAGAAAAAAAACAGTCACTGACATTAAACCAATTGTGTTGCGTGAAGAAAATGACATTTTCCCTCATAAGAAAGACAAATAGGGTAAATAGAGTCAGAGCAACAATGGGCCGCTCAGCATGTCTGAGTCCAAGTGGACTGTCATTAACATCTTCTGTTTAGCACAGTTATTAATGACTGATATATTCCATTTGGAGTTATAATCCCACAGACACTTGTTTGTAAGTCAACATTGATCATCAGGCTTTAGATTCCAACAAAATGAAACATTTCACTTCAAAACAACCAAAAACCCTAAAAAGGGTAATCCATAATAACTCCATAACAATAATAATAATAATAATAATAATAATAATAAATTAACAATAAATACAAACAAGACCCATGATCCAAACACAAATGTCAAATGTCTTTCAGGCAGAAATACTGGAATTACTGTCAGTTATTTGAAGTCTGAGCTGAAATTTAGACTGTTTGATTTTGATATTCACATAAATTAGATATTTGTAAATTTAAAAGCAAATTCTAGCCATCACTACAATGAATAAAACACGTCTCAATAGCCTTGCCACATCTTGAGTGCTCCTGTCGGCCTCTTGCCACACCTTGAGTGCTCCTGTCGGCCTCTTGCCACACCTTGAGTGCTCCTGTCGGCCTCTTGCCACACCTTGAGTGCTCCTGTCGGCCTCTTGCCACACCTTGAGTGCTCCTGTCGGCCTCTTGCCACACCTTGAGTGCTCCTGTCGGCCTCTTGCCACACCTTGAGTGCTCCTGTCGGCCCTGCAGAACGCACTGGACTGACTTTGTGTCATCCAACTCTCCTATGCAACAACTATTCTGCAATAAAAACAGCACGATGTGAGAGATTATCATTAGCTACCATTTTTCTTTGTCTGTTTCGTATTATTTGGCCCGAGCGCCACGAGCTGGCGAGGGGCCTGACAGGTCCATAAGGCCGTGCCAGAAGGTAGCTCGCTTAGTCCACTTTTACCCAATACATTAAAATGAGGAGTAAGCTAGTAGGCACTCATTTTCCTCTGTCTGACTTCAATCTGGTAAGATCAGGATAAGTGAGGCTTTCATATTGTGAATCACTTCACCTTTTGTCATTTTGTAGTGAAGCACCACAGTTTAAACCTTTAAGCGCCAAAGTCGCAGAAATGCAACTTTACCGTACAAGGAAATTAATGAAATAATAGTAGAAAATGAATCACTTCAGTCATTGGTCGGTTCGGTGCAACTTCCCTTTATTAGCCAGGTATGATCCAGGGCAGATCCGGTAAGGAAAAAAATGGCTGGAGGAAGTACACGTGGCATGCAATTTACAGCAGATTCTGACTCTGAAGGGTATTATCTCCCCGAGAGTGACGATGGATTTCCAAGTGGAGATGAAGGGACTTCGAAACAACGGACAGGTGCAAAGGACAGACGGAGGCGAGGAACCAGTGGAACCAGTGGCTGCAGTAAAACTTGCCCGGTGGATGAGAGCTGGGACATGCTGAGAGAGGTCGAGGTATTTGAGGCATGGATCAAACCTTTTGAAGACCCAGTTGGCTACACAGGAGAGATGGATCTGACGGATGCTAATCCATTTGATATTCTGTCACTCTTTCTGACCGATCAGTTTTGGACTTTCATTACTGATGAGACAAATAGATATGCACATCAGTGTATGGCACCTATGATTCTGAAGCCACATTCAAGATTTCTTGAGTGGTATGATGTATCAGTCACCGAAATGAAAGCTTTCTTCGCTTTGCATCTCTCCATGGGCCTTGTTGAGAAACCTGAAATCGAGGATTACTGGGGAACATTTTGGCTTACACAAACGCCTGGATTTGGAAATGTAATGTCAAGAAACAGATTTGAAATCATTCTTTCGTTCTTTCATTTTGTCAACAATAATGATTATGTGAGAACAGGCGAGCCCGGGCACAATAAACTGTTCAAAGTCCGCCCAATAATAGATTTGATTATTCCCAAATTTGCAGCAGTTTACAGTCCAATCAAGGAGCTTTCTTTAGATAAAATGACAATAGCTTTCAAGGGGAGATCTTCACTAAAATGTTACTCTCCGAATAAACCTGACAAATATGGCTATAGAGTGTATGCCCTGAGTGAAAGCTGTTCAGGGTATGTTTTGCGCTGGTCAATGCACACTGGACAGTACAAAAATAATGCAAGCAACATCAGTGCAACACACGCAGTTGTCCGTGAGTTGGTTTCTCCCTTTACGGGCAAAGGACACGAGATTTACATGGACAGTTACTATACCTCGCCTGTAATTGCAAATGAATTAGCAGATTTGGAAACTGGACTGTGTGGGACGGTAAGGATTACCAGGTTGGGGATGCCAAAATGCCTTGGTAAAAGTGTCTTACAGCTGAAAAAAGGAGATGACCCAGTTTTTTGCAGAAAGGGAAAACTCCTGGCTTGTGCTTGGCACGATACTAAACGTCTCACCATGTTGTCCACAGTCCATGGAAATGATTGTGTTCAGAGGAGGATCCGATCCAAGACAGATGACACTGGCTTCCGTGACATCAAAAGACCTGTATGTGTCGACCAGTACAACGCCTACATGGGTGGAGTGGACACTGCTGACCAGAGGATGAAGACATACCTCTTTCCACACAGGTCCCGGAAATGGTATCATCGCATATTCAATGCCATTATAAGCATAAGTATTGTCAACTCACACATCATATACACCAAATCCACTCCAGGCCCACACAAACCTTTAAAGGTTTACATTCAGAACATTATTGATGCATTACTGGCTGATCACTCCAAAAAACAAGAAAGGCGCTCAAGACCGGAGGGTGAAATGCCACAGAGACTCACAGAGCGTCATTGGCTTTGTCAAGCAGAGGGACGTCCAGACTGCGCCGTGTGCTCTGACCGCTCTCGTACCAAAGGCAGGCGGCAAACAAAGTACAGGTGCCGTCAGTGTGGCGTTGGCCTCTGTGCGGTTCCATGCAACGAGAGATACCATACGCTAAAAAACTTTAAATGCTGTCATTTGGATATGTAAAAGTGCAGGGTACCTTGACCCTGGATGGACATCTTTTCTGTGATGGCTCTCTCCTTTCTTCACTGCTTTCTCCACAACCTGCCTGGCACCAATGATGGATGTATAAGTTGGAAAAATAAAAAAATGAAAAAAATACATAATAAATACCGTGTTTGTCATCATTTGGTCAGAACTTGTAATCAGGGCCCGAGTTTGAAGATGTGAGCAAAAGGGGTGAAAATGGGTTAAAATGTGAAAAAACACCAAAATGAGCAAAATGAAGTAATCCCCCATCATCAGTGCACAGTTTGCCCCCAGAAAAGCACTCCCCTGGGGCCTGGAGGTGATCTGACCACCAGAATATAGTACCATATACCCCTGCTGGACTTAGAAAAAAAACCGAGCTTCCAGCCAATAGTACACTATACCCGAGGGACTCTGTCGTTTTTCGGCAATAGTACACTATACCCGAGGGACTCTGTCGTTTTTCGGCAATAGTACACTATACCCGAGGGACTCTGTCGTTTTTCGGCAATAGTACACTATACCCGAGGGACTCTGTCGTTTTTCGGCAATAGTACACTATACCCGAGGGACTCTGTAGTTTTTCCGGGCCGTAGTATGAAGTTGTGAGCAAAAGGGGTGAAAATGGGTTAAAATGTGAAAAAACACCAAAATGAGCAAAATGAAATAATCCCCCATCATCAGTGCACTGTTTGACCCCAGAAAAGCACTCCCCTGGGGCCTGGAGGTGATCTGACCATCATAGTATAGTACACTATACCCCTGAGGGACTTAGAGTAAAAACCGAAATAGTACACTATACTCGAAAAATTTCAAAGTGTGGTTAAGAGTACCAAGGGCACGGGCTTCCAGGCGGCTGCCCCTAAGGGGTTTAGCCCGCGAGGGGGTGCTTAAGGGTGGGTCCCCGGGTTCGGAGGGAGAGCCTGGTCCCCGGTGGTCATCCCCGGAGTCCCGGAGCCCAGGACCCGGGGAAGAGTGTGCCCGGGTCGGGGCTGAGTCTGGTGGAGTGGGGGGGTGGCCCTGGAGGTGCTCCAGGGGCTCCAGGGGTTCCAGGGGGTGCTCAGTGGAGGCCATGCCCAGCCAGAGTGTCCCTTCCCCGGGGTGAGTCTGGGGAGAGTGGGGGGTGGCTCTGGGGGTGCTCCGGGGGCTCCAGGGGGTGCTCGGCGGAGGCCATGCCCAGCCAGAGTGTCCCTTCCCCGGGGTGAGTCTGGAGGAGTGGGGGGTGGCTCTGGAGGTGCTCCGGGGGCTCCAGGGGGTGCTTGGTGGAGACCATGCCCAGCCAGAGTGGCCCTTCCCCGGGGTGAGTCTGGGGAGAGTGGGGGGTGGCTCTGGAGGGCCTCCGGGGGTTCCAGGGGGTGCTCGGCGGAGGCCATGCCCAGCCAGAGTGGCCCTTCCCCGGGCAGAGTCTGGGGAGAGTGGGGGGTGGCTCTGGAGGTGCTCCCGGGGCTCCAGGGGTTCCAGGGGGTGCTCAGTGGAGGCCATGCCCAGCCAGAGTGTCCCTTCCCCGGGGTGAGTCTGGGGAGAGTGGGGGGTGGCTCTGGGGGTGCTCCGGGGGCTCCAGGGGGTGCTCGGCGGAGGCCATGCCCAGCCAGAGTGTCCCTTCCCCGGGGTGAGTCTGGAGGAGTGGGGGGTGGCTCTGGAGGTGCTCCGGGGGCTCCAGGGGGTGCTTGGTGGAGACCATGCCCAGCCAGAGTGGCCCTTCCCCGGGGTGAGTCTGGGGAGAGTGGGGGGTGGCTCTGGAGGAGCTCCGGGGGTTCCAGGGGGTGCTCAGTGGAGGCCATGCCCAGCCAGAGTGTCCCTTCCCCGGGCAGAATCTGGGGAGAGTGGGGGGTGGCTCTGGAGGTGCTCCGGGGGCTCCAGGGGGTGCTCAGTGGAGGCCATGCCCAGCCAGAGTGGCCCTTCCCCGGGGTGAGTCTGGAGGAGTGGGGGGTGGCTCTGGAGGAGCTCCAGGGGTTCCAGGGGGTGCTCGGCGGAGGCCATGCCCAGCCAGAGTGGCCCTTCCCCGGGCATAGTCTGGGGAGAGTGGGGGGTGGCTCTGGAGGTGCTCCGGGGGCTCCAGGGGGTGCTCAGTGGAGGCCATGCCCAGCCAGAGTGGCCCTTCCCCGGGCAGAGTCTGGAGGAGTGGGGGGTGGCTCTGGAGGTGCTCCGGGGGCTCCAGGGGTTCCAGGGGGTGCTCAGTGGGGGCCATGCCCAGCCAGAGTGGCCCTTCCCCGGGCAAAGTCTGGTCGTGTGCGGGGTGGATGATCCCTGCTCCGCCTCACGCGAGTTCGAGACCGGCTGGGTGCCCTTTTATCCATGAGGCACTGCACTGCCTCCGGCAGCCGAGTTCGGGGCCCGGTGAGGGCTCCAGGCTCCAGAGGCTCCAACCCGGAGCCTCCGACCCGCAGAAGGTGCTCCCTGGCCGGGCAAAGTCTGGCCGTGTGCGGGGTGGATGATCCCTGCTCCGCCTCACGCGAGTTCGAGACCGGCTGGGTGCCCTTTTATCCATGAGGCACTGCACTGCCTCCGGCAGCCGAGTTCGGGGCCCGGTGAGGGCTCCAGGCTCCAGGGGCTCCGACCCGGAGCCTCCGACCCGCAGAAGGTGCTCCCTGGCCGGGCAAAGTCTGGCCGTGTGCGGGGTGGATGATCCCTGCTCCGCCTCACGCGAGTTCGAGACCGGCTGGGTGCCCTTTTATCCATGAGGCACTGCACTGCCTCCGGCAGCCGAGTTCGGGGCCCGGTGAGGGCTCCAGGCTCCAGGGGCTCCGACCCGGAGCCTCCGACCCGCAGAAGGTGCTCCCTGGCCGGGCAAAGTCTGGCCGTGTGCGGGGTGGATGATCCCTGCTCCGCCTCACGCGAGTTCGAGACCGGCTGGGTGCCCTTTTATCCATGAGGCACTGCACTGCCTCCGGCAGCCGAGTTCGGGGCCCGGTGAGGGCTCCAGGCTCCAGGGGCTCCGACCCGTAGCCTCCGACCCGCAGAAGGTGCTCCCTGGCCGGGCAAAGTCTGGCCGTGTGCGGGGTGGATGATCCCTGCTCCGCCTCACGCGAGTTCGAGACCGGCTGGGTGCCCTTTTATCCATGAGGCACTGCACTGCCTCCGGCAGCCGAGTTCGGGGCCCGGTGAGGGCTCCAGGCTCCAGGGGCTCCGACCCGGAGCCTCCGACCCGCAGAAGGTGCTCCCTGGCCGGGCAAAGTCTGGCCGTGTGCGGGGTGGATGATCCCTGCTCCGCCTCACGCGAGTTCGAGACCGGCTGGGTGCCCTTTTATCCATGAGGCACTGCACTGCCTCCGGCAGCCGAGTTCGGGGCCCGGTGAGGGCTCCAGGCTCCAGGGGCTCCGACCCGGAGCCTCCGACCCGCAGAAGGTGCTCCCTGGCCGGGCAAAGTCTGGCCGTGTGCGGGGTGGATGATCCCTGCTCCGCCTCACGCGAGTTCGAGACCGGCTGGGTGCCCTTTTATCCATGAGGCACTGCACTGCCTCCGGCAGCCGAGTTCGGGGCCCGGTGAGGGCTCCAGGCTCCAGGGGCTCCGACCCGGAGCCTCCGACCCGCAGAAGGTGCTCCCTGGCCGGGCAAAGTCTGGCCGTGTGCGGGGTGGATGATCCCTGCTCCGCCTCACGCGAGTTCGAGACCGGCTGGGTGCCCTTTTATCCATGAGGCACTGCACTGCCTCCGGCAGCCGAGTTCGGGGCCCGGTGAGGGCTCCAGGCTCCAGGGGCTCCGACCCGGAGCCTCCGACCCGCAGAAGGTGCTCCCTGGCCGGGCAAAGTCTGGCCGTGTGCGGGGTGGATGATCCCTGCTCCGCCTCACGCGAGTTCGAGACCGGCTGGGTGCCCTTTTATCCATGAGGCACTGCACTGCCTCCGGCAGCCGAGTTCGGGGCCCGGTGAGGGCTCCAGGCTCCAGGGGCTCCGACCCGGAGCCTCCGACCCGCAGAAGGTGCTCCCTGGCCGGGCAAAGTCTGGCCGTGTGCGGGGTGGATGATCCCTGCTCCGCCTCACGCGAGTTCGAGACCGGCTGGGTGCCCTTTTATCCATGAGGCACTGCACTGCCTCCGGCAGCCGAGTTCGGGGCCCGGTGAGGGCTCCAGGCTCCAGGGGCTCCGACCCGGAGCCTCCGACCCGCAGAAGGTGCTCCCTGGCCGGGCAAAGTCTGGCCGTGTGCGGGGTGGATGATCCCTGCTCCGCCTCACGCGAGTTCGAGACCGGCTGGGTGCCCTTTTATCCATGAGGCACTGCACTGCCTCCGGCAGCCGAGTTCGGGGCCCGGTGAGGGCTCCAGGCTCCAGGGGCTCCGACCCGGAGCCTCCGACCCGCAGAAGGTGCTCCCTGGCCGGGCAAAGTCTGGCCGTGTGCGGGGTGGATGATCCCTGCTCCGCCTCACGCGAGTTCGAGACCGGCTGGGTGCCCTTTTATCCATGAGGCACTGCACTGCCTCCGGCAGCCGAGTTCGGGGCCCGGTGAGGGCTCCAGGCTCCAGGGGCTCCGACCCGGAGCCTCCGACCCGCAGAAGGTGCTCCCTGGCCGGGCAAAGTCTGGCCGTGTGCGTTGTGGATGATCCCTGCTCCGCCTCACGTGAGTTCGAGACCGGCTGGGTGCCCTTTTATCCAAGAATCAACTGGAGTGTGGAGCTTCTACGGGCCTCCAGGGGCACTGCCGACCCAGAGCTGTGCCCCGGCTTCAGTTCTCTGTATCTCAGGAAGTTTTTTATTTATACATTTATTTCATCCATAATCTCTGGCGCCTAAAGGGTTATCAGTCCTTGGGGCTTGGGGCTAGGCTTGGCGTTTGTCAAATATTTATTTATTTTTGTCCACCTTTATTTACAAAAAATACAGAAGATGGCAGCAGATGATAAGGTATTGAAACCAAAAACTCTGTATTGGCGCTTAAAGGGTTAGCCCTTTAAGCGCCAAAGTCGCAGAAATGCAACTTTACCGTACAAGGAAATTAATGAAATAATAGTAGAAAATGAATCACTTCAGTCATTGGTCGGTTCGGTGCAACTTCCCTTTATTAGCCAGGTATGATCCAGGGCAGATCCGGTAAGGAAAAAAATGGCTGGAGGAAGTACACGTGGCATGCAATTTACAGCAGATTCTGACTCTGAAGGGTATTATCTCCCCGAGAGTGACGATGGATTTCCAAGTGGAGATGAAGGGACTTCGAAACAACGGACAGGTGCAAAGGACAGACGGAGGCGAGGAACCAGTGGAACCAGTGGCTGCAGTAAAACTTGCCCGGTGGATGAGAGCTGGGACATGCTGAGAGAGGTCGAGGTATTTGAGGCATGGATCAAACCTTTTGAAGACCCAGTTGGCTACACAGGAGAGATGGATCTGACGGATGCTAATCCATTTGATATTCTGTCACTCTTTCTGACCGATCAGTTTTGGACTTTCATTACTGATGAGACAAATAGATATGCACATCAGTGTATGGCACCTATGATTCTGAAGCCACATTCAAGATTTCTTGAGTGGTATGATGTATCAGTCACCGAAATGAAAGCTTTCTTCGCTTTGCATCTCTCCATGGGCCTTGTTGAGAAACCTGAAATCGAGGATTACTGGGGAACATTTTGGCTTACACAAACGCCTGGATTTGGAAATGTAATGTCAAGAAACAGATTTGAAATCATTCTTTCGTTCTTTCATTTTGTCAACAATAATGATTATGTGAGAACAGGCGAGCCCGGGCACGATAAACTGTTCAAAGTCCGCCCAATAATAGATTTGATTATTCCCAAATTTGCAGCAGTTTACAGTCCAATCAAGGAGCTTTCTTTAGATGAAATGACAATAGCTTTCAAGGGGAGATCTTCACTAAAATGTTACTCTCCGAATAAACCTGACAAATATGGCTATAGAGTGTATGCCCTGAGTGAAAGCTGTTCAGGGTATGTTTTGCGCTGGTCAATGCACACTGGACAGTACAAAAATAATGCAAGCAACATCAGTGCAACACACGCAGTTGTCCGTGAGTTGGTTTCTCCCTTTACGGGCAAAGGACACGAGATTTACATGGACAGTTACTATACCTCGCCTGTAATTGCAAATGAATTAGCAGATTTGGAAACTGGACTGTGTGGGACGGTAAGGATTACCAGGTTGGGGATGCCAAAATGCCTTGGTAAAAGTGTCTTACAGCTGAAAAAAGGAGATGACCCAGTTTTTTGCAGAAAGGGAAAACTCCTGGCTTGTGCTTGGCACGATACTAAACGTCTCACCATGTTGTCCACAGTCCATGGAAATGATTGTGTTCAGAGGAGGATCCGATCCAAGACAGATGACACTGGCTTCCGTGACATCAAAAGACCTGTATGTGTCGACCAGTACAACGCCTACATGGGTGGAGTGGACACTGCTGACCAGAGGATGAAGACATACCTCTTTCCACACAGGTCCCGGAAATGGTATCATCGCATATTCAATGCCATTATAAGCATAAGTATTGTCAACTCACACATCATATACACCAAATCCACTCCAGGCCCACACAAACCTTTAAAGGTTTACATTCAGAACATTATTGATGCATTACTGGCTGATCACTCCAAAAAACAAGAAAGGCGCTCAAGACCGGAGGGTGAAATGCCACAGAGACTCACAGAGCGTCATTGGCTTTGTCAAGCAGAGGGACGTCCAGACTGCGCCGTGTGCTCTGACCGCTCTCGTACCAAAGGCAGGCGGCAAACAAAGTACAGGTGCCGTCAGTGTGGCGTTGGCCTCTCTGCGGTTCCATGCAACGAGAGATACCATACGCTAAAAAACTTTAAATGCTGTCATTTGGATATGTAAAAGTGCAGGGTACCTTGACCCTGGATGGACATCTTTTCTGTGATGGCACTCTCCTTTCTTCACTGCTTTCTCCACAACCTGCCTGGCACCAATGATGGATGTATAAGTTGGAAAAATAAAAAAAATGAAAAAAAATACATAATAAATACCGTGTTTGTCATCATTTGGTCAGAACTTGTAATCAGGGCCCGAGTTTGAAGATGTGAGCAAAAGGGGTGAAAATGGGTTAAAATGTGAAAAAACACCAAAATGAGCAAAATGAAATAATCCCCCATCATCAGTGCACAGTTTGCCCCCAGAAAAGCACTCCCCTGGGGCCTGGAGGTGATCTGACCACCAGAATATAGTACCATATACCCCTGCTGGACTTAGAAAAAAAACCGAGCTTCCAGCCAATAGTACACTATACCCGAGGGACTCTGTCGTTTTTCGGCAATAGTACACTATACCCGAGGGACTCTGTCGTTTTTCGGCAATAGTACACTATACCCGAGGGACTCTGTCGTTTTTCGGCAATAGTACACTATACCCGAGGGACTCTGTAGTTTTTCGGCAATAGTACACTATACCCGAGGGACTCTGTCGTTTTTCGGCAATAGTACACTATACCCGAGGGACTCTGTCGTTTTTCGGCAATAGTACACTATACCCGAGGGACTCTGTAGTTTTTCCGGGCCGTAGTATGAAGTTGTGAGCAAAATGGGTGAAAATGGGTTAAAATGTGAAAAAACACCAAAATGAGCAAAATGAAATAATCCCCCATCATCAGTGCACTGTTTGACCCCAGAAAAGCACTCCCCTGGGGCCTGGAGGTGATCTGACCATCATAGTATAGTACACTATACCCCTGAGGGACTTAGAGTAAAAACCGAAATAGTACACTATACTCGAAAAATTTCAAAGTGTGGTTAAGAGTACCAAGGGCACGGGCTTCCAGGCGGCTGCCCCTAAGGGGTTTAGCCCGCGAGGGGGTGCTTAAGGGTGGGTCCCCGGGTTCGGAGGGAGAGCCTGGTCCCCGGTGGTCATCCCCGGAGTCCCGGAGCCCAGGACCCGGGGAAGAGTGTGCCCGGGTCGGGGCTGAGTCTGGTGGAGTGGGGGGGTGGCCCTGGAGGTGCTCCGGGGGCTCCAGGGGTTCCAGGGGGTGCTCAGCGGAGGCCATGCCCGGCCAGAGTGGCCCTTCCCCGGGGTGAGTCTGGGGAGAGTGGGGGGTGGCTCTGGGGGTGCTCCGGGGGCTCCAGGGGGTGCTCGGCGGAGGCCATGCCCAGCCAGAGTGTCCCTTCCCCGGGGTGAGTCTGGAGGAGTGGGGGGTGGCTCTGGAGGTGCTCCGGGGGCTCCAGGGGGTGCTCGGCGGAGGCCATGCCCAGCCAGAGTGGCCCTTCCCCGGGCAGAGTCTGGGGAGAGTGGGGGGTGGCTCTGGAGGTGCTCCCGGGGCTCCAGGGGTTCCAGGGGGTGCTCAGTGGAGGCCATGCCCAGCCAGAGTGTCCCTTCCCCGGGGTGAGTCTGGGGAGAGTGGGGGGTGTCTCTGGGGGTGCTCCGGGGGCTCCAGGGG